>NW_024962264.1:749126-1050102 GCF_019238085.1 Lagopus leucura
TAGGATGTGTGCATACTCGCCCACATGTGGGAAGTCTGCCTCTTGTGGTAGGATGGCAGGTTTGAAGCAAGTGGTTAAGTGGTTGAAGCATTAGGTTTACTCACTTGCACGTCTGGTTTTCTGAATTATGGATGATCTCTGATGTACATTCCAACCCAAGCCATTCTGTGATTCTATGACTCTAGGGATGTTTGATCATTCCAAACTTTTTTTTTCTTTTTTTTAATGATACAGCTAGAGGCCTGTTTTCAAAGTTCCTGCCTGTCCCAAATCACTTCCAGTTGTTCAAAAACATTTTGGACTATCACACCACTTGAAAAAAAATTATTCTAGTGCTTGAGGTAGACAGGCAGATGCATCCATAGCTTACAGCAGACTTCAAACCACGACTAAGTGCACTCCAAGGGCTGACTCCAGATTTCTCTACAGTTCAGATAAATTCCCATTCTCAGTTGTGGAGTTATAAAACTCTTTTTCCTCACTATTGAAGGTGCTCTCCTTCTATTCACAAAGTATTTCACATCTTCTTTGGGGTTTATTCACTTGTCACATGCATCACACAGGCTACTCACCTCTATGCTACTGCTAGGCTCTGAAGGACTCGTTCAGGCAACAAGACATTGCACTGCATGAGACTGACAGCACAAATAAGACCCACCTAGCTCTGCCCTACCTCAAAACACATTACGAAACTTGAAGGCAGAAAAGGATTGACATGATTTCTGAAATCTGAAGAATACTTAGCCATGGCTAATTTCCCTAGGCATTCTAGAAATACCTTGTTCTTGTTTAAGATGTATATAGGTCAGCCCAGCACTGCCAGTAACTAGTATTTAATAAGAGAACTAATGCTTTCACTGCTCAGTCATCAGTTTTTCTAAAGCTGGTTGTCTATTTCCAGACACCTGCTTTTTAATATAACATACCAACAGGGAGCACAGCGTGCAGGATGAGCAAGTAACCTCTGCCCTTGTATTGCAGCAGGTGTATCCATCACTGCCTCTAGAAAGTAGCACTTCTTTGCTAATTTGCTAAGGACTGAGCTGACACTTAACAGCTCATCATGATTAAAGAGCAGAGTACAGCCAAACTGTTTCAAGAGGACCCTGAAAGCATTTTCCACTTTGTGACCCAGTCCTCTTCCTCCTGAGCTGGTGGCTTTTCAGTCCAGCACATAAGGGGCAAAGAGCGCATCAGAGATTTTTCTCTTCTCTTCCAATGCACTGCAAAATCACTTGGCATAAAACTGAAAAGTCGCTTTCTGAAGCTGCAGTTTCCTAACGGCATGAACAGAAGAAAAATGAAGTAAATAACAGAGTAGAGCTGCCTGTGGAATGTCTGCTCTTGGCATATTCTAGCCCTTGAAGTGACCAGTCAGCAGAAGTAACCGAAGACAAATGAGCAAACATTTCTTAAAATGAGTCATTAAACTGTAAACTGTACTTTCACATCCTATGTTGAAGATCTCTTCTAATCTGTTTTAATTATCCAGTCGTTCAATACGTATATCCATTCAACATGAAATGGAGACTTTTCCTTCATTTTTGAAGTTTTTTTTTGCAGGGAGTAAATAATTCATTATCTGACTACATGTAAGGAAAAAAACGAAGCCCTTGAGCAACTTAGATGATGAAAAAAATGGAGCTGGGATGAATCCCGTTTAAATTTCACTTGAAACTCTTTATTCGCTGTGTCTAACCAGCCGATTTCCTCAAAAGGCACCACAGATTCAGTACATGAATCTGCCAAAGAATGACATCGGCAGCACTTTATATTCATAATGAAGTATGCAGTCCTGTGCTGCTGAAGCAGAAATTAGATATGTTCTCTGCAAAGCTTGACAGAAGCTGGAAATGAGTGACAAATAAATGTATCCAGCTTATGTTAAAAAAACACCTTGCTGCTATGGTAAATATCTCTGCCTGTCAGATCCTGGTACCATCTCTCCAAAGTAGTAAGCAACAACGTGCTCCCGTTCAGAAAAACAGCCTATCTGTTGGGCACGTACACAGGAGCACACTGCAGTCCGTATTCTGCAGAGCAGGGGGAGATAACCAGGCAAACAAGGAGGCTCACAACGCCAAAGCAGAAAGTGGCATTGGCCAAAGAGCGCTTCTAAGGAAACTGAAAATTGTTTCTTTACAAAGACTTCTGAAAGCTTCATTAATTTCTCAAGAACAAACAGCAAAGCTTTTGAAAATGACTTCTTTAAATTTACATTTAGCTTTCCATAGAATTTTTTTGTTTTCATTGTTCTGATAACTTGTAATGGCAGTCCTAACATTATTTCAACACAACATAAACTACAGAAAAACTTGCAAATGGTGGAATACAAAATAACTTGGAAGAATGCCTATCCCTTCCTTGAAAAGCAAGCATTTGGGGTCTCTCAATTTTCCTTTGAGACTCAGATGAGGATAAAGCAAATGGATGAGGAGAGTTAGCTACAGAAGGACTGCATTTATGAAATACACGCAGAAGTAGGTCAAATTGCACTAAGGCCAAATGCCTGACAAAATAAAGCCCAAAAGTAAAGAAACTGTGGGAAGGGATTCACCACCTATCAAGCCTGGAGGAAGATAAATGTAAAAACAATTAAAAGTCTTCAAGATTACAGCATTATCAACATTAAGAATGTGTATTTTAAAAGATTAGTGTAATTGGCAATGATTTCGTATTATATAAGTTTAAAGTGTAAGGAACTGAAGGAGGCTAGCAACAGTAAATTACTGTCATAAGAAAAACTGCTCACTATCTGCACATGTTGACTTGTTGAATATGTTGCATCTTAACATTTCCAGTGAAAAAATGAGATTTTGATTGAAGGAAAATCTTTATAGACTGCTTTCCATTAAAAATAAATAAATCATTCTTTTCAATGAAAAGCAGTCTCAGGCTTTCAGTATTTAAAAAAAAAAAAAAAAAAAAGCAACCAACAAAACAAACCCAGCATTTACTGATGGCCCCGGATACCTTGGAAAGGGGTTTGGAAATAAATTCATGATGAAATAGCAAGGACAGGAACTGAGAAAAATGAATGCAGCTGGAAAGGAAACAAAGACAAATGAGTGTTTTAACAAAATATTTATGCTGGACTGATCCAAATAGCATTGTGAGGCTTGTGAATCATGGAAAGCAAGAAGATAACAGGACTGAGCAAAATTGTCTCTGGAGAGGGATAGAGCATCACTTGTGCATGACTAATGGTGCTGCTGATGTTACCCTGTGTGGGCCGAAAGCATGTTCAGCACGTGAAAACAAAGCAAAATGGGGCAGGATCAGAGCAATGGCATGCATTAGCAGACACTTTAAATAGTTATGGCACAATAAGAAGCCCTGTAGTGCTACGAAGCTGCTGTGTAACAGAATGAGCAATTAATGCAGGGAACTGCATGCACACGAGCTTCCGATTTCCTTACATCTGTTTGCCATAGGTAGTTATGGCTCTCTGCTCTGTGTACCCAAAGATCCGAGCTGTAAAGCCAGTGGTGAGAGACAGGGACTTTCGGTCAAATTACTTGAGCAGACTAAACACGAAAAGAACATTTTAATTTAGCTTGGTTCAAATGCCAGCCCATGTCACAAATGAGAATTAGTTTGATCTCTCTTTCTCTCTCCCCTCTCTGTCAGCATCAGAAAATCACTAACTGGCAAAACAAACAAGGCTGACTAGCTGCTCGTGGTGGGACAGCAGAGCTGATGTGTGCCAGTAAAATTTTTACTTCTTTTATGAAGAGAAAATAGGGGGGAAAAAAAAGAAATTAGCTGTAAAAAAAGAAAATCCCTCTATCATAATGGCAGGAAAGAGAATGTAAACACTACGTACTGTTGATAGAGAAAGACACTGGAAACACTATTATTAATAAGGGCAGTAAGTGTTGCTTATTTACATCAGGTTAAAGGTAAAATTACATCAGGTAAAAAGTATTCCTGTGGCCGCTTCCTGCATGTTATTAGTGAGCACAAACACAGAGGGACTGATTTTTAGTCCATGTTCTCATTCTACACGTGCTACATTCACGCTCATCTGTTGTGGTCCCAGCTCTGTATTTCCCTCCAGTTTCTTCTCCCAGTACAGCCACAGGCCGGCAGAAGGAAAGACCGCAGTGTTCAGTTTATCTGACCTGCAGGGAAGGTCAGTCCTTAAGGAAGGCACTCACACAGAAAGCAAGGCTGCTGTGTGTCAGGAGTTATTTATCAGCCTTAAGTGAGACCGTCACAGCCTTGAGCAGACCGAAGCCTCTCTTCCCCTTGCAAATGGGTAGATCAGATATATCCAGTAGTGTGCAGACAAAGAAGGATGGTACAGGAGTCTGCTGGCATGGATCCCATTGTTTAGGCACATGGAGTGATGCTGGGAGAGGATGAAGTGCTGCCACGTCTGTGTTGGATCGCACAGAAGTCTAACCTCAGACACACATCAGCCCTGCCGTCGCAGCAGGCCCCTTCCCTTGTCTTTATGAAGCATTTTTCTAACATCCCCACTCCTGAGAAGCAAAAGGAAGAAGGCCCTGCTGCTGAGGTGCCTCAGATCAGATTGATCAGGCAGAGGGCAGTGGGCTCCTACCATGCTGTGAGGAGTGCATCCATCACAGACCAACACAGCCTGGGTTCTGCACAAAAACAACATCATGACTGTTCTCCTTCCCCTCCTCTCTGCTGGCCACACTTAGAAGTCAGAGAGAGTAATCAATGAAGGAACAGTGGCTTCAATTACTGCTTGTTTTCTGGCTTGTTCCAGAATAAATCTCACGCTGAGACAAATGGCCAAGCTGTAGCTTATCCACAGTCTTTAAAAACAAACCACGTATTTTCTGACATTTAAACTAAATTTAATCCAGGGCAATTTGGTGCTGGCAGCTGACTGCCCATGTTTTAATTCCATGGTGTGATTTTTAAGAATGGCGTTGCTTTGTTATTTCGCATCTCATGACATGGAGTTGTCTTGCTCCAATTTATAGGAGGGAGATGAGGTTCTTTTAATATCTGTATAACTGGCGTGAGATTAAGAACAACGGTTCATATGTTGTTCCGACCAGTTTATTACAAATCCTAATCAGGGAGACGGGGAAAGGAAGGAGGGCGATAGAGAAGATGGGAAAGAAGCAAGAGTTGCATAAAGCCGGGAGAGTCACCAGCAGGATCCAGCAGCGTCCTGTTGCACGGCGTTTGAAGGTCCGAGGCAGAAGCAGCGGGGGGCGGGGAGCAGCAGCGTGGCGGCCTTGGGCAGCAAGCAGGCAGCGGAGGCAGGCGCCGAGCCGATCCTTGAGGAAGCAGCAGCGCTCAGGCAGCAGCCCAGGAGAGTTCGGCAGCATGCAGGTGACACCTCACGAGGAATCTAATGGTCAGGAATCCTTGATCTTCTTCATGAGGAATCTGCTGCCAGAAATCTCTGTCCTCCTTCATGAGGAATCTGCTGCCAGAAACCTCTGTCCTCTTTCATGAGGAATCTGCTGCCAGAAACCTCTGTTCTGCTTCATGAGGAATCTGCTGCCAGAAAACCTCTCCTCATGGTTTTCAGTTCCTCTTTTATCCTCCTTGTTCTCCTGCCCACGTGACAAGGATGGGCCTTGAGCAAGAGTCACTGAGCACCCCCTGAGATGGCCATCATCCTGAGGTAAGGCCACACAAAGGAGCGCTTCTCAGCCATTTAGCTGCAGCTCATCTCGCTCTCGTTGCCCCTGGCCTTGTCCATCTGCGTCCCCCACACAAAGGATTTCACAACCCTTGCTCGGGACTTGTCTGGACTTGAACAAGTCCATCTGTGTCCCCAGCAAGCTTTGAGACACAGACGTTAACAGAATAATGTCTTACAGGAGGTAATGAGTTAATTTTGTTATCCAGAGAACTCCAAGATTGGCAAGTAAGATCACAGTACAGGAGAAAGCAAAGCAAAAGGACACCTGTGCCTTAGGCTCTTTAAGGCCAAGGAGAGAAAAAGCAGAGCATTGACTCTACAATCAGCATTAGGCTCCAGCAGGGGCTGATGTGGGCTGGCACACAAACAAAACCTTGTGCCTTATCATACTGGAGTACAAGTTTCTGAGAGGGAAGAACGTGCAGCAGTGAAACCACAACCCAGGTAACACAGTGGAGATTGTTACTATTTGACCACATTTTTTTTCTCCTTTCATAACTGATGATAGGACCCTTATAGTCAGGGCTGACGCACCTAGGTATATTTTTGCTCCTTCATGCATTGCTTCCCCAGCCCATGGCTCATTACCTGGTGGGCTCTGAACTTTGCCCCCTTTTCTGGGATGCTCAACGCCCTTCCAGGTCTCCAGAATGCAAGGTATCACAGGTAATATTCTTGTTGTCCAGGAAGATCACAATGTTTTCAACGCATACCCTTCAATAGTGACTTCTAGAAACAGGAAATCTTGTAAAATATTCAACAGCTTCTATTACTGCTATCAGTCTGAGTTATAGCAATGTAAAGATGTAGTGTCAAATAAATTTATTTTACAGAGAAGGATGAACAACACCAAGTCCTCTGACTATGCTTTTACATTAAAATTCAAACTGGCAGCCTTTTTATTTTCTGCTACCTTTCAGATAACATGCAAATAATTAAATTTTAATTGTGCTCTGTTCTTGAAAAACGCAATTGCATAGTTTATGTACCAGTGGTTTCAAAGCTAATTTTGATTTTCACCTAGGGTGAACATTGGTACCCAAAGAATTGATCTATGTGGCAATAATCTGAGTACTTTAAATGATGAGAAATTACAGGAAAGAATTTGCCATTGGCAAACCCCTAGTTAAAACAGCAGCAACAATCTGAGGAGACACAAACTAATTTACTAAATAAGACATTGGAATGCAAGATAAAATACTATAATAAAATGTAATACAATATAATTAGAATTGAAGCTAATAAATCAAATTAAATGAGACGGAGGGTCCAAAAACTGAAGGCCTTACTCTAATGCTGAGGTGAGACATGTGTTGGGAGAAGCAGAAGGGAGGAGAGAGCCAGATGATCAAAAAGGAGGAGGAGAGCCTGATCCCATGACTTTGCCAGGGATTTTATCTCCTCCCTGAAGACAAAGGCCCCTGGGGTGTGTAGTTCTTCTCTTCTGGGACGGGTACCCAGAGCTGGAGCATTAACTCTTTAACTCCCAGTGCACTACATGGTGTTATGATGTGGAATGATAACCAAAATCATAAAACCATGACATCCATTAGTGTCGCCTCAGGATTTGGGCAGATGCACTTTTGATCAGAAAGCAGCAGGAAGATAGCATGAGGTACCCATGACTGAACATGCTTCATTGAATGCTTTACACTTAATTTTAACATGTAATTATACAAGAAATTCAGGTAGAACACTGAGCAAAATAAAAAACAACAACCCTTCAGTCTCTACTGTTGGTAAGACAGAAAGTAGTAGAAATGAGCAGAATAGACAGTACATCATGTACTATGATACTTCCAGAGTGCATACGTATATAAAAATCTCTCTTTCTCTCTCACCATAACAAACATATGAATAATTCAAACACCCTCTTCTCTTAGATACTCTAAGGAATATGTCTTTTGTTGTTTCAGGAAAAGCAGTTGAGATAGAACTGGGAAGCTGTGTGTGAGAAACAGATGGAGTTTTGTTTATAAAGGTAAATTTTATTTTAAAATCTTTGGGGAGAATCACAATTTTCTTCCAGATTTAGTTCACAGTTGGTTTATTCTATCAATTAAATATGGGTGCAAGATAAAACAGGTTCGTTTGAATAGGTTATCATATTAACTTCATCAAATTTATCATGTTCCCTACAGTCTCTTCATTACTTTAATTGACTTAATTCAATTGATAAAAGTTGTTAGTTAGTTTTTACTAATTTTCAGGTCTATACTTTTTAAGCTGGACATTGCTTCATTTGTCAGTGATGGAAGTGGAACGGTGAAGCAAAGTTTGTGTTGAAATGCAGCAAAAACTCTCAGGAGTAGCTGCAATTTGAGTGAGTAGAAAGTAATCATAAACAATTTTTTTTTCTTTTTTTAAAGAAATACTGATTGTCTAAATGAGCAGCTGAAATAAGCATTAGCACAGTTTGTGTTACAAGTCTGAATGGACATGTAGAAGTAGTAGATGCATCTGTGGTTCGCACTGGAGTAGGAACCCTTTTCCTTCCCGTGACCCCAAGTCAGACACAGAGCATCTCACTTCACCTAGTGCCAGCGGAGTGATCCCATCAACCCCTCATTACAGGTGGAGGGAAAGTAAGCCCTTCTGGACAAATAAACACAAGGAAAGATCTTCATCCTCAATGCATATGCACTACTTGTCTTGCAGTGTTCACTACTTGAGTATATTGCTTTTTCCCTGGCAAAAAATGCAAACAGCCGGTCTGTCTATAAAAATTCAAACAAATGTATAAGAAGGGAAAAAGCTGAAGCCCTATAAAACTTTCAAAGCAACTCCTATCTCTGTAGTTACATATCAACCTGTTTCACTTAGCACAATTTCACACAACTAGGTAAGCAGTTTGCTAGAGAAGTCAGCTCCCTTGTAAATTTCTAGGGTGCCAAGATGCTCACAGCAGTAAATATGAGCTAAATGGAGTAGCAAGAGAGACTTTAACTCATCACAAGTGCTGATCCTTGGCAGCTTTGGTATGAAGACTAGAAGCCTAGCCCTGACCTGTGAAGCACTGTATTCCTGGGAATCTGCACACCCTTTCTTTCTTCCCTTCCACTAGAGCTGAAACAGCTCAGGTGTACCACTGCTGGAAAAAAATTAATATTTTTGTCCATTACCAGAGATAGTAGTTTCCTTGGAATACCAAGTACTGGGCTAAACGGGGAAGGAGGAGAGCTAACCACCGTGCTCAGGGTACCACCTTATTAAAAAAAAGCAGACAGCAGTTAAGGATAGCATGGGATGATCTGAGTAATTTTCTTCTAAGTCCTTTATAAGGTTTGAGGCTGGATATATATAGCATTGGGCTAAGTTAAACAGATTGAAGTTTTTCCATTGACAACCGTGCAAGGGAAACTAATGGGGGCTGGGTTTGTGTTTTTAAGGTCAGAATTATGCTGCTGACTGAATCAGAGAGCATGTTTCCAACACAGGCTCAACAGGAGCAGCTCCAACATAGAACAAGACACAGTCTGATCTCTCTGATAGCTCAACACGTGTAGATCCTCCTGAGATTTTAGCACAAGTGTTTGGCACGTTTTATTTCTCACTAAAATCCCCAGATCTTGGCATTATACAGTATGACAGAAATTCTGCTTTCCTTTGAAAATTAGCAAACATTTAATCTTTCTGCGTAAAGCTTAAAAAAATGACTCCAGTAGGAATACACAAGTGAACTTCCTTAAGAAGTCTCTTGACCTTTGAGTCAGGCTTAGGATTTTCTGTGATTTTGGAGTGTGTGGTTCTGCTGCCAAGAAAATGCAAAAGCTGCAGAGCAGGCGGGTGGGGAAGGGCACACACACAGTGCAAATGGCAATTGGACTTTAATCTACCTGTCGTTCCTGCCACCAAAGCCAAAAAGCTTGAGGCTGAAGACGATGTAAAAGAGACTGCTGTTGAAAAAATGAGTGAAGAAGATTCAAAAACGAATGATCACAACGTTGCTCCAAGTATAAAGGAATACATAACATACTGGGACAGTTAAAGGCTATAAAATCCATCCTTTCACTTCATATTTGCTACTCATGGCTTGGAATCTGCTAGGAGAGAATGACCAGTGATGTAAGTATTTGTAATAGAAGCAATTGTCTGATAAGTATAACCTTAAAACTAAGAGCAACTTTCAAAATCAGTTTTTTTCAAAAATGTGAGGAAATTATTTTTCTGAACAAGTGGTCAGACACTGGAATGGGCTGCCCAGGGAGGTGGTGGAGTCACCAAACCTGAAGTTGTTCAAGGAACAACTGTGTTGAGGGACATTGAGGTTTAGAGAGAACTATTGGTGATAGGTGGCTGGTTGAACTGGATGATCTTGTAGGTCATTTCCAACATTGGTGATTCTATGATGCTCTTGTGATATTTATGATGTGTGTATTTATACACATGCCATTACCTTTTCTTTGTCTGATTGTTATACTTATCAGACAAGTGCTTCTATTACAAATACTTACATCACTTGTCATTCACTCCTAGCAGATTCCAAGCCACGAGTTGCAAACATCTTTACAAAGATCATCTTTGGCACAGCTGAGCTAAACTACTCTTTAATAGCAGTCTTCACCTATGTCTTGCTTTGCTAGATAGGCTTTTTGGATCTAAGGTTAAAATTCCACTCAGCGGTTGTGAAATATTTTATAACTGCAATATTTTCTATTGCCAGTTTTTCAAAATACAGTCTCTGTGGCAAGATGCATAGTCTGGTTGTTTACAGGATACATTTTTCTAAAATTCAGTGGAACAAAAATGTTTTACCTTCAGAAAAATAGCATCCGATATATTTTTCATTTCAGAATGAGTTTACAAAGGACAACTGGTTGAGTAAGACCCACCTCTTTAGATTCAGTACATGGCTTCCAAAGTAAAATGTGCTCAATTTTCCATTATCTGAATTCTTCTGTGATCACAGATGTTCTGTCTCTTTTCATTTTACATATTCACAAGAGACAATCATGTATTTACATGAGTCATTTTATTGCCTTGCTTTTCTCACCATCCAAAGCGATTCTTTATGAACCTTGCCAAAAGCTGTTTAATGAAAGTGGAATCAACACAGAAACCTCTCCTGACCCATCCATTCTGAATTATTTGTGATGCAAAAGATGAAGAATGATTAGTTTTGTGCTTACTATGTCTTATTAAACTGTATGCATAAATGCCAAAATTCCTTGCAGACTTAGATGCTAGCTCAGCATACTTCACATCAGAAAAAGCTGAGGGATGGACAAGACTTACTGGGGAAATACTGTAAATGCATTTTAGGGACACATGCAGTAGCCATACACTCAAAGCACTTGGATCTAAAGCTGAAGAATAGACTTTTTTAATTGCATGCCAGTAGTGAGCGAATTATGCCTTCTCTTTCTTTATTACTCAGAAGGCATGCAAGTGAACAAGGTGATGGGTGTCAAGTTCGGAAAGCATTAAGTAGGGGTTCAGGGTAGCTGTGATGCCATGATGTCAGTGTACCGCTTCCCTGTAGTCTCCTGTAGTGTCTATTAATTTCCACTTCAACTTAGTAATGTCGAAATGCAGTCAAATTAAAACCTCACTGCTAATTTTCCTTGTAGTAATGGATGTGATCTAGATAAATAGATTAACTCTCATTAAAATTTGCTGAGAAGCACAGCAGTGTTGAAAGAGCAAAATATATCCCTTTTTTAAGTGCTCTTGGCAGCACTAAACAGCTTCTTATTTAGTGACCGTAATAAAGAGGACAGGAACAGCTGGATCCTGAAGTGCAGACACAAAGCAATTTTCCAAAAATGGTACCAGAGTGAGATATGAAAGATTCAGGGAAAGCACAGGTTTTGGATTCCTGCTGCCTTCCAAATGCAGAATGACCTACAATAGCATTTTGAAAACGTGGGTGAATAAAAGCCCCCAGACCCAACATATACAATGTGTATATATATATCTGTATTGAAGCATTAACACGAGAACAGCAAAATAGAATGAAAACTCAAAGTTTAGTAAAAATAATAATAATAATACAGAAGTTGACTAAAGGAAAGTGCCACCGCAATATTTTATAGATGGTCTGCCAATTGTTTCAAAAATGCTAAGACGTCCTTTGAATTTTACAAGGCTGACAAGCTGTGAAAGCTGTGTGTTGAAAAAGGCATTAGCCCAGAGAGAAATGAAAACCAAGCCCTGCTATGGCTGAGAAAGGAGTGGTCTGTTGGCTCTGCTCCCTCTGAAATGGGGCAGGTAGGCCATGTGGAAGCCAGCTGCTGGCAGGAAGGGGAGCTGACAACACAGGACTTTTACATTGCCACAGGAAGTCAAATACTGGGTGCTAGAGGTAGATTTTCCCTTCTGCAGGCTGCCCACCAAAGAAATGATGTATTGTGTACTGGTTTAAAAATGTCACTAACTAGTTTAAGGCAAAACTGAACACTAAAGAGAGCTCTACAAATTGTATGAAGTATGCTCTATTCACCCGTTACGCTGTCTCTCAGCAGTTATCAAACAGATGCTATTCTTGGAAGAAGGATAAAGAAAAAACGTTACAGAGAATAATTGTAATATCCCAAATGGGTTTTGTAAATTGATGAGGTTAATTACTTTTAAGTCTAAAACTTCAAAATGCAAGTTGTAGGAATGCGATGAAGGCTTAAATTTTTCTGCACAGAATATGTAAATTCCTCCAATGCCATTTATCTATTTTATGGATTTTACTGCACAAATATTCTGAAAAGATGATTTGTAAGATACGTTCTTACATCTTGAAAATTGAAATAAGAATACATTAGCGATTGGATTAAAGCCAGGTCAATGTCAAAATTGTCTTACGACGATGGCTGCTTTGCTAAAGGAATCTGAAGTAATGATTCAGTCTGAAGTCTTTCAGAATTCAGAGAAATGTTTGTGTGCACACATGCTGTGGTACAGTGGAAGGATTACAGATGAAGAGAAAGGTCTTCAGCATTACAGAGTTTATTAGTGCTAGAAAACATAATTTTACAAAAATGAAAGCATAGCATTCAGTTGCTAATGGTCTCTGAAAAGAAAACTCAGCAAAGGAATGAAAATGAGGTCAATTTAATTTGGTCTCTAAGCACACAGTAGAAGGAAAGAAAAGTCCCTGTAGATTTTTAAGTACTATAACTCGGAAGATCAAATCGAGAGCTTCCACAGTCTGCTCTCTTTATGTTTGAAAAAAGACTTGCAAGTGCTAAAACATTTCTCAACAGAGACATTTTCTTTCAAAATAGACACGTACTCCAGGATTCAAATAAAGCGGCTCAAAAGATTCAGTCAAACACCTTTAGTCCCTAATATCAATTGCCTTTAGTCTTCCCACTGTAGTTTGTCTTTAGTACAGCAGCAGCTGGTGGCAGATGGAGAGAAGTTGTGTTTAGCTGCGATTGCGCATTCCTGAACAGAAGGAACCCAAAAGTGGTCTCAGAAAAACCAACAGATATGACCATACCAGCCAGGTGACTGATTTTCTACACTAGCTGCTGTTCAGTAGGTGGTAGCATAAGAACATACTTCTAATCTGTTCAGTAAATCAAGGAAAAATCTGCAGGCTTTTCCTTCCAGTGTGGAAGCAAGAACAAACACAGAGCTTAGCCTTAACTCAGCAAAGACCTTTTTCCCCCATCTCCGAACAGCAGGTACTTCAGAATGATAATTAAATCTTGCTCTAATGCAAATGTTTAATTTTCTCAGAAAAGCATGCTGGTAGCCCAGGCACTTTTCACCAGGCCATTTGAGCGAGTTTTTTTCATAACTTTTCTCAAAAGCTTTGCAGAATCAGCTTCACGTGTACAGAGTATATCTCAGAGTTCTATTGCTTTCAAAGGACATATTTAAACTGGGATTTTCTTGCCTTACTGTTATATTGCTTAGCGCTGCAGAAAATGCATATGCTGTCCCAAAAGCAAAGAGCAGGTCCCCAAATCCTATCACTACAGGCTTTCAGCATATTTGTGTGCTGATATGCATGGGAGTAACAGCACACTTCAATTAAGAGAAAAATGTGGCGTATACATCACTGTGCTGCTACCTTCTGCCCAAAAAGAGAGGAGATCTGTCCTGGAACCAATCAAGGATCAAAGCAGGCTGATGTAGCTGTTTATCTCACTTATGTGAGCAAGTGACACTGACTGGAGCAAACCTCCTTCAAGGCAGGGAAATCTTTTTGTTGCTGGGTGAAGTAAAATATCACGCTGTTTCCTTACTTAAATGAGGAATGCAAGACAAATGGGATTTCAACCATACTGCATTCATAGCTCTGCACACTTGCCAAATCACTCTGAGGTATCTTGGAGGCAGGAGAATCAGAGTGGCTGTGTAAATCCAAGTAATGTATCCAGAGGAGGGTCATGGTGGTCCTAGCTACATCTGCACTCTATGAAGGTGCCCAAAGCTTCAATTTGGCATGTTATTTATGCATTTCTGTACATCTATCAATTCCTAAAACTCTGTTTTAATGACATAGTATTTTTCACAGAGAAAACCTTGGTAAAAATGGCTGCACTTTCTGTTTCCTCACTAAAAAAACAGCAATGTGCCACAAATAGAGGGGAGATGTAATTCCCACAAATCATGAAGAAAGTGCTCATCAGAAAATACATTATTTTGAATACCATATCTTACAATGCTCACTGGAAATAAGTCATGCTTCTACAGCCAAACAGACTATAAAGCAATCCAAGCAATTGGAACACATTTGACTACTTCAAAAACGTTACAAAACAAAGAGCAGCTCTCTCAGAACTGTCTTGTTACCATCTTTGCCATAGTACTACTGTAGTAATTAGCAGAACTTAACCAACTTTTTTGGAAACTCTTTTTGGACCATTCTTGCCTCCAGGAAAAAGGGAGGCCATCTGGACTCATTTCTTTAGTGTGAGCAGTGTAGGCTTTTTCAAAGCAGCTTTGGCAGGAACTCAGCTTCAGACAGAAATGGGCACTCAGCACTTCCACATAGTTTGGAAACTCCACCCGGGTGGAATTAGGCCCTGGGAATACAGTTCTTGCCCTCAGAAAAAGGAAGAATTCTAACCTAAAATGAGGATGCAGAGCATTTAAAATCGTATCACTCACGAAGAAGGTGCTTGGGTGGCACAGTAAGTCCACTACATCTTTGTAAAACTTCCATCAGAGTCTTACTGGTGAGGCACAAGCTTCTGCAGAAAGTCTGTGAAGTCTAACATCTAATTGCCTCTGGAAAAAAGTCACATGCAATAAATGGAGTGAAAGGTTAGAGCAACATCCTGTCTATGATGAGAAATAAGCTTCATAAAATTCCTCCCGGTGCAAAGTACTACCACCAAAAGCATTTTCAGCATTTTCATTACTAACTGGTCAAGGATCTACGTACAGGACCGCTCAGAATGTGTTTTTAGGGGAGACTGGAGAGTGTGAAAAAGACAAGCCTTTTATCCCTAAGAAATAAGGAATGTGAGCAAATGAAGGCCACCTGAATCACAGTTAGTGAGAACAGTGAAAAAAAATGTGACAAAGGGCAGAGTAAGTGGAGCGCATAAGCAAAGCAAGGCAGTAAATGTTTATGCATGAAAAAAAGTCATCCTGCTGATGGGAATTAGGCCTTGTGAGCTGCCTTTTTAGCATGAGGCTGACTACTCTCCTCATGCTTTTGTCTTGTTTTGGCAAAGGCTACCCAAGGCACCAAAGCAACACATCTGGGTATCTCTAAGCCACAAAAACCCTTTAGAAGGAAGTACAAATGTCACTGAAAGAACAGAATTCCCCTTGAAATGTGAAGATGGAGATAAGCAGTAACATGTATCATCAGCATGCTCGCTGGCTGTGCTGATGGCTGCAGATGGAGAGGAAATCTTTCATCCCAGAAAGCAGCACCATGGCAGTGACATCAATGGGCCTGTCAGCAGCAGCAAGACCATAAGCCAAGGGCAGTGGACCAGGCTTGACTGTGAGAGGACAGCATGGGCCTTGGGGATGAAAGAAGCAGCAGCACGCCAGTGTGGGTTATTGCAGCCATGATTTGAACAAGAGGGAAGTATGGAAATATGTAGAGCAAGGTAGTATGGCCATCTGTGTTCCTTTCTCTCCCAGGTTTATCAGAGAAGACAAACACAGGACAAGCAGGGTGAAAGCGTAACACTCATAAAATTCTCCTTCTTCATAGCCTATAGGCACCTCAATAAAATGTGCCTGTGAATGACACTATAACTGCAGCAGAAAATAGGGGGAAAAAATCTTTTCTCCTTTCCTTGTTATATTTTTATTTTTTTATTTGTTTGCTTCATGAATTTGATAACGCAAACTAGGGAGATTAATCCACACATAGCTGACAGGGACTTCTGTTCAAGCCACTGTGAATCAGTGTCCATCAGCATCAGCCAATTACTGATCTAAACAAACTTCACTTATCCACATATACTTTTTTCTTCAAACTATTTTGTTTGCATTGCTTGGAAATTAATAGATGTGATACCGATGCCTTATAGCCACTTTGCACACACATATATCATTAAAGACTTATCAAAACTGAGGGAAATGCACAGCATGAACTCGTACCGCCTTCACACAGCTAAAAAAAAATATGCCTTTGCTGAACAGAAATAACTCTGAAGTCTACCAGCTTTATAATTTATGTGATGCTAACATCTTCTGAAGCTATTCTCCTGAGGATTTTTTTGTCTCCTTCTGATTATCTTCACACTGAGAAATCAATTGTTCCTGAATTATAGCACCCATAACACATCTGACAATTCCTCAAGAATCTAAGAGTGAATATTTTTTTGAATGAGTTTATTTATAGCACTTGTACTTTACAGAAAGACGTATTAGCACTGCAGTCCTGTGTTCTAAATCACCCACGCATATCAGTGCTGCTAGATTGCCAGTCACCTTCCTGGACTCCACCGAAACAGGAAATTGAACAAGAGATTGATCATCAAGTTAATGCAACTAAATATAAGGGTCTCCCCAAAGGCTAAAGAGCCACTCTTACGCTTTCATCTCTATCTCAATGTCCAAATATAAACAGCTTCCATACCAGTTAATTCACAGGGATTAATAACTGGAAGACTTTTAAAATTCACTTCAGTAAGACTGGGAAAACGGGTCAATAAATCAAGTCTTTTATCTGCCTGCTCAGTCTTATTCTGAAGTCTGTTCCCCATGTATGAATGATTAGCAGCAGGTGTAAAATAGCTCCCGGAAGGTTACTACTGGCAAGTCCAATTCACTTGTGGATCTTCCTGAATACAGCTCATTAAATGCCACGTATCTGAGACCTAAGCTCCTGACATCCAAATTAAGGGTACATTATTTCTATTAAGAGATTTTGAATGACCTCTGCCAGTAGTTCAAATTTTTGGCAGCTTTAACCAGCTATCCAGATGTTTTTCCTTGGAAGACAACTAAGGAAAAAAAAAAACAGGTGCTGTTCTCCCTCTTTAAAAATTGTTATTTCTTTTAACATAAATTCTCCTAGAGAAATATTGAGGATTGGATAATTGCAGCATTTTGAGATGCTATGGCTCAGAGGGCTAAATCGATGCCACCAATGCAAGATGCGTTCTGCTTTGCAGACAAGTTGCTGTACCTCTTCTGATACTACATTAGCGAAAAATAAAATTATTGAAAAGATGATGTGTGCCTCAAACACGCTGCAAAATACAGGAGGTATATTTGGTGGAAAGAGACAGAGGTGAAACAACATGGAAGGGAGGAAACTTCAGCAATATAATTCAACGACTGCTCAGACAGACCTGTTATTTAATTCAGTAGTGAGCACAGGCTTGCTTCAATCAATGACCAGCATCCAAATCCTGCAGCTATCACACCTGGATCAAACCTCAGCAATGGCACTGTCTTTAGACACAGGATTGTTGCGAGTCCAAGGAAGGCGTTAACAGCATACAGCAGAGGAATATCTGAGCATCGGTGTGAAGTGGAGCATCTGAAATGGCTCTTACAGTTTGACTTTATAGCCATTTCTAGAATTAGAAAAAAAAAAAAAGGAATTTCTATGTAGGGCTCTGTATCTCTGGCACAAAGTACTGATAACCTTTCCTGTAAGCCAATCTTGTATTCTAGGTCTAGCGGGGCATTAAGAAAAAATGCTACACATTTATTACAAATGCAGATCACACTTGGGAATCTTGAGACAAAAGGACATAAAGAGGCACATAAAGCAGCGCACTGCAATGCTGGCATTTGCTTTCAAATCATCTCTATTGTTTATCAACATTCAGAAAGAGGTAGTGGGAAGAAGAGTCTTCAGCTGAGGAGCACATACCTTTGAAAAGGTTATTTTAGCAGTAATTATTGATACAGTATATAAATAAACTACTTCTTATCATCAGATGCCAGAGTAAGTTATTAGTATTATCATAGCAATTATCATAGCTTGTGTCAAGAGGACTGCAGTAGTGAGCAAAAGGCTTTAGGGAATTTTTCTAAGTTCCTTCCCCATAATGTATATGCTATGCCTTTTTAAGTGTTCTAGATAACTCAGCTGCCAATAATGATGATCGCCTGAAACATCCTGAAATGGGCACAAACCAGTAAAGTATAATTTGCAAGGCATTTCTTCAATATTTAAGTCAAATAAGAACTGTGTCAGTAAGTGGCATAAATCCTGCATTCGATATTACTAACTAAATTATACTATGCACTACCTTCCAATATGCCCATAAGCATAAAATCTGCTATTGCAAAAAGTTTAATTTGTTGGATATTGGTATACTTGGTAATAGTTAAAAAAGCAAACCACAGAATTTGCTTTTTATTTTTTAACAGAAAGAGCTGTTTTTAAAGCAGGCTGTGACTGGGATAAGGGATTAAGTTATACTGTTGATCACTGGTACACCATGGAAAGAAAATCTTCTGTGAATCTTATAAATGTGGTCAAAAAATACCTTCTTTGCCATCTTGCCAAGGGAAACTAGCTTCTTTGCTGTAGTGTATATAGAATCATAGAATGGCCTGGGTTGAAAAGGACCACAACACTCATCCAGTTCCAACCCCCTGCTGTGTGCAGGTCACCAACCAGTAGCCCAGGCTGCCCAGAGCCACATCCAGCCTGGCCTTGAATGCCTGCAGGGATGGGGCATCCACAGCCTCCTTGGGCAACCTGTGCCAGTGCCTCATCACCCAACTGGGTGAAAAACTGCCTCCTAATATCCAACCTAAACCTCCCCTGTCTCACTTTAAAACCATTCCCCCTTGTCTTATCACCATCCACCCTCGTAAACAGCCATTCCCCCTCCTGTTTATACGCTTCCTTCAAGCACTGGAAGGCCACAATGAGGTCTCCCTGCAGCCTTCTCTTCTCCAAGCTCAACAAGCCCAGTTCCCTCAGCCTTTCCTCACACAGAGCTGCTCCAGCCCTCTGCTCATCTCAGTGCCTCCTCTGGCCCCGCTCCCAGAGCTCCACGTCCTTCCTGTGCTGGGGGCCCCAGGCCTGGATGCAGCGCTGCAGATGGGGCCTCACAAGAGCCGAGCAGAGGGGGACGATCACCTCCCTCTCCTGCTGGCCGCCCCTTTTTCGTGCAGCCCACAACACAGCTGGCCTTCCGGGCTGCAGGCGCACACTGCTGCCTCATGGCCAGCTTCTCGTCCACCAGGACCCCAAGTCCTTCTGCGCAGGGCTGCTCTCAAGGAGATCTTCCCCCAGTCTGTATCAGTACCTGGGATTGCCCCAACCCAATGCAGCACCCTGCACTTGGCCTCGTTGAACCTCATTAGGTTCACATGGCCACTTCTCCATCCTGCCCAGGTCCCTCTGGATGCTTCCCTTCCCTCCAATGCATCGACTGCACCGCTCAGCTTGGTGCCATCTGCAAACTTGCTGAGGCTGCACTCGATGCCATCATCTGTCATTGATGAAGATGCTGAAGAGCACCGGTCCCAAGACCGACCCCTGAGGGACACCGCTTGTGTTGTGATTTTATGATTCTTGTCACTATTCCACATCATAACATCATGTAAAGCACAGGAATTACATAGTTAACACTCCAGTTCTGTAGACTGTCAACTTTTGGAAGAGAACAACTAAACACTCCAGCAGACTTTGCGTTCAGAGGGGAAAATAAATGTCTTGATGTAGGGGAACTGCTGAGTCACGGCCTGAACCTCTGATTGATCACCTGAGGCGAGCCATGAGTCAGCCAGAGGAGCACAGGTGAAGGCAATTCCTAGACCTATTGAAGAGCTGGCTACCAGGGGGGGAGGGATCTCATCTGGAGATCTGCTGTGCTCGTGTTTTGTGGCTAGGATAGGGGTAAGCCTTCTATTTTTTCTCTTTTGTTATTATAGTCTGCTTTGCCTAACTCTCTTGTTTATTTTGTGATTATAGCATCCTAATATTCTTTGATTATACACCTGGCAAGTCACAGGACTCGCTCTTTTTCTCACTGCCTGGCAGTGTGTGTGTGTGCTCCCCTGCTGTTTTGCTTTCAATTCAGAATAAGGTCTTAGGTTTCAGACACTCTCTCTCATTTTATTCGATTTACTAGCCTCAATTCCAATTGCGTTGTATTATATTGTGTTATCTTGCATTCTGATATCATATTTAGTTAAATTAACTTTAATTAACTTTTCTCCTCAGATTATTGGCACTGTTCTACCTTTGAGCCCAGCTCCCATCTCCCTATCCTTCTCCCTTTCCCTTTTTGGGCCATTGGGCACATTTGTGTCATGGGCACAGGTAGATCTAGAGAACTCTGTGACAACTTCTGATCCACCTCCACCCAAACATCGATCGCAACCCTTTGTTTGCAACCAGTCAAGCAATTCCTAATGCATCAGACAGCCCGTCCTTCAAATCCACACCTCTCCAATTCAGAGAGAAGGATGTGCTGAGGGACCCCTTCTTGTCATCTTTCACATCCCTTGCTATGTTCAGGTCCATCTGTGCCTTGGCTTTCCTGATCTTATTTCTACACATGCAGACCACATCCCTATATTCTTCCCAAGCTACGAAGACCTGCTTCCACTTTCTGTACATCTCTCTCTTTTCCCTCAGTTTAAGCTGCAGGTCCTTGTTCAGACATGCCAGCCAGCCACCTCTTCTGTTCAGTTTCTTTTGCTGGGTGATGGAGAGCTCTTGTGCTCTCAGAAGCATGCCCTTAAAGAGCTGCCAGCTCTGTTCTGTACCCATGCCCTTAAAGACACTTCTCCAGGAGACCCTATTCAGCAGTTCCTTGAGCAGCCAGAAGCTTGCTCTCCTGAAGTTCAGGGTCCCTGTTTTTTGCCAGGCCTGCATTCCTCCAGATCACAAACTCCATCAGGTCGTGATCACTACAGCCTCCAGTCTTCACTTCTCTTAATGGTTTCCTCTGCAGGACAATCACAGAATGACCCAGATGTGAAGGGACCTCAAGGGTCCATGAATTTCTAATCTCCCTGCCACAGGCAGGGCCATAAACTTCCACACTTAATACTTGACCTCTACACTATTTAGAGCAATGATGTCTTTCTCCAGTTTCTTTTGGGGGACTGCTGAAACTACAGTTTTAGTACCCACTCATTAGTCTATATGTGGTTACTCATACTGATCCAGAGCAGACAGAAGATATGCAACAGCATGCAATAGAGAAAAAAAATGTTCTGGTAAAAACAGTATAACTTACACTGCTCTCTGTTTCCATGGTGAAAACCTGTAATTGACCAGTTACTTCATGGTTACTTTGTGCAGTTGATGACTATCTAATTAAGCACTGTAATAAGAGAAGCTGGAAATAGAGTTATCTGGACAATGTGCAGAAGAACATTAGTAGTCGGGTACTTATTAGTAACGCTCCAGGTTTTAAGTCTGATTCAAATATTAAGTCCAGAAAAAAAATAATTCGTTATCCAGCTTAACAAAATACAGACCACAGAAACACAACCCAGAATTTCTTGTATTATCTTGTATTATCTTGTATTTCTTGTGTACAAGACTGTACAATGAGCCAGGAAGGAAGAGAAACCTCCTACCAGTTTTGCAGTAAGATGTTGATAGGAATCAGCTTGAATCCTTCTCTTCTTTGAAGAGGGATATTGCTTGTGCTGTGCAGTATCTTGTTAGTATCCACTTGTGAGGACAAGTAGATAACCTGTCGCATTCTCTACAGTCTGCATTCAGCATTCTCTCCACTATACTCCTTATGGATAACCTGAAAGTACAGAAAAGGGAGATGATGAATCAATCTGTCCTCTTATTTTTCTGTTACTAAGAACAAAGTATGATGTATCTTATAAAAAAGCAGACTTGTTTGGGCTTCAGCCCAGTAACAACAAGAAGTTTGAGTCATTTGTAATACCAAATCCAGTGCTCCTTGAAAACTGGGAGGAAAGAAAAAAAAAGATTTCTGAAGACTCCATGTATGTTTTTTCCTTCTCCTTCATCTATAAACAAAGTACTAGAGCAGAACTGTGGCTTCCAAATAGCTTGATTATTGAGAACATATCTCCAAGACAGAAGTGTCTGAGCATTTCTACTTGACGAATAATACTCTGTTATTAAGAAATAATGATCAGCATTGAGTACTGGCAATTAATGGCTAGCACGGGACATTTTTTGTTAATGCATATAAATTGGTGCATTGGCTGCTTTCACAGAAGACTGGGGAGACAGGAAGACTTGTTCACTTGCTTGGAAAACATCTGGAAGTCCCTGTCCATCCAAGATGGTTTGTGCTACTACAGCTGAGATGGCTGGCCTATGGGGGTCCATTTCCATCATTATCTTAACACATGAATGACCAGGCACCATAACAGGCTGAATTCCAGTCAAATGCATTGGTTGCTGGACTTCTCCCAAACCCTAGTTTTGGCCTTGCTGAATTTGCCCTTACCGTTGTCCTTTCCTGTATTTATGAGTTCTTCCGGTAAGTAACATAAAAGGTGATTTTTATAAGATAATGGTGAATTTGCTAATAAGCCACAATTTCAGAATTCTATTTCCTTGAAATAGGGTACTTCACATACTTTGGGCTGACAAAAAAGATTAAGTATGTTCTTGAAATTTATATGAAGAAAGTGCCTGAGGAATTTAAAATGTCTTTTATGTAGTGTGCATTAAAGTATTTTCATGTAATATAAATGATTACAAGAATATTGTTCATTCCTTTTTAGCTCTTGAATAGCTGCAAGAGCAGTTTGAAAGAGGAAGAATTTGGTGAACCTGGACTTGAATTAAACCTGCACAGTTGAGAAAAAAGAAGGATGACTGCATGAAATTCAGAATATTCCTTGGAGGTACAGTTTTAGCATAAATATGAAACTGTTGTTTTAAGTTGCACATTATGAATGCTAGCAGCATACCTTACAGCAACTCATTTTAAACGGTTAGGAAGGACAGTCAGAAGTTGGGAAGCTACACTTCTGAAGTTTCCTATAAGGCTGTACACAACATTAGTCAATATTCTGCCACATGAACTGAAAGGTTAATTGACATTCACTTCCTGGTCAGAAAGCAGTTCAGAACAGAATGATCAGGAACCAGCAGGAAACAGAGCACATGAAATTGAAACAGTCTTCAACTGCATGTGAAGATATTTTCAATCCCACAGGCTGTTCACAACTTTAACTTGTGAGCAAAAATCAGATTGCTGAAAATAAGTTTATATTGTTAGATTTTTGTATTGATTTAGGAACTCTGAAAAAAAAAAAAAAAAAAACAAACAACCAACAACCCTTGAATTACTACAGATAGAACTTCTGAACATCAGCAATCAAAGGATTTGTAGAATTTAGAGTTAAAACAACTACAAGCTTCCTCATTCAAAGTAATTTAGAAGGTCAATATCAGGAACCTTCAGCAACAAGTTTATTGACATGAGGTCTGATTTATAGTTACCCGACATACTGAGGGACCAGAAATACTTCCATACCCTGAAAAACCTGCAGATTCAGTAGGTGCTACTTGGTAAAAGTCACAGATACATTTGAAGTGCTATAGAGGGATGCAACTTTTCATTTTCATGTTCTATTTCAGAAATCAGAAGCATTTAATTTTCATCTCACTTTTAGTGACCCAGAGTATCTCCATCTCCATCCAAAAATCTGTGACTTTCTAAGCTAGATTTCTCCTAGAAACAAAAAGAACAGAATACAGAAGGTTTTTTTTTTTTTTTTTTAAGCCATGCTCTCCAGAATATGAGAATTTCAATACAAAAACATATTAGTTGGAGGCAACAAACTGAAACAGCCTCTTTTCACTAGATACTCTGCCAAACCACAGAGATCTGATTGTTTTCATATCACTAAAAGATTGTGTAAATTTGCAGCTTCAACTAAAACTCATTTAAAGGTAATTGCAGCCTGGCTGACCCCCAGCTTTGAGTTTCTCATATCTTCAGTACTTATTGATCAGAAACAAAACTTTGCTTCTCAGTCAGAAAGCAATATATCATTGAACGTGGGGAAAAAATATATATATATATTAGCTTTGTGCTAGAGATGAATCCAGTGGAGTACCTAAGTGTTGAGAAAACAAATGCACATGTCTATGTCCATAACCTCAAGTACTGTGTTCAGTTTTGTGCACCTCAGTACAGAAAGGACATGGAGGTGCTGGAGCAGGTCCAGAGAAGGGCAAGAAGGCTGGTAAAGGGCTTGGAGAATATGGCCTGTGAGGAGAGACTGAAGGAACTGGGGCTGTTCAGTCTGGGGAAAAGGAGGCTGAGGGGAGACCGTATTGCTCTCTTCCAATATCTGAGAGGTGATTGCAGCAATGGTGGGGTTGGTTTCTTCTCACTGGTGACAAGACAAGAGGAAATGGCCTCAAGTTGTGCCAGGGGAGGTTTAGGTTGGATATCAGGAAACACTTCTTTACAGAAAGGGCTGTTAATTCCAGCCCACTGGAATGGGCTCCCCAGGAAGGTGGTTAGGTCACCATCGCTGAATGTGTTTGAAAACAGTTTGGATGTGGTGCTCAGGGACATGATTTAGCGGTTGTTAGAGCAGTTGTTAGGGTTAGGGTTGAATGGTCAGGTTGTGGTTGGACTTGATGATCTTGAAGGTCTTCTCCAACCTGAGCAATTCTATGATTATATGATCCCCACACTTTGTATCTACCAGACTCAATGTGGCTGTGGTGCATAAGATGCATCCCTAAATCTCACTCCTTTCTCACTGATGCAAGCGAAAGGAATGGTATTTCTAAGTGGCACGTGGAGTTATCACTCTCCTTCCTGTGTTCCTTGCACATGCATAGGCATTGTGGTGCCATCACATCACATGTATTTCAAAGGGAGGGAAGTGGAGGAATGACTTCCTTCTTCTACTATGGTTCATTGACGAGACACTGATCCTCCACATTTTAAGAATGGAAAAGTGTGAAAGCAAACTGTGTGAGAACTGTGTCTCTGACTGCAGCTGAAGTGCAATGTAATGTGTTTGCATGACCT
Organism: Lagopus leucura; assembly: GCF_019238085.1. Classification (NCBI taxonomy): domain Eukaryota; kingdom Metazoa; phylum Chordata; class Aves; order Galliformes; family Phasianidae; genus Lagopus; species Lagopus leucura. The sequence goes on from NW_024962264.1 coordinate 774,108, forward strand.
TTTATCTTCTCGTTTTCTTGAAATTTATTTATAGCATGTTCTGCTACAGTACCTATCAAAGATCTGTAAGCACTTCAACGAGACCCTTAATACAGCTGAGTTTCTATAAGCAACTGAAAACTCGTATTTCATTTTTACTTTACAGAATCACTTTTCAGTGACCTCCTTTTCTTTGATTTGAATGTTTTTCAGATTTATTTCTTTGACTTGTCTTTTAAACGGCTAAAGTAAAAGTCATTATCTACAGCATCTAATTTATGTTCCAACCAGTCAGCACCCTTGGGCAATACAAGATATCAGAGACAGCTGTTATCACTTAGTAGAAGTTCATATTAATCAAAACATGTGTAGAGGTGTATGTGCACTAGTTTTCGTAACAGCTGTTACATCTCCATGTTTCCTTCAGTGCAAAGAAACATTTAGGGAAAACATAAGAATCCTTTCCATTTCTACCTGTACATATCTAGTCAAAACGTTAGGCACACATTATCTAAATACAAAGTTTCTAGGCAACACAGATTAAACCACACATGACTTTCAAGGTGTCATACTTCTATGATGTTTGATTATCAGTATTCATCGTAACATCATGTAGTGCACTGGGAATTAGAGTTAATGTTCCAGGTCCAGGTACATGGCCCAGAAGAGAACTACTGCATTCCTCAGAGGACTGCTGTTCTGTTGTCATTTCCACTCAGGAAGAAAAGATAAAAGGCCTTGATAGGTGACCTGATTGCCCTTTTGTTTCTGATCCTCATGCTTGCCTCTGTTGCTCAGCTCATCACAGAGTTGGTGTTAAGGCCTCCAGCTTTCAGACACTTTCTCTCATTATATTTATTAGCTTTAATTCTAATTAGATTGTATTATAGTGTGTTATCTTGCATTCTTATACCTTATTTAGTAAATCAGTTTGTTTCTCCTCACATCATTGCTGCTGCTTTGTTTTTGAGCCCATCTCTCTATCTTTTTCCCTGTTCCTTTTCTGGGGTGTGGATTTGCAGGTCCCCCCACCCTGCTAGTCATGGAACCAGGACAAACCAGCCTGTAAACCATTGACACAAAGTCAAAAAAAAAATATCCTGAAATATTAGTAGCTTTAATTTTATTGAGAAACAGCCTGAAGCAACCTAGACAACATCATTGTTGATTAAATAAAAATAAAATATGCATTTCTTCACATGGGATAGAGATACGTGCTTCATCTCCATTGTTTTATTGTGTAATTGATAAACATAACCAAGACATGCTGGTGGGATTTCAGGTGTTCTTCTGTCAATCATAAAATACAGTGGCATATAGTGACAAGCCTGTCTTCTCTTTCCAGCTAGAGAATCTTGATGTCACCCATCACAACTTGCACACCTAAAAACAGATCAACTTTATCGTTCTTCTATAATCTGATGTGCATTTGTGAGTAGAACTCTCATAAAGTCACTCTGTATTTCCACACAGCTGTGAATAAGTGACTATTAGATATAAGCCTTTAGATATACCTGTGGAGTGTGACTGCACTGCACAGTCATTCATCAAGATGTGCCTTCCAAGCACTAAAATGCAGTACTGTCAGCCAAGCCTTGATGTTTAACTGCTTGATCACTTCATCCTACCAGAGTTACATGTGTTTTTAACCTGCAAGTTCCTTAAGCCTCTGTCCTTTATACAGAATTATCAACTTCTCCCATAGTCCTGTCTCCAGTCTGTCAAGACACATGGGAAGGACTACAGGCAATTCAGTATTCATAATTTTTTTTTGTGAGAGTAACTAAGGATCCTAGTCTAGGCCACTGCCCAGGTCCTCTTTGCAGAGCCAGGACAACAAATAGATTGGAAATAGTAGTTTGTCCTATTGCAATTAACATATATATATCAAATTAGACAAAGGCATCCAACACCGCTAATTTACTACATGGGTGATCATCAGCAGTTACCAACTATTTGCTGCTTCAGTGTGTATGTTACAGTACACTATTACATCACTCACTAAACCTTAGTAAGCATTTTCTCAAACAGTTTACAATAAATCTCTTGATGTTTGAGTAATAAAGTTATGCCTGAGGATGTCACAGCTGTGTTTGCCTGAAAATATGAAGCAGATTGCACTGATAGAGCTCCAGCAGAAGCATTTGACTGTTTCTGTGCAGTGTGTGCATCTATACAGACAGATGTAGGGTACAGCTACAGCTCAGCTGTGCGTATGTAGTACATTAAACCAAAAACAGCCTCAACAGTACTACAGTGTCTGACTAGTCTCAGTACAAAATATTTTTGGGGAGGTATTAAAGGCAAATAGCATATGACTGAGGATCAAGAACCATTCTTTGTCATCCTCAATCATTTCATCATAAACAGGTTCCTGCTTTTTCACCTCTGAAAATGAGAACTGTAGAAGTAAAGATCATATATTTCCGAAATAGCATGATTGTTCACTATTTGACCTAAAAGTTCAGGTACTGTTAACATGGTGCCAAAAAAAAAATTGACCGAGCACACGCAAAAGCACCGTTCTAAATTATTTAAAGCATGCTGTCTGTAAGTATTGTATCTTTCATTGTTACAAATAGAATCCAAGAGGACTGAACAGAAAAGTGATTAGAGAAAGGTGATTAGTGTTCTTTTTTTTTTTTGGTTTGTTTATTTAGTGCACCGGCCCGCAGTTTATGTACAGATTCCTCATGCTGAAAAATATGAGGTTGTACAGATAGGCAATTACTATGATAAAGCTTCAGTCAGTAAGCCTTAGGCTCTCTGTATAAATTCTGCTCTCTCTTTGACTGCCCAGCCCCTTATAAAGTCATGATGGCAAGCAGCCTGTGCTTACAGTGACTGGCTCTCACTCTAGTCCTGGCTGCTGAGCTGAAAGATTGCCTGCAAAATGGCAACGTACATGAAGTTAAAACTCAATGGACTGTTCACCAGCTGCTCACCATTGGGCAATATCACTCTCTATCAAGACTATGTCTAAAGAAAACTACACAGAGGAAAAAAAAATCCAGAGTTCAAATCATTATTTTTAATACCAGAAGACCAGCAAAAAACATTTGACTTTTTAATTAAAATCTAATGAGTTCTAGAAGTACCTCTGGAATGCATCATCATCAGAATAAGGCCCATGAGCATCTTGGCCTTTACCTCACTTTTTTTCTTCTTCTTTTTTTTTTTTTTCCTGAAAATATTTATATATATGTTTTCTTTAAGGCAACTTTATTTTGACCAAACAATCAAAAGTGTTCAGCTTCTTATCAAAAAATCTTACCGCTGTACCTCACTTTTATGTTCATGCCTATTTTCCACCTCCTTTGTCCATATTTGCAACACTGACTGTCACCTTCTTCCAATAGAGAGAAACACAGTTGTCTTTCTTGCATCTTTAATCCCAGGTTTTGCCTATTTAAGGATCTCAAGAATTTCTGTTGTTCCCAAGTAATGAATTCCTAATGACTCCTATGGGAGTGCATAACAGCAGGTTATGCTCCTCTTAAATATCAGGAAGAACAGGAAGAAGTTTGTGGGTTGTTTTTTGTTTGTTTGTTTGTTTGTTTTGTTTGTTTTTTAAAGCTACACATATACTGGGAAGAAAAAAAATATTATTCTGTTAATTATCAAAGCACAGCCCATACACTTCTCAATTTTGACTTGACCCTTGAAGACACCTAAAGCCAGAACAGTTATTTGCACATTGGTATTAGCTCTGAGAAATAGCATGCTCGGATCATAATAAGCTTTGCAACTGCAGATCTGCCATGCTGCCAATATTTCAACTGCTCATGCATTTTGATTTTGAAATTCAGTGACGTTCCCTAGTACAAAAGATTGAATTGGGTTAAGAAAGGACCTCAAAGATTAAAAGTTCCAACCCCCTGCCACTGACAGGGTTGCCAGCCCTGTCCCAGTACTAGATCAGATTGCCCAGGGCTCCATTCAACCTGGCCTTAAGCACCTCCAGGGACAGGGCATCCACAACCTCTCTGGACAGCCTGTTCCAGCACTTCAGTACTCTCTCAGTAACAAACTTCCCCTTGACATCTAATCTTAACCTCCCTTACTTTAGTTTAAATCATTTCCCCTTGTCCTATCACTATCTACCCTAGTAAAAAAAAGTTGATTTCCCTCCTGCTTATGAACTTCCTTTAAATATTGGAAGGCTGCAATGAGGTCTCCTGAGCCTTCTCTTTTCCATGCTGTAAAAGTCCAGTTTCTTCAGTTTATCTTCTTAGGAGGGATCCTCCAGCCCCTGGATCATCCTCACAGCACTCCTCTGGACCCTCTCCAAAAGGTCCACGTTCTTCTTGTACTGTGTATCCCAGACATGGACACAGTACTCCACAGCACTGGAGCCTCGGGAAGGCAGAAGAGAGGAGGATAACCACCTCTCTCAGCCTGCTGGCCACCCCTCTTCTGATGGAGCCCACAATACCATTGGCCTTCCTGGCTGCAAGTGCTTACTGCTGGCTCATGTTCAGTTTTTCATCAAGGATCCCTAAGTCCTTCTTAGTAGGCTGCTCTCAAGGATTTCTTCTCCCAGCTTATACAAGGTATACACAGGATCACATACCTGTGATCACCTCAACCCAAGTGCAAAACCCATATAGTATAAGCCCATTACTCTGCTTTGGTATAGTAAAAAGTGTTTGAATCACCACCAAATACTGAAGTTGTGAACTCATGAGCATGAACTTGGAATCTCACACTGGAACTTTTTAGGAACATACGTAGGTTTAAAAACTGTAATCTTCAAGCGCAGTTAAGCATGAAATAGCACTTTGGAATCTCAGCTAGGAACCTGGCCAACTCTAGTTGGAACTACTCTTTTAGTATAGATATGCCACAATGACCAGCCTGCAGTGTAATGTAATATTTGGCATTTTTTATTCTTAAAAAGGAAGAATATCTGACCAGCCACTGGTACTTCTGCAAGATGAGTTCTGCTGTCATTAACCACTGGTACTTTCATCAAGAAAGAAAATTCCACAGAAACAGATTTTCAGTGCTACCTACCTTTTTGGTCCAACGTTGGAAGCTCAGATTTTCATCAGATTTCAGAGTGAAATGTGTTATTTCTATCAAACCTTGCTCATGATAAAATAAGGCTTTGATTTTATTCATTTTTACAGTGAATTCAGTACAAATGCATGGGACAGGATTACAAATAAACCTGGATATGCAAACCCACATTCAAAGAGCAGGATTAGACAAACCTGTGACTGTTGTATGTCCATATAACACAGTAAGAAAACACAGAGTCAGTAACGTCTCTGAAGGGTCAGGTAGCTGCTCATCTTTTACTGTGCATGTCCATTTAACCAGTGGTTACTTTGAGGTTACACGAGATTAAGTACACTTCAGATTGCTAGAAGAGAGGCTGCTACCAATTTTGTTCTATTCACTCATGTATGATGATTGCCTTGCTTTTTTACAAGGCACTTTGTTTTGGTCTTTACAGCCATTGTTTTTTCAATCCGAATTCACATGTTTGTGTGAATAATTGTTTATGGGATAAGCAAGAAAAATGAGCACGGCACTGAACAAATATATACATCCAAAAGACTTCAAAGTAATGGTTATCCATAGAAATCTGATCAAAGATACCTTTCTCTATCCTTTTCATATTGTGTTAACTTTGTGAAATTTATCAGTGTTCTTAAGATCTAGAAACTATATCCATAATGTTCTGTTTATTTTCTTTATTAACAATCTCCTCTATTAATCAGTCACTAAGCAAATATTTATCATGCCACTGGCTGCTCACCTTTATCACTAGAGCCATCTTCCGTTGTTTTGGGAATATTTCATGAAATATTTTTGGTTCCCCTGAATTAAAGAAATCATAACCACATGACAGTGTTAGTAAATCACCACCTACTTAACTGTCTCTCTTCAGGACAGTACTTGGCGACATGTTTGACCAACTGACACTTTATTACTAGAAAAAACAAGCCACTGTTTCACTGTCACCTATGCTGGCCAAAGGGTAAGGGTACAGAAATCTGTGGATGAGAAGTATTTAGTAACCTAGAGAGATTTCTTCAGTTTTGCAGGCTGACCTAGTTTTTCCTACAGATATAGAGCATGCAGATAAAGTGTAAGTGAGAACTGGGCAATACCTATCACCTTAACCAGGCTATTGGATCTTGATACAATATGTGTGTGCTTAGGAAAAAAAAAGTTGGTTGAATATTCATAATGATACACACCTAGCTGCCAGTTTAAACCTTCAGGTAGACTTTGCCATCAACAAGGTGGCGAGCTGATGCTCTTCCAGCATTGCTTTCCCTTTGGCATTTGGCTTTTGCAACATTTCTCCTGCTTTTATGTCCAGCTTTTGCAATTTGCTTCTGCTTTCTTTCCCTTTTATCAGCAGTCTAGGAAACAAGAACTAGAACACAGGTTGCCCACATTGTTAGACAATATTTTCACCCATCTTACCACGGAAAAGTCCTCACAGGAACAGAAATTTTAAGAGCAGAAATGGACAGCTAGCTTATCAGCTATCTTATCAACTGGCTCGTCCCTAATATTTCTTGAATCTGCTTTTAAGCCAAGGATGGAAACACTGTAATCTCATCAATATCCAAATAATATTGGAGCTAAACTACTTTTCCTAGTGACTTACCTACGCCTGCTTGCTGTCATTTAAGTCTATAACTACTTGTACCATCTGCAGCACACGGAGGGGAATTTAATTCTGTTCATTGCACCCTTCAAGGTAACTGAAGGCGTAGGTCTCCTTAACTTTCCCATTTAAAATTAAACTTAGTATTTCATCTCATTATACTGGTAGGATGCTTTTAAATCACTGACTGGCTTCAACACTTTCAACTCTGACATTTGACTTTCGACCTTCCTGATCTGCAGAAGTCAGTGCTGAACAAGAAAGATACTCCTGTCTCAAGAGGTTGCTTCAGGTGTGCCTACCTCCAACAGCATGGCACTGTTGAGTCACATCTGGTTTGCAGTCCTCTATAGAGCTTAAATCATAGAACAATTAAGGTTGGAAAAGACCTCCAAGATCATCTCCCGGAGTTCTGCAGTCCAGGCAGTCTTGTCTTTCTGACCTACACTTTCTTCTCAAGTGATTTTTCCAGTGCTTCATCCAAATCACTGATGGAAACACTGCATGTATATTTGAAAGAAAATAGACTCAGAAAAAAATCATTGAAGAATCCTACTAGAGGCAGCCTTTGATTCTGAAAAACTGAATTCCTGCTCTAGAGTAAAGTTTTCTCATCATTTTCTAATAGCCTCACCTACTGCATGTGGTTTATAGTAGTTAGACAACGAGGGAGTATCAAGGTTTGTAGAAGTCAAATGATTTGTTTCCTACTGTCTTCTCTTATTCACTCTGCCATGGAAAAAAATTAACTTCATATGCCTTGTTAGCATTACATTCATGATAGTTTTTACCCATCTCTTGGTCATTCTCTAGGTGCTTAAAAACCACTTGTTTGAGCATATGGTGATATTTTTCCAGAATCTAGTTGCATTGATAGCTATATAACTCTTTGGTTTTCTTTTTCCATTGTCTTTTCCAAGTTAAGCTCAGGAGAGAGATTTTGAAGTTTCCTCCACAGGCGTCACTAGCAGTTACGATTAACTAAAGCAATTTGTCTATTACTTCAAGCTTACATTTCATCAAGTCCAGCCAAATTGAGACTATGTAGTGCAAACCATCACTAACCTACTCTCTCAATATAAAAAAAAATCACAACTTTTGCCCTTTTGTGTATTTCAGAATGCAATGTTTTGCTCCCTTCAGTTAATGAAATTTACAACCTCCCCCTTTTCCACATGGTGCACACATTATACTAGATCCATATGCGTAATCTAAGAACCAGTCTAGCAGGTACACTGAATAACTTTCCCGTGACAAGTGTTGCTCCTTGTTCTAGTCACTGATGTTCCTACCTGTGTTAAGCTTGCCACTCATTTGCATGGGCTAAAGATGAGACCTGTACATGAAGGTGTTCCAGCCTGGTTTGGAGTAAGTTACAATGACTTCAATGCCTTCAGTGCATACAACATATAGATAGATAGATAGATGTAAATCTTTTTTAAAAGCACTGTTAGCTCTGACTACTAGAATTATTTGAAACTAAAGAGTAAATTGCTTTGGTGCTCATATTCCTGTCTAAGAAAACTGCGAAGACTGAACAAGTTAAATATAGAGTTGTCATACATAGGAACACACGCACATCCCTGAGTATCTTAGCATTTCCTTCAGGCTGAGAACAGAGGGCTACATTTCAGTATAGCATCCATGCTAATTCTATTCTGTTTTCTGCATATGAATCTGATGCCTTAATCATTCTTTTACTTGGGAACTCATTAACTAGCCCACACGGTTAGTTAAAGACAAAGCTATGGCTGCTGTTTGTCAATATTTATTCTCAAAAGGCTTCTCGTCTCATTACAAGAAAGGATAAGATCATCAGAACCTGCTGCACTGCATCCCTCTTCATGAGTTAACAGACAGCTTCTCAGACAAATAGCACTGTGGCAACTAAGCAGGAATTAAACAGATGAAGAAGTTCTGAAGAAAAATAATTCAATTCTCTGTTTCTCCTTCCTTTGGGGCAAATGTGCTTCTGCAGTAAGAGAGTAATAAGTACACAAGTAATTACACTCCAAATGTCATCTTAGATGGATTTTGCTAACAACTTCCCAGTGGTCAGCTTCACCACTTTTATATCTGTTAGTGTTGCCAACAACTGACTACCTGCATTTTTAGAAGTTAAGTACAAAAATGCTGGCAGAAGATGGATATAAGAATATAGCTGAGATGGTTCTGTCATACATACCAGAGCCATTTTACAGCTAACAAGCATCTGTTTTCACAAACCTTTTCAACTTCCCTATTTCAACAGCTTCTCTTCTGAAATACCAGGTCCAAATTATAGAACACTGCAGTCTAACTCCACAGAAAAGAGATCAACTTCCATTTAATATCAGCTACAAATATGTTGCCACACTCAGCCTTGAGGAAACTAGTCTCAAAAACAGCAAAGTGCCTTACTTTGCATAAACTTCAATTTATGGATTGCACATATCCCGTGACATCATTTGCATTTCTTGTTACTACCTTGTCTCACACAGAAATGAAGCGAAAGCATATATCACATCTGTCTTGTTTGCCTAACTCTGCTTGAGTGATGGAGAAAGAATCTGGACTGTTCCAAACATCTGAGGGTTCCTCTGAAGCTCCATTTGGGGAATCAGCCACTGCACGTCTCTAGAAATGAATGTAAAATTGGAATTCTAAATGTTTTTTTCATATATCAAAAGACAACATTGTATTATCTGCTCTGTGCAAAGCTCTAAAAATTCTGTCAGAAAAGTCGACGAATGCATTCTATTTAATTTCATAGCTCCTATGATCACACAGCTGTGTGATACGATAACACTGAAATCACTTTTCAAGAAATGGAAACACTCCACATGTTAGAGGTTAGAAAGCAGTAATAAATCTTAAGGATTTGATTTATTACAGGTGCTAGATATTACAGCAACATAGAGCACAGCTCTGAACACTGCAAGAAAAACAGAACATGAGAAAAATGCAATTTCTAAACATTTCTGATTATCTTTTCTTTTTAAGAAAAGAACAAGCTACATGTATCAGCTAAAGACTTGTGTTTTACTTCAATTTTCTCCATAGTATCTTTCAACTTTTTTCCTCCATTCTTCAGTCTTACTGCTGTTATAAATCTAGCAAGTAATTCAGAAGGTACATTATTCTCCAGTCATATTACATTACAAGTTTCTCTGGCATATCATGTACCAGCTGATACATGACACCGGATTCAATCTACCATGATAGTTTCTAGTCTTGTTTAAATATTCTATGGCAATCCCTCAAAACTTACTTGAGCAACCAAGCAGTGCAAGTGCACTCTTATCACAGAACATATGCTTACCTTCATTGACTGTCGTTAGCAGCAGCCAGCAGTGCCTCCCACTCATTATTTTGCACTTCAGAAGGATGGTGTTAATTTCGTGTTTAAATAAAACTGCTAGACAACTACAAAGAATTGGTGCAAACAAAAAAATGGCATAATACTTCAGAGCCAAACTATCAACTGAAGGAGAATGTTTTCCCTGTATTAATCTTGGCCAAAAGTTAATGAAACAATGCCACAAAAAGAATAATTTAGGAGTCCAGATAGCTAACTCAAGATCCTTCTCAGGTACAAGATAGCTACACTCAAGATATTCCTCAGATAAAGCACTACACAGGATAGGAATTTTGGCTAAATACCTAATCTATATCAATATATCTGCAGAGATCATGGTAAACAGAAATAGAGATTTCTTGCAAAAATATGAAGTATAAACAGAGATACAAGTTTATCTTCCTGTATGCCTAGAAACTGCATTGCTCTGCAAGGCTTGTTGAAGAAGTCGATATTTTTACATTCATCAGCTAACGTAAAGGTCATTTCCAGAAGCAGGAGAACAGTGAGGACTTCCATTCTTGTGACCATTGTAACCCTTAAGCATGAGGGCTCAAGTGGTCACAGTGTATTCAGGACCCAAAACACCCCCTCAGATGCCTGAGAAAGGGAGCAGTCAAGATACATATGAAACTTGCAGCCTGAAGTTGGTATGATAAGAGGTCAGGATGGAGGACACTATGTTATGCACAGAGGTGTTGAGTCTGAAACCCACCACGGCTCTCAGCAAATATGTACCTTCTATTCACACGTGCTCAGAAACATTACAGCAGCTATCTGTGAAGAGTCCAGAATTGCAGGACTGAGATAGGAGGAGAAATTATCCTCTGGTTGGTCTTTTATTCTGTGTCATATTTTTGCCTTAGACTTACTGTGCACTCTACTTTCTCTCTGTAAGAGATAATGACTGGAAGGCTAGATGACCATACAACATTTAAGATTCAGTTAAGGATTCGATTAAGTTTCCAAAACTGTTTTTATCATACCTACAATTCCCTGGTCCTGCTCACCACAACATTCCTGATACAAGCCAGGATGCCATTGGCCTCCTTGGCCACCTGGGCACACTGCTGGCTCACATTCAGCCAACTGTCCATCACTACACCCTTTCCATTTCCCTTTCTGTCCACTCCTCCCCAAGCTTGTAGGGTTGCCTGGAGTTGTTGCGACCAAAATGCAGGACTTGACACTTGGCCCTGTTGAAACTCATACAGCTTAGCCCATCGATCCATTCTATCCAGGTCCCTCTGTGGTGCTTTTCTCTCCTCAAGCAGATCAACACTCCCTCCCAACTTGGTGTCATCCGCAAACTTACTGAAGGTGCACTCAGTCCCCTCATCAAGATCATTAATGAAGATGTTAAATAGAAGCAGCCCCAGGAGGGACACCACTTGTGATTAGCCAGAGGATATGATCATACCCCAAAACACACCTCTCTTTCAAAGGCTTGTGTCATGGTTTTATGATTTTGGTTATCAGTATTCCACATCATAACACCATGTAGTGCACTGGGAGTTAAAGAGTTAATGCTCCAGCTCTGGGTACCTGTCCCAGAAGAGAAGAACTACACACCCCAGGGGACTTTTTCTTCAGAGAGGAGATAAAATCTCTGGCAAAGCACGGGATCTCTCTTCCCTTCTGCTCACCATAACTGCACGTCTCACCTGAGCACTAGAGTAAGGCCTTCAGTTTTTGGACACTCTCATTTAATTTGATTTATGAGCTGCAATTCTAAGTCTATTGTATTATAGTATGTTATCTGGCATTCTGATATCTTATTTAGTAAATTAGTTTGTTTCTCCTCAGATTGTTGCTGCTGTTTTGCTTTTTTTTAAAGCCCATCTCTCTCTACCCTTTTTCCCCTTTTTTTCCTGCTTCCCTCTTCCAGGGAGAGGATCCATTGGTCCCTCCATCCCACCGGTCACAGAACCATTGACAGCTTGGGAGTACATTTAATCAGATCCATTCATTTAGGATCCATAGCCCAGAAGATCCAAGTTTTTAAAAAATTGCAAAGATGCAATCATATACTTATTTCTATGTAAGAGATTTAGGCATTCTGATAGGCCATAGGAAATACAGGTTTAAAATACCTAGAATCTCTCTCTAGCCTATCAGTGTGAGATGCTGTTAGAGAAAGCAGATGAGGCTGGCCTCCTGCTGAAATGTAATGTAGTCTCATCATCAGTGCACGGAACCATTTACTTCCTCACCACAAGTCAAATGCGTGGCAAATCATTTTGCAGAGATCATTTAAATACTGATAAGGGAACCAGGCCAGTGTACCCTAGTTCTCACAAATGACCTATGGTTTCAAGCGTTTGTTCAAAAGAGAAGCATTTTGGAAGGTCAAAAGGGATCATTCATCAGAGGCTTGGAAACTGCTCCTCTGTGAGTTTCACATGCAGTAAAAGCATACAGAGTGATTTCTAAAGACTCACATTAGATTTCATTATTTTTCTGATGAAGAGGTGTTTTTTTTTTTTCTTCCATAGAAAGAAGCATTTCTTCCTTAAAGGATTTCTTAACTATCATACTCTTTCATAACGAATCTGCTATTCAACATAATTTTGCACAATCATCGTAGGACTGCGAATAAGGATAATTGTTTATTTATCCTGATATTTAGAATTTGTACTCCTTCTGTACTGCTACATTTTAACAACAGAGCACAAAAAATCCCCCTTCCCCCATCAAAAAGAAGGTGGTTAAATTCCATTAAGTTTTGAGAACCCATGAAGCATCACATCATTCTGAGCATGAAGGTGTTTTTTGTTTTTTTTTTTTCATGGAGAATTTAGACTTATTCTATTCAGAAGGAAAGATATTTCCTTGAAAATAACAAAGATGAGCTAGAACACTTTCCCTTGCCTCTGCCATGTACATCATATGAGATGGCAAGGCATGTTCTCACAGGATATGTTGGGGAAAATCACCCACACCCCTTCACCGTTTGCAGCAGAAACTTAGATTCTACTACAGCTTAGCAGAGGGCAAACTTTGCCCTTCCTTCATGTAACTGATGGCATCGATTTTAACTTCGTTATTCATTTTCTGTGGCTCTCTTTGTAACTGAAAGATGCGTTGAAAATGACTGCAGTTTGCTTAGCAGCCAACTGCAGAGATGATGTGTCCTAGAAGTCTGCTGTGAACAAAGGCTTCTTGGATTGGAGCAGATGTTTTGAGATCATCCCTTCACCCCAGGAAATGTTTATGACTTGCTCAACTAAGACAAATGCAATTGAAAACCTTTGTAAAGACAAAATTCCAGATAAGGCTCAGTTATATCATACTCTACTTTCCTACAAATACATTGAAAAATGACTGGAGGGGGAGGGGGAGCTGAAATCTTCCTTGCTCATTAAAAGAAGTATTCTTAAAACCAAGAAAAGCATTAGTGTAAGCATTAACTGTTCAGACACCCACGGCTTCAGTTGCTGATAACTGGGGAAAAATAATAATACGAACTGCTGACAGTAAAAAACTCCAGAAGAGATGCAATGAAAGGGAAGAAAAAACCACAGACAAGCAAACAGGTGTAGCAGAACCAGAACAAAAGCAACTGGGGTTCTTTGCTGAAGTCATTTTCATACTGCACAGTCTTAAGTTGTGACAAAGATGCGAAGAATTAGCAGTAATGCAGAACAGGGCTCTGCTCTGGGAGATACCTGTAGATCCCTCGCTGCTCTCAGTCAAAATCTGGCTGTGAACAGAGCAGCACATACTGGCAAAATCCCCCGGCTGAGAGGCAGAGTATAAATTATTTACAGTGTGTCATCTCTGCCAAAATAACTCTGCACAACGAAGGTCTGAGACAGAAAGTGCTCCAAAAAAAATTGAAGAAGAGAATTGATAGGATAGTCCATCATTAGCAACAGAGTCGAGTCTGTCTGTGTGGTACTCATTGTGCTCTGCCACACGGCCCTGCAGATGCTCTCAGATGCAGCTGATCACTTGTCAGTGTGATCGGCACTGCAGTACATACCTGCAAGTGCCAGGATTGCAAATGACCTGATCTGGAGAGCAATGAACTCTAATCCTCAGGTAAATTTAAAGAATCCAGTTCCCTGCTGATTGAAGACAGGATTCAAGAATCTCTCTAGCTTCAGACACTGCCTAATGAGAAAAAGCAAGGCAAAAAACATGGAGAATGTGCCTTGCAGTCAGCACAGGCTCATTATTACCATCTATCAGCCTGAGGATCCTCAGCAGCTTTTCACTTCCTACAGCAGTTAGAAAAACAGATTTGTGATAAAATAGGTATTAGCAGTTTAATGAAATATTCTTCATCAGTGAGAAGCCAGCACCTCCCATTCTGCCTTTTTCTTCCCCTCTTCAAATAACTTTAGTAGTGTAGATGCTATTCTAAAGTGTAGAAAAACCAAAGCATGCCTAAACTGTAGAAAGAGCATCCCCACTTTATTTCCCCACATTCTTACTCCCTCTCCATAATGCAGATTCTTCACTATTTCTACTACTGCAGCTTGAACAGTGTTACTCAAAACAGCTTTCCATAAAACTTACCATTTTACTGCCCTTTAAATCTTGTTTTGTTTGACTGATTAGGAGCAAATAGAGCATGAGCTGCAAAGCAAGAACTTCTGTTCTTTGTTAGCTGACAACAGCCAAGCTCAAGCACAGACCTGCTGGTTTATAAATACATCCCAGACAGCACACCACATCTGAGTCTCCCTAACAGAGAACTGAGGAGACGTGTTTGGACAAAAGACTTGTTCTGGATCATTTAACCATCAAATTCAATGAGAAATTAAATTATTTGGTTACACTGCATAGAAATATGTGGGCAGCTCTTTGCTGTCAGAAAATTGGACACAATTATTCCTCTTCTATTTTTGCTTCATTTGCTATAATGTGTGTGTGCTGGCGGGAGCTTCTTGTAGGAATGATCACACAAATGAATGAGACACCTGGATGCACCTGGGAACTCCAGATTGCAAGATCCATGTTTTCTTCCTATAAGGTCATTCAGATGAAAACTGCTGATTGCTGTAGCTGGAAATGTTTACAGACAGGTATGTCTTGAAGTTTCTTGTGGCACTTAGTGGAATAAAGTACCACTGTTATTTTATAGACTACAACATCTACAACAACTACAACAAGGCATCTAACAATTCCAAACATGACAAGCTCACACACTGCTCCACCTAACCAAAGCACTGGAGGATAATTTTTTCCTAACACCCAATCTGAATGTCTCCTGGCACAACTTGAGGCCATTCACTCTCAAATCAAACAGATGGATTTGAAACAGGTAAATCAGGTGCCCTGGGCTCTGCTCCAAACTTGTACATTCAGTGCCCCCTGTTCCCCCATTTGAAATATTTTTAATAGCGTACTTACATGTTACTTATACCTTTGATTTTAATATAGTAACAAGTAAAACCAGGGGGAGGGTGCCAGAAACATAGTGCTGTGCCATTGGGTAATGACATCACTTACCCACCTATGCTGTGTTGGTAATTGTTAGTTATATTCACTTAGTTTCTTACTGCTTTAACTTAAACGACCTGAGTACTAAGAAGCTGATGTATGGCCATATCCACCTCTCTTATTTTACTAGTAACTACGTGCAGCTGGAGGTTGTAGGGTGACAGAGCTGAGAGGAAACATTCAAATTTGTCTGACTTGAGGCCACTGGCAGACATTTGTAGATAATTCATTTTGCTCATCTAACTGAAAATCAACACCCAAATTGAAATTTTAACATCAGAACAGGACACAATAACATATGCTGACTCTTGTTCCTTTCCACCTGCAGTAAGGTATCATATCTCTGTTGCTCCTGAACCAAAACAACTTCACATGGCAACACCTGGCATGGAGAAATTTTCCTGTGCCATTAGGATCAACCTAGGTGAACATCTAAAGATGTCAGTGCGTGGCTGATCATGTAACCGGACTCATTCTCAGTCTTCTATTATTCAAATACAGGCAGCAGTGTCTGGGCTAGGTGTGCATCACTTCCTAGCAGTGAAGTGTTGCACATCATCCTAGAACAACATCCAGATACTGCCAAGAGACTGCTAGTGCCTGGGCTGGAGAAGGTAACACATCCAAAAGGACAGGGCCCAGCAGCTGGGACACAGGCTTAGAAACTGGCTCGCTGTTAATGATTCAGGTACATTGACTCAGGTGTATTGATTCAGAGCGTTCATCCAGATACAAAGCTCTATTGTACAAAAGATTAAATGATAACCAATTGTAACGCTGTAACACAATGGAAAGCACAGCATTGACACCAGAGTAGCAAAGTTCTGGGCTGCAGCAAGTGAAGACTTGCTCAAACGCAACAGTCACGGGCAGAGAAACAAAGGAAAGAAACTGCTTGCTTTCAGAGGGCCTCAGGTATGAAGAGATCTGCAGTGGGATACCCTTGCCTTCACTGCAAGCCCTTCAATGAGGTCTGGGAAGGAGTGGATCCTGGCTTCACCCCTTTCAGTCACTCAGGTGCATCGCATGAGCTCCCCTGGGTTGGCCCTGCCTTCGTACTAGGTGTGCAAATCACTGCTTCAAGACATGACTTGCATCTTCCTCTACACCAGTATTCAGATTCACTTGGATATTCTGCCCCAAAGAAAGAAATAATCTGTTCTTCCATCCAGGGGATTGCTGCAGTAGCAATGGGAGTTACATCTGTTCCTCTGTGTCAGTGGAGTTCTGCTAAGGGTGCATCTTTACGAGAAATAAATCAACCTCACAATGACCTCACGCTTACACTATGCAAAGAGTAGCACAGTGCAGCCAAAGAAATAAAACAAAAACCATTGATAACAAGGAGGAAAAAAACCAGCACACTTCTTAACATCTTTTAACACTCCTCATAGCTAGGTGTGGTGAATCTGAGATCCAGAGCACATCTCTGAAGGAGATCCTGACAATTCCCTTTTTCTCACAGTAGGATGCCCCTGCCTTTGAAGTTACCCACTGGGATAAAAAGCAGCCTCAAAAGAGAACACTTGTCTCTTTGTGTTTACTTGACACTGACACACAAATCTTCTCTGGTCTCTGAAGATTTTCTAACCTTCTGGTTTTAAAGCTTTCTATTCAACAACATTTCAGCAAGTGAGAATCCTACTTTCAAGTGGTAGCGCAGCTTCCAGGATGCTGTGCTCTAATTTAGTTGTTCCAAGTAGTAGCTTGAATTTTAATGCTTGCTTTTAGCGGTTTCAACAGCTTTTTCCAGGTGACTTCATGACAGTAAATCTGTGCTTGCTGTTACACACTCAAACAACCACACTTGAGAGAACATTTAAAGATCACAATCAAGTCATGATTGCCTGACGCCCTTACAGTTGCTGTGCCATGTCTGTCAAGCAACAGATGATACGATGTTATACGATTAGCAGAAGCACCCTTACAGTAACGTCATTTTTGGAGAGCAGGCATTAATACTCAGTCTCCAGCAATCACAGACACATTGTATCTTCCCTATGGCTTTTTGTTGTGCAGACAACTCCAGCTTAACTATGTTTAATCCTTTTTCTGTCATCAAGCATTTTAATTATATCAAACTTTTTTTTTGTTTTAATGCTTTCTTCATTTTTTTTTTTCTTTAGATACTTCCTATTCCTACACTTTCATTTAATTAAAACATCCTTTTTACTTTTTCTGTTAGATTCTGTGCTTTCATGGCAAGCATAGGAGATTTACTCCACATTTCCTGCCCAGCACTGCCTAGCTTTTACCCATGCCTGTCTCCCTCCTGCTTATCTGCTTCCTTCTTGAAGCACAGGAATCACACTGGAAATATATTGACTGCATGGGGTTTATGCAGGGGAACAACTCAGGAACTCTAGACTCCCTGAACTAATATACAACTGTGTATTTCCCATCAGGGAAACCTATACAGAAAAGCAAGGCTGCTGTTAGGTACAGGGACATATATACAGGTGTAGGAGGGGCTGAAGCAGAAAAGAAATTGGATGGGACTGAACAGTAAGGACTTGCAGCCTCTACTCAGTCCTTTTCACTGATGTCACTGACTTCATTCCTCCATAGCCCCTTTCTGCTGATGCCCATTTCTCATCCCCTGTATAAAGCACTTGCTTCAGCTACATGTGTAAGCATTGCCCATGCACTTCCTTCTGTTCCCAGTCTCACACAGCACTCACATCAGGCAGCATACCAATGTCCTGAGCCAACAAGGAAAGCCTGAGTGAAGACAGCCCAAGAGAATCTGGATCCATACCACGAAACTTCCACCATCAAGAGCAAAATTCGGGTACACCTGAATACATAGCTGGAAAACACTTCTGGTGCTGCCTCAGTTCACACAGCTGAGATGCTGTTAGTTCTGCTGCTTCCTCCTAGTATCTAACCTAAATCTTCCCTATCTCTGTTTAAG
Source organism: Lagopus leucura (assembly GCF_019238085.1). NCBI lineage: Eukaryota > Metazoa > Chordata > Aves > Galliformes > Phasianidae > Lagopus > Lagopus leucura. The sequence continues at coordinate 792,420 of NW_024962264.1, forward strand.
ACCATTCACCCTTGTCCTATTGCTATCAACCCATGGAAACAGCCATCCCCCCTCCTGTTCATATGCTCCCTTCAAGTACTGGAAGGCCACAATGAGGTCTCCCCAGAGACAAGGGGTCTGGCTCCTGGGAAAGAGCAAAAGGCTGAAGACCACATCAGGGATGAAATAAAGCATACTGGTTATTCATTTGTTATTTTTCCCAATTGCATTCAGCTGCTCCAATTGCTCCCACTCTTTTTGCTCCATCCCTGCTGTGCTGCTGTACTGTGGCTTCAAGCTGATGGCTTTTTGAGGCAGCGGGGGTAGTTATAAATACCTATAAATGCTTGTAAGGTTCTTGGCAGGCAGATGTATGCTATGTGGGGCTGGCACAGTGGTGCCATCCAAGGACAGGGTACGGCCTCGCTCAGGGAGGTGCTGCGTACTGACACCAATTCTACAAGTCAGGGCTCAGCATCTTTCAGGTTCCCCCAGTTTGTCTGCTGAGCTCCGTTCAGTATCTCTGTGCAACTCTTCAAAACACTGTAGTATAAACACCTGAAAGGCCAGATACCGTTCTCCTTGCTAAGCACAGACTGCTGTGGGGAGCGGAAAGTTAAGGTGTTGGAACCCGAAACCTTGGCGATGATCTCTGCACAATTAAAACCCTGTAAAAACAGAAGTAATGCTATCACAATGCATATTTGGGAACTGAACATGTGTTCTAACTTCTGATTTGACTGAAAACCACATCTGTCTAACTTGGAGGATAATAATTCTTATGTGGGAGGATCAGATGTATCATGCTGTATGTGAATACCCATTGCTCTGATTATTTCTTGTATGGCTGGACATACGTACAAGTGAATACTCTGCGAAGTTCAGGTGCTTGGCAGCTGAAATATTTGCTTTACAGAGACGGAGTTCAGTATTCAGTAGTCATGGTGGGTCTGTCCTTGAGTCACGGAAATTTCAAGTGTGGCCATAACAACAATCTTTGCTTTTTTGCTAAAGTATTTTCAATACCTTTCAGGGGCAATGTAGGCCTCTTGCTGGAGCAGTGAAGATGCGTGCACTAATTCCTGGCTGCATGCTTTGCTGAAGATGAGCAATACTCAGTTACTGCATTGGAGCATCGTACTGTGGTAGAAGATCACCCACTTTCTAAAGAGCAAATATTTAAAGCGATGGCAACAGAACAGTGCCAGCTGTGACTGCAGCAGGTCCTGCTCACAGCAAATCCAGCATGTGCAGAGGGATTTGCCTAACTTGTGGCAGATTGGGAAAGTTGCATTCAGCCTATAGTGAAGAAAGAAACCTATATAAAACCCCACGGTCCTGTCCTGTCCTTGCATCCTTGCTCTGTTTTACCCCATCATGGAGAGGCAGGAGAGCAAGGGCTCTTAGACACAGAGTTAAATTCTCCCCACTCTTTCTTTTATGACTGCTTTAAGAAATAGAATTGATTATTTAAAGCAACTATCTGCATAAGAAAAGGTGAAAGGAACCATAAAGAGCATAGAGTAAAGGATATTTAATTTGCAAATCACCAGACAGGCTTTGCAAAGCATGGATGGTCGGTACATGAAGCCCTGAGCTATTTATTATTCCTGCTGTTATCACCTCCCATTGCTCTCATGCCACATAACCTCTCTCAAGTGATACTCAGTAGGCCAGCAAAGCGTTTGCCCTTGAAAATGAGGTGTCATTATCACGTGCCCTTGCACTGTATAAGCTACTAATGCACAGAGCCATTTGCAAGAAGCATTTCTCTAACACAATCTTCCTACATTTTATTGATTCGCATGAGGAATAGAAACTTTAGGCAGAATGACATCTTTGCTGTGGTGAAAGCTAACAGCTTGATGCTGTACCATCTGTTTAAGGGAAAAAAATAAGTATCATGTTGATGTTAGGGTGTAATTCTATAATGGTACTTTACTCTGTATGCCAGTACTGAAGACAGTTGTTCTTCGAGCAGATTGATCTCTTCTGGAGGTGCTGTATGGCAGCAAAAATGGACAGAATTATTTAGTATCTTAAGCAGGAAAGACAGGAAATCATGTTATGTTGGAGAAAGGATGCCAAAGGATGCTTGACAACACAGTCAGCAGAAAAGTGAATGGAAAAATGAGCACATTGCCTTCGTCTGCTGAAAGGAAGACAGGAATAAAGGGCAGTAACTGACACAGCGTGAAACCAGACTGCCAGGAGCTTTGCATGCCACTGCACCACAGCTGCTGGTGTGGAAGCCTCACTGCCTGCCCATAGCCATCCTCTTCCTGCTCATGCTTTTGCCTAAATGACTCTTACCTGCTTTCAGGGACGAGGAGTGTTCTGTGACAAGCCCACTTTCCATTCGGCTTGTGCAGTACTCAGCACCATGTTCATAACCAGCAGTGTTTCTACAAATGATGAATTTAATGATGACAGCATCGGTTGCTTTTATTTTCTCATTGGTATCCTCTCTTTGACCCTAAAAATGAGTTTAAATAAAAGCCGGAGTGTTTCCATTTCTCTCTCAACCTTTCACAATGTAAGTTTTTCCCCTCCCATCTCAGTTGAGGATGATATTCTCCCCTTCAGCCATAAGTGATCCAAACAATAACAAGGCTCCACTTAGAAAAAAGGTAAACCTGGGAAGGTGAGAAAGCTATCTTCAATGGTTTAACCTTGGCTGAGGCAACTGCAGCTCACCTTTTGCCTGCAGCTGTCAGTGGAAAGATGTTTCTGGCACAGGAGGGAAGAGTGGATGCCATCCTGCCCGTGTCAGGGAGCAGAACTGGCAATGCCCAGAGTACAAAAAAGCTTATAGGAATTCAGATGACATAAAAAAGGCTTTTTTTTCCCCAAAGTGCCATTTATCCTCCCAAATTGTTCAGATGTTTATTCAAGAAAGTGAAATAGATTGAGAACAGTTTGAATAATTTTCCATCCTCTAGATTTCTTTTCCCCATTGTTCTCCTCAATTCATTTGCTGGAAAACAGCATACATGGGGAGGGTTGTTCAGCTGGTTAAAATGTGCAAAGGAAAATTTAAACCAACCGGGGTGTTACTGTCGCACGCACTGGGCACTGAAACAGTTAAACAGTGGAACATCCTACTTCACTTCTTGAGAGTTAATGATGCTTGAAAACAATGTTAGCCTTGTATCATTTTTTATCATCAAGGACTAGGCAACCCAGTTTATGAAAATGAATATATACTCATTTTGTATTTCTCTTAATGAGAAAATGATTAACCTACAAAGGGAGCATTTGCTTGTTCTTTAAATGAAGAATTGATGGAAAAACTTTCCACAGTTTTAGTCAGAATTTACTTAGAAATAAAACAATCACTGAAAAGGGCTATTCATAAGCTAATGAATAGTAGAAAAGCAAAATACTTTGCAATACTAAAGGCTTTTATTGGCACTTTTCATCTGTTATGAGTGTAGGCACTAATATCACACTTTATGTCGAAAGCACAGCTTAACTGAGTACAGCCTGATGATACAAAGAGATTTGCTCACAGCTCAGGCTGGAACAGCGAGGTAAGAATTTTGCAATTACTTATTATCCACTGAAGTCTAACCAATAAATCTTACTACTATTTTAGAAATTGTTTTCTATGACCAGCAGTTCGGTAGGAATTGGATGGTGGAAGTGTAAGTAGTGCTTGAAAGTGTTGGTCACCTAAAGGTGCTTACAGCTAGAGCAGAGCTTTTGCATGGCTACAAAGATGAAGAAGCTCTGGTGCTGGAATGTGATGGCAGCCGTGGTTGCAATGAGATTGCAAAGCTTTCAGTCCTGCAGGAAGCGAGCAAGGCAAACGGTAGAACTGCAGCTTCATTCTTCAATGCAAGAGTTGTCCTCCAAAATCATGGTATACTAGAAGGGCTGAAGTTCCTCTTTAGTAAGGCAGTGGAAAAGACAGTGTTTTAGACTCAAGTGAGTCAGTTCAACACGGAAATAACTGCATGGAATGCACCAGTTCTGCACACACAAACGAGGTACAAGGATCTAATTTCCTATTCTGTGAATATGAAACAAAATGTATCGCAGAGACCAGTGCACAGCCTTTCTCATCCAGAACAAGGATCTTTAATGTAATCCTATTTCTTAGTTCAGCTGATTTATATAGATGTCCCCCTGCAGGGATAGTTTCTGAGAAAGGAATAAGGCATTTCATCACGTGTCTACATTTTGTCTGGACTGCTCTTGGTGAATAAATGTTTCAGGTTTTGGCAGGTTGCACCACATAAAACACTGGTGTGGCAGCACACAGTGAGGATCAGTGAGCTGGAGGAAAGGGTGCTGTGTTAGAAGCTGTCACCTGCATAGGATACATGTCCAAGGCCATCTGTTGTACTAACAATGATAAAAGCATAGGCTGTGCTTAGGGATATTGCCCAGTCACATGTAGAAAAGGTTTAAGTAACTGTTACATCCACAAACCAGATGAATGCATTCACCTCATTATACTAAAATATACTTTATTAATAAGTAACAAAATAATTTTCCTGTTATCAATTAAAAGTTAAACAGGATTTGCACAGAAACACTTTTTGTAAGTTACTGTACACACCTGTACATCTGAGCTCCACGTTTTCCTAAATCTTGCTATAACGTGTCTGAAAATGAGACCAAGATTGCAACATCCTATTGCAAAGGACAAACACGGAATTCTATCAACTTCTTTTGCGCATCTACAAATCTTGAGCATTTTTTCCTCACTGAGAAGCTGTGAATTTCTGTGGGTTTGGAGTACATCACTGCTATGAAGCATGTCACCTACATCTTCCCACTTATACCTTCTGACAAAATTTTTCCATCCAATCAGCAAAAGGCTTAAAAACAGTAAAGCACAGTATTCAGCTTAGCAACAGGCATATGAGAAACCCTATTCCAGATCTGCCATTACCTCTAACATTTTTTCATTTGCATCTCTCAGCTGCAAGCCTGTGAGTACAGAGACCTATCTTGCTTGCTCTGGCTAGACACTGCAAAAATAAAGATCTAGATGATTGTGCAACCCAAGCTTCACACAGGCTGCACACTTTGCCCCAGTCTCTCCTGAGGGCAGCTGTACAACAAACTCTGCTGTCTGCTATACATTTTTATCTTCCCATTAAATTATACAGCTATATAGTTTCCTGATGCGCTAAACCTGAACTTCAGGCTTCTAGTAGAGCTAGAAGCCTAGCAGACAATGATGCACATCATTGCTGTAGCCCAGAGGCATGAATTCATTCTTCATCTTTTTCCCCATAAAATTTGTGTGGGTTACTTCTGAGTTGGCATTTCACTGGGATTTTGCTTGTGCTGTAGTTGTGTCACTCTCCTGCTGGTACATGTAATTTTACCCTGCTTCTTGAGTTGTCCTCTGAAGCTGCTCTCAACTTCTTCAGAGATTCTGCAGGCAGTAAACTTCTGCTTTCTCTCTGGGTATCAATGTTGTCACTGACATATCACAACTGCTGGAGAAAACACCTGACCTGCCACAGGGTAACAGGTAGTCCAGGCAGAGCCAGGGCCAGAGTTTATGAAAGTCCTGTCTTCACTCGTCTGTGCTATCACACAAGTGAATACAGGAAGTGAACATCATTTCTACCTCTGCTACAGCCAGTAAAAATCCAGATCGCCCACAGACAGCAAATAACCAAAGGATGGTGTCATAAAGCCTCCTATTTCCACTACAAATTCCTCAGTAGAACAAAAACTGTTCCAGCCACAGTATGTTAGGGTGAGCAGTCTGACAACAGGAGGTGAGGAACAAATAAAAGCATAAAACCCCAGTCAAATACAATTATTCTTTGAGGAAGAAGCAGACTTGGAAGCAAAAGACAGGACCAGCAGAGACCTGCTGAAATGTTCCAGTACAGGGCAGGGCTACATACATGGGTCTACCTACCGTTCCAACATCTTACCTGCTTCTGTCAAACCTTGACAAAGCTTGAAATATGAATTCAAGGAATGATGAACAGAACCACATTCAACAATAAGGTAATGAAATATTCTTCTAATTTCACTTTTACATACATCCCAATGATAACTGTCACCTGTACAGCATTATGGCAACAGAAACTGTTATGGCCAAAATAAATGCATTTAAATCCTCAGTACCTCTCACTAAAACATAACAAACAAGCAAGAAACCTCTGGAACTAAAGAGATTCCTCTGTTTGACAGTCTTGTGCTTTTTTGTCAGGAGATGCTGCAGTATTACATGAAATACAGAATTACTGAGTAATTTATATTACTCATATTTATATTATTTATTATTTATTATATCAGTAATTTATAAACAGCACAAGCTTTGAATGAAAAAGGGAAAGCCACCTTCTCAAATGATCCTATCACTTCCCAAGGAGACTGTCAGTCTTAGAAGGAGTAAGATTCCCATTTCAGAAAATACATCGTACAGAGAAGAACTGGGGTGGTTGCTTCTTCTTTCCTTTTTATGTTTTTTTTTTTTTTTTTTCTTTTTTTCTTTTTTAATGTTAATACTCACTTAAGGAACAGATCTGGAGTAATTATTAAAATTCACATAAGAAAATACCTAGATAACAGTTTGCATTTGGATAGCAGTGAAGAAGTGATTTGGAGAGCTCTAAAGATCCTCAGTCTTCCCATTGTTTCCAAAATAGTGAGGCAAGCAGCAATAAAAAACAAACAAAAAAACCAACCAACCAAACAAAGAACTTTAACAACTTACTACAGCAACTGGGTCATTGGCAATGATTAAAATGTGTTTGGGATTTATTTGATTGTGAAAAAGCAACCACTGAAGTCTTAATTCAGTTCCAGATAAGTGCCTAGAACTGCCTCACAAGACTACCACTGTTCTGCACTGAAATTTCTAAGTAAGATTTTGCATGAATTGCAAAACATGCTATTAAAATAACATTTACTAGAAGCTATGTTAAGGCACAGATGAGATAAAGAGGTGATTCGAGACAGCCAGCATGGCTTCACCCAGGGCACATCGTGCCTGACCAATCTGGTGGCCTTCTATGATGGAGTGATGACTTCTGTGGAAAGGGGAAGGGCAGTGGATGTCATCTACTTGGACTTCTGTAAAGCCTGTGATGTGGTCCCTCACCACATCCTTCTCTCTAAACTGGAGAGATACGGATTTGAAGGATGGACCGTTGGATGGATGTTGGCTAGTTGCAGCCACAGGGCTGTGATCAATGGTTCTGTGTCAGGTGCAGGCTGGTCACAAGCGGTGTCCCTCAGGGGTCGGTCTTGGGACCGGTGCTCTTCAGCATCTTCATCAATGACAGATGATGGCATCGAGTGCAGCCTCAGCAAGTTTGCAGATGGCCCCAAGCTGAGCGGTGCAGTCGATGCATTGGAGGGAAGGGAAGCATCCAGAGGGACCTGGGCAGGATGGAGAAGTGGCCATGTGAACCTAATGAGGTTCAATGAGGCCAAGTGCAGGGTGCTGCATTGGGTCGGGGCAATCCCAAGTATTGATACAGACTGAGGGAAGATCTCCTTGAGAGCAGCCCTGCGCAGAAGGACTTGGGGTCCTGGTGGACGAGAAGCTGGCCATGAGCCAGCCACTGAGACAATCAAAGTGCTGGAGCACCTCTCCTATGAGGAAAGGTTGAGGGAACTGGGCTTGTTTAGCTTGGAGAAAACAAGGATCCAGGGAGACCTCACTGTGGCCTTCCAGTACTTGAAGGCAGCATATAAACAGGAGGGGAACGGCTTTTTACAGGGTGGATAGTGATAGGATAAGGGGGAATTGGATTAAGGGGGATAAGGGAGATAGGGGAGGTTTAGGTTGGATATTAGGAGGCAGTTTTTCACCCAGAGGGTGGTGATGCACTGGAACAGGTTGCCCAAGGAGGCTGTGGATGCCCCATCCCTGCAGGCATTCAAGGCCAGGCTGGATGTGACTCTGGGTAGCCTGGGCTGCTGGTTGGTGACCTGCACATAGCAGGGGGTTGGAACTAGATGAGCATTGTGCTCCTTTGCAACCCAGGCCATTCTATGATTCTACAACAATCTAAAAATTAATCGTGCTCTCTGTAGTTTGTTTCTTCATGAAGAACAACATTCTCACACCATACTGATGGTTTAGCCTCATGCCTCTGTTCTACTGCAAGACACCCAACATCTCCCTATCCTCCCTGTTTCACACAGCAGTTCTTCCAGAACAAATCCCTGTCTCATCTTCCTCATGGCAGAACCATTCCTGATCACAAACACCATTCTCACCTTCCATGCGTGAACCATCTCTCAACTACTCACTCAAAACGGGTTTTGCAGGTGAAGGAAGAGAAGCAATTCAAGCACGCCATCAGGCTTGAACATCCTTGTATCTTGCACATATAGGTAGGCTCCCTGGCCTGTACTTTCCCTTTTCTTGAATACTGTGTTCATCACGTTTATCACCATTTAATTGTTTATAAATAGAGACTAAAATATTTTGAATGGATGTGGAAGTGTTTTCATTTTTTTCTACTTGCAAGTGACCACTCATTTTGAGTAACAACTGTCATTACTGCTGCTGAATAGTAATAGAGTAGTAATGTAAGCATAATCATTCTGCTTACTACAACAGTAAGCCGCCACATACTGGGTAAAAAAACAAAAAAAAAAACAGAGTCTAGCCTCCCATCTCTTGATTATCCACCTTCACCAAGAAGGAATGGAGTAACACAACATTTAACAAAACTAAGTTAAATGCAGAATTACAAAAATTAGTGCATTTGTTAATGTCGTGGAATAGGACAAGAAACCCATTTCAACTCCAGAGATCAAATAAATTAAAAAGAAAGGATAAAACATCTATCATGGATTCAGTGAAAAACTGAAATAACAGACTAGTCTTGAGATCATAAGCAGATTATCTCTTTGTACAGAGGGCAATAGGCTGCTCAGTAGTTCTTTGTATAGGTGACTTTGCCAGGTGGGATCCACGGAAAAGGCACTTCATTCCAATGCACAACACGGAAGTTCTTCTGCTTCTTCTGAAGTTGCTCTCTCCTCAACACGTTTCCCTGAGAATAAAACATTATGTCAAATAAAAGAACTCTAGGGCAATTGAAAAGTCAGAATTATTGCTGCATCTTTCACGTGAAGTTGATTTGCCATTTAGAGCTTCACACATCCCTCTAAGGACTCAGCAGCCACGCACACTGCGCAATGAAACACAGAGGCACTGTAACATGTGATGTTATTTGCAGGTGAAGTGACAGTCTCAGGGATGAGATGGCTTTGTGTGCCTTCTAAACAAAAAAGACAAGAGAAGGCCTGGTGAATTAAGTACTATGTCTGTCTTGAATTGTGGCAATTGGACAGACCAATACAATAGGAAAGGCATTACAACAAAGGTGTGATTACAAAAGGCACAACAGAGAGGTGCCATAAAGGAAGGAGACTTCTCAACCATATCAGAACATTCTAGGTTTGCAGGGAAAAGCTTAACTAAGGAATGATCTTCAGAAAGAGATCCTTCCCCAGTGGCAGTCAGCCCTTAAATGGGGTCTACGAGACATGCAGCCAGGCTGCACCCCTTCCAGTCACACAGCTGAACTGCCTTCACCTGAGCTCCCAGGGCTGACCCAGTCCTTTCCCAGGTGATCAATCAGTGCTTCAGGCTGTGCCTCAACAGTTCCCATACACTGTACCCTTCACAGCATGGACCAATGACTGAGCCAGCTGGAGGGTGAGCCTTCCCTAAAACAGGGATCCTAACACACAATTGCAGGTTGACACAGTGTAAGACAGTTGATTATTGGTTTGTGGTTGGGGTTCATGTTCTCCCATGGGCCAGTGCTTGATGGTGTTACTGGAGGCACGCAGTTGTTTGCTGCAGGTCCATCCTATGTTCCATCAGTCCCACATAGCCCATTACCAGATGTCATGCTCTCACAATGACAGTGGAATGCTTCGATGACATTTTGCTCCTTCCTGTCATCCTAGAGTCTTCCAAAGGCTCACAGAGAGTAGTACAGATGTTTCAGAGGTACCAGAAGGGGAAGGTCTGCCCTCCAGGGCAAAGTACAGGCTGTATTCCTATCCCGGGTCAACACTTCAGCTTACACTGGGGATGTCCCAGCCACCTGTACCACACCATTGGCCAGATATCTGTGGCTCATAACTGTATCAGGCACCAAAGGGGGTCCTGATCTGCCACAGGGACATGATGAGGGGCCCTTAGCAATGAAGACCAGGGTGCTGACCACAACGACTGCAGGCCATGTACCGATTACCAGGCAAATGACTGATTTCCCAACCTTCAACAGTCTCCCGCAAGGCACAAGTGGGCCACACCATTTTGGTCCTACTTGCACCTTCCAAGGCCATTTTGTTGGTGCCAGTCTATGGGTACCTGGTTCTAGATTCTCAGGGACAGAAGCAGAAGGTTATTTTCATTGCCCATTTGGGGTCTTACCCAACCATTGGTGCCCGTAATTTGGATTCTAAGCAGGGAAGCCCATGTTGTCTGTAGCACTTTCAGGGCACTGGGTCTGCTGTCTCTAGTGCTTTCAATCAATCATCCTGTATCTTTCTTCTGCTCCATCCCAGACCTGAAACCAAAACCCAACGGGGGTCCAAACAGAACTCTGGCATTGCCACAGGCCCCAGCCAAACCCATCATGAGTTACATGGACTTCTAGTTCGGCTGGAAGGATGGGATCAAATACACCCAATGCCTGGCCTTGTTTAACTGCCAGTTTGATCTGTTGGAAAGCCTCTTGTTTCATTCTCCCCCAGTTGCCCCTTTTTCATGAATCTGTATAATGGTCTCAGCAGCTGCACTAAATGTGGTATAAAGGAACACCAATACCCCAACATACCTAAGAACTCCTGCAGCTGCTTTGGTGTTGTAGGGGCTGGGAATGCCTGAACCTTATCTGTTACAGCACCGGGCAGTACTTTGGTCTTTCCTGACCAAACTGCCCCCAGGAATTTCACAGGCAGGCCCGGACCTTGCACCTTCTGAGGATTTATAGCCCATGCTCTTCCAGTCAATGAATCTGCCACCTGTCCTACTGCCTCCAGTGAGTCAGATGTCAACAAGAGATCATCAGCATAATATATAAGCTAACATTATTAGGTTTTTCCCAATTAGCCAGGTCACACACCAGGTTATGGCAATACGTTGGTGCATGCACGTACCCCTGTGGCAGGACCTGAAAGGTCCACTGCCTGCCTCCCCACGTAAACACAAACTGGTCTTGTGATTCGTCAGCAACTGGGATACTGAAGAATGCATTTGCCAAATCTAGGACACAGTGATTGGTTTTTATCTCAATGAGTCCATTAAGGAGGCAATATTAGGTATGGCCACACAAACAGGCAGTGTGACCTTATTTAATTCTCTATAATCTACTGTCATTCTCCATATTCCATCTTTCACACTGGCCATATGGAAGAATTATATGGGCTACGTGCAGGTCTTACAAACCCAACTTCCTGCTGAAAGGGTATGTGCATTCACCAACCTACAGTCATAACTTAGTGGCACATGACCTTAGCAGAGTGGAATAATCATAACAACATAAAACTGTACCACTATATTGCTGATCTCCTGTTGACAATTGACTCACTGGAGGCATTAGAAAAGGTGGCAGACTCATTGACTACTCCTTTGCAAAAGGAAGGGTAGGCTATAAACCCACAAAAAGTGCAAGGACCAGGCTTGTCGTTGAAATTTCTGGCTGTAGTTTGGTTAGGAAAGACCAAAGTACTATCTAGTGAAATAACAGACAAGGTTCTGGCGTTTCAAGTCCCCACCATGCCAAGGCAGTTGCATGAATTGTTGGGTATATTAAGATACTGGTGTTCCTTTATACCCCATCCAGTGCAGCTGCTGAGGCCTTTGTATTGACTCATGAAGAAAGGACAAAAATAGGACTGGGGGAGAACAGAAGAAGCATTCCAGAAAGCAATGGAGACACTGGATATATTCGATTCCACCCTTCCAGCTAAACTAGATGTCTGTGTAAGTCAGGATGGCATCAGCTGGGGCCTATGGCAGCGTCAAAATTCCATTTGAACCTCAGCTGGGTTCTGGTCTCAGGTTTGGCATGGGTCACCTATCTTAGCCAGAGGGGCAGTCTGTCTTCATCACCACTGAAAGAAGAACTCCAGAAGATCCTAGGCCCAGTGACGTATCACAGTGATGCACCAAAAGAAACATTGGCTGCTCCACCAGAGAAGAGTCCCATTCAGGATGGGAAATATCTCATTCCTGAAGATGCCTGGTACATGGATGGGTCCAGCAAGGGCAACCCGAGCAAGTGGAGAGCAATAGCGTACCATCCCTCCACTGAAGTGATCTGGTGTAAAGAGGGGGATGGTCAGAGCAGCCAATGGGCAGAACTGCGAGCCATGTGGATGGTTATAGCCAAGGAACCTGGTGATGGTATCCTGAATATCTGTACAAATAGCTGGGTTGTGCATCAGGGCCTCACACTTTGGATTGCACAGTGGGCCACCCAGGAATGGACTATCCATGCCTGAGCAATCCAGAACAGAGATATGAGATTTGACACATGGCACATGATTAAACACAAGACCATGTATGTCTACCACACTTCTGGTCACCAACCCCTTCAGTCACAGGGAAATGATGAAGCTGACACACAGGCCCAAATGTGATGGGTTGAGAATTCACCAATTCATTCTGAGAACACCGCACTCTGGTTACATGGCCTGCAAATATCATGCTCAACACTCCAGTTTTCATCACTAAGGGAACCTTAATTATGCCCCTGTGGCAAATCTGGACTTCTCCTTTGGTACCCGATATAGGTGTGCATCCTCAGATATCAAGCCAAAGGGTACAGATGGCTGGGACATGCCCCAGTGCAAGCCAAGGTGCTGACCCAGGATAGAAATGGGAACTGTATCTTGCTGTGGAGGGCAGACCTAACCTTCTGGTATGTCTGAAACATCTGTGCTACTCCCTGTGAGTCTCTTTGTGTCCACAGGATCAGCAGGATGAGCAACATGACATCAAGATGCTCCAATCTCACTATAAGATCAGTGTGACACCTGGTGGTGGACTATACGGGACTGACGGAATGTGAGCCGAACCTTCTGTGGTCCAAGCAACAATATGCCACCAGGAGAACCACTGAGTACGAGCCCTCAAAGGAGGACTGAAACAGTCATTGAGCTCCTGGTGGGAAGGGAGGGCCAACTCAGGAGCTCAGGTGTATGCAGTGCACCTGAGTGACTGCAAGGGGGGGCAACAGGATCTACCCCTTCCCAGATCTCATTTGAGGGTTGGCAGTGGAGGTGAGGGCATCTCTTGCTGGAGATCCCTGCCTACCTGAGGCTTTCCAAAGGTAAGCAGCTTTGTTTGCATTTTTGCTGCTGCTGTATTTGGGCTTATTCTCATTTGCTGTAGCCATACTTTTGTCATTCTGCCTTCTATCCCATTATATCATTACTCCTGCAAATTCCTAAGATCACAGACTCTTAAAGGTTGGAAAACACCTTTAGAGGTCATCTAGTCCAGCTCCCTGTTAAAACTAGAGCAGACTGCACAGGAAAGTGACTTTTTTTTTCTGTTAGTTATACTGAGAAGACAAATAGTGAGATGAGGGAATAGACAGGTAGATGGGCATAGACATGTTATTGTGAAAGAGGGTGCTAGAGAGGAATCTTTCATTAAAACTTACTAATACTAGCTATACTTGTGTTATGTACAAAAAATAAGCGTTTAAAGTGCTCTGAAATATCAGCTCTGTTGCTAGTGCTTTTAACCTGTGATCTCCAGGTTTTTGTTTAGGTGAATCTTAAGATCCAATTCAATTAAGAATACCTGGTCTGGCTAAACCAGCACACAATTATTTCATGTTATTACTAGTGAAACTGATCATAAGCAAGGCCAGGTTTGTATGAAGTAATATCGTTTACTAAAACTAGCAATACAGAACAGTTAATCTATTAAATAGTATTATATCTGTAGAACTGTATCTTCCTGGACTGTAAGGGTCAAGTACAACAAACTGGGCTCAGTGAGCACTGTAAGATTCTGATTCTTTTCTACCATCCTGAACTTTTGTCTCCCTCCCCTTTAAAAGGTATCCCACACCTATACAGCTGCTGTCTGTCTCAGTTGTTAAATAAGCCCAGTCAAAAAAAGAAAAAACACTGAAATCCTATTTGAGACTCTGGAAAAGGATTCCTTTTTAGGCTATTGATGGTGCAAGTGAGCTGCAAGGACCTTACACCAGCTGAGCTGCAAGATGCCATTCTTATGAATGGGAACAGTGCCCTTACACATAAACTATGCCACAAATCACAAGGAAGTAAGACAACACAAGAAATGCTTTAAAAAAAAACAAACCCTTAGAAGTCAACATGCTGAATGTCTGTGCCATAGAGCAAGCATGGAAAAAGCAGGTATTTGTTTAACCAGCAAATCATACAACTGTCAAGAAAACGGTTTATGCTAAGAATATCAGCAAACTCTCCTGGTTTGTATAAGGAAAACCGTATTTCCTTAATGTGGGGATTAATTTAAAGCTTAACAACTTGGACTGAAGTTTGCTGATGCAGGGAAAACATAAATGGCAGCATTAGTTTCATGGTTTCTAGTCAATGAAGATCTCAAACTTTAGTAAAATGGCTTTTGTCCATTTTGTGACACGGAATTCTCCACTTCAAATGTTTTCTCAAATGTAAGTGCATACACTGTTACAACTGGTAGTGCTGCTGGGTTTTGCTGGTTTTGTGAGCAAGCCCTTCAGAGATGGCTGCTCCTGACTGTATGGGAACTGCTGGGTCACAGCCTGAAGGTGAAGGCAATTCTCCTGTGCTGCCGGAAGGGGTGGAACCTGGCTGCACCCCTCCTAGACCTATTTAAGAGCTGGCTACCAGTGGGGAAGGATCTCTTCTAGAGATCACCTCTATTGGTGTTTTGTGAGTGAGCCCAGGATAGGGGTAAGCCTTCTATTTATTCTCTTTTGTTGTCATAGTGTGCTTTGCCTAACTCTCTTGTTTATTTTGTGGTTATAACAGCCTAATATTCTTTGATTATACACTGACAAAGAATAGAAGAAAATACTATGGAATGCAAAACTCCAAGTCACATGAGTAGGGAAAATAGATTTTTCATATAAGCTAAAGTTCCAGCACATCATACTTAATTATTTTGTTCAAGAAGTTTCGGGGACTAGCTATGTGATACTGCCATCATCTGGTCTCTCCCTGTAACACTACAAAAAAAACCAGGAACACTAAAATGCAAAGTATTCACCCTCATTACTACATTCATTTCTTTCATTTTTATACAGTGTAAAACACTTATAAATTACCAGCCATCTTTCGTATTCTTCTCTGGCCATTTTATCTTTTTCATCCTTCTCTGCCTGTTGTATTTCTTTTTTTCTTCTCTCTCTGACTTTTTCTGCCTTCTTCTGTTTCATGTACTCCTTTTTTTTATCATTCCTGTGAAAAGGATGAACAGGAAATCTTTTTTCAACAATCTAAATGCCATATCTGTGACCAGTTAACTAAATTGATTTCAGAGAGCTATTTTACGCACTTAATAGCAGATTAACAACAAACATATGTAAAATCTTCGATGCCCATCTTCAGGCATATCACCAAGATATACGTAGCTTGCTCTGAAAGTAATACCTCCTATTTATTTCCATGGAATCAGCAGTTACTGTTGAGTCACAGCCTGAACCACTGATTGAGCACCTGGGAAAGGACCCAGTCAGCCCTGAGAGCTCAAATGAAGGCAATTCAGCTGTGTGACCAGAAAGGGTGAAGCCTGGTTGCACCTCTCTTACACCCCATTTAAGGGCTGACTGCCACCTGGGAAGGACCTCTGGTTGGAGATCCCTCCCTTGTGCAGTCTTTCCTGTGAGCCTAGATCTTTGGAGATATGTGAGCACCTTTATTTTTCCTTTCTAACACCATTCCATCTGCACTAGCCCCCTTGCTGTTACACTCCTGTATCAACCTTCTACTGCATTAACCTTTCCAATTGTAACAGATACAAAAAAGCACAATCACTATTGGATACAGCTGCAGAATGCTATTTAGTAACACAGTCACCACCATTAGCCAACTGGTGCAGATGAGCTGACTGAGATGCTATTCACTCTGTGGTGTGACAGTTGTGCAGGGCTGTCCAGAACGTGGCTTGTCTTTTACAATGCTATTGCCATGGCTGAAACACACCACCTGCCACTCACTGTGCCCACATCCAGTGTTTGGTCACTGGGTGCCATTTTTTCCTCATGGAGGAATTCAGTGACATACCTCTGCTTCATGCACACTTTCATGTCAGATGCCATTTTGTCAGACTGCCCCTCTGCTGCCATCTGTCACACAGCAACAACATGTAATGATATATTGGTGGGAACATTCAAGCTCTACTGCCATACCACTGGCATAAACTTCTGACTTTGCTGGCCAACACACTAAAATAGGAGGCATTACTTTAAGAGCAGTCCTCATACATGAACTTAATCTTTTACCTATTATGATATCATCTTATCTATACCACTTTCTTTCTTATGTTACCATATAAAAATAGATTTAAAAGTTGTGCAGGTAATAGTAAGTTGTCCATGTAAGTCTCTGAAGACTCCTGGCTTCTAAAACTAACAAAGAGTTTCTCTAGCAGATGCATCTTGTTTGTTTTTGAGTACACCTACATTCATATGCTGTACTACAAAAGCTTTATGAAAGACCCACCTCCCTTCCCATTACTTAGTAATGAAGCACGATGCTAGTCATATAAGACTTAACACTATGTCAATCCTACTTATCAGTTGCTGTATCTCTGCCAGGGCTGAGGCAGCTGCCTTTTGGGGAAGAAAGAGTCTAAGTTACTAAACTGAAAGAAGCCACAGGCTGTTCTCACAGCTGTGCTTATTAGCTCTGAGTGAAAAGCTTGCTCCCAACCATGCCACTGTTCCTCAGTCAACAGCGTATCAAACACTACAGGCAACCTGTTCAGCAAAATTTTGGACACTGATTTGGACAAAGCCCTAAAGGAGGTACCATTTTTCAACTGCTGATATGCTGTCTCTTTTCTTTTCTGCAGCTAATTCCTCTTCTTTCTTCTTCCTGATTCTTTCAGACTGTTCTTCCTGTCTGCCTTTCTCTCTCAAATATTCTGTTTTTTTCTCTTTCCATTTTTCAAACGCCTAAAGAAAATAACAGATTAATTAGCCATCTTATCCCTCATCTCTGTGTCAACACTCTTTTCATTTATTCAGAATTATTATTTGTATTTCTATACTTTCAAATTTTGGAATATTTACTTGCTGCATTGCTCAGGAGGAGATCTCACTTTATCTAAGATGAGTAAATTATTTTCCCAGTAAGTCTTAACTCTTTGCCTATGTATATATATATGGAGTTCATTTTATGTTCAGCTGACAGAACATAAATACAAAAAAAGCCTGTTTGCATATTAATGTTATACAGCAAAAAAGACAGAACTGCTTTGGGAAGGGACCTTAAAGATCATCTAGTTCCAACCCCCAAATGAAGCAGTTTCTACTCCAGCACCCATCTCCGATGTCTAAGAGGACGCGCTGCCTCTGAATCCTCAGAGTACGGAAACCACCACCTCAGGGCTGCAGGGACCTTCTGAAGCAGCTGCATATTTTCAACAGGACAGAATCTCACAGTGCCCTGTTCAACTAACCATGTTCAGACTTTGGAATCCCCTTCATTCCCATCTCCTGCTGGATTAACCAAGTTATCCTCAACAATTCCCTAAACCACAGCTCATATACATTTATCTACACACTTCACATTACCTTCTGTGCTGCTTCTGCTCTCTCTGCATTCTGTTCTGCTGCTTCCTTTTCCTTAAGTTTCTCAAGCTTCTTTTCTTCATTCAACTTCTTTGCTTCTCTTGCTTTCATTGCTTTCCAGGATTTAAAAGATGCATCTGCTTCCTCTCTTTTAATGGCTTCTTTCTAGATCAAAAAATACCATTCTCAATTTAAGTGCATTTGAATATAAAATACAACTGTAATTGAAAACACTTGCTTTGAATTGATTCTCATATACGGATTAATATAATAGAGAAATGGAAATAGATTTGTAGAAAACACTCCAAATGAAGTATGAACTATACACTTCTATGCTCATTTTAAACTTAATATACTCAAATTCATATCAACTTATATAAATTACTCCTGCAAAGTGTGTGGAAGAACATTAAATACATATTAAATGCTCAAAAGGAAAGCCTGCTTAATACTGGAAAAACAGATCCACGAGCTACACATTTAAAAGGTAGAAAAGTATTCCTTGAGCTACTGAGCAAACTGATTTTCCAACAGAAGATATGTTAGAACTTAACACTGGAATGGATGAGCATCCCGAGGCCTTTGTGAACAAGCTTGAAAATTAATCCAAGAACACTTCTAATGTAACTGGTGGGAAGCAGGTAAGTTTGCATGTTTCTGCAGGAAATCACTAGCCTTGTACTCTTATACCAATCACAATAACTAGGGCCTGCCACTTTGTTTCAACCCACTCTATTCTAGAGAAAACCAGTAACCTTATAATAGGAGAGTGATGTCATCTGCAGAAAGCACAGGTCAACACACTTTAAAAAAAGTGGTAGTTTGTCCACTTCACTTAAATTGAGAGTGTAAACAAACCTTTTCAGTATCATTCCTCAGCTCCTCAGCTTTTTTCTTTTCAGCTCTCTTTAATTCCAGTAGAAAGGCTCTTTTCTTTTCCATCCAGTTCTGTAAGAATCATTGGAAGGCATACATTTAGAAGTGTTTTTAAGCTGTAACTAAATAAGTTCCACATGCAACAACTGAATACTGTTAGAGCAGCACCAGTACAATGACCACTAAAATGACTCCCAGTTCTTCCGCTCGCTGCTGCACTAATTACTGCATGTGGAAAAAGTAAGCTGTGCTTCAAATCACACTGATCTAAGCACCATTGGCACACGTTTTTTTCGTGTTCAAAAATGTCTAAGAATCTACAGTAATAGCTACAACTACAGAAAAACCTTATGGACCTCTAAAATCTTTGAAAAATATAAAATGAAATTGTACTCAGGATATACAGATTACTGTTCCAGACAGAATGCCAGACGTGTTTTTACTTTTAAAGGAATCCTAAGCTACTTACTTTGGTCAAGAAAAAACAAAGGAAATCATCTCATGTATCTGAGAATAATCTGATATAACAGTAAATCATAAAGCACTGCATACCTTTCATTTAGTTTATTAGTTCATAATTTTTAGAAAACATGACCAACAGAAGAAATTATTATATATAAGCATATGCAAGTAACATCATTAGAAGGATTGACTTAACGAAAGTAAGCATTGCTGGATCCTCTAACTAGACTTTTATATGCATAGGTGTTTGTTTGTTTTTAAGATCTACCTGGAAAACAGCTGCTCGCAAACTATCTGCTCTGTCAAGTTCTGTATTGTTCTTCTGCAAGTGTTTATCCTCTAAAACCTTTAATGTTCCCAAATAGCGAGGTGGAACAGTTGCAGCTGATGGAACAGCTTTCACTTTTTCCTTTAAGTGTGCAGAAGGCAGAAACCTACAAAGACACAGACATTATTAAAGATCCTTCTATGTCTTGTAAATGATAGCAAGTAATGTTCTTTTTTTTCCCACCAGAAGTTACTGTGGCTGTAGCTGCACTTGTGTGGGGACAGGAAAAGAAGGAAGCCTGTTTGCTTTGGACAGCGTATTATTGACAAAACAATCTGTTAATCAACACATTCAGACCAACAGCTTTTACAAGCTTCTGATACTTTCACCTATTAAATTAAAAAGTGCTTAAAACCTGTCAAGATACCATGGGCTGAACTCACTGGTGAAGATATTAACACAAACTCATTATAGACACTGGCAAAAGACTTGGAGTCTAAGTTTAGCAAGAAGTACAATAACGTGCCTCATCTTCTCTCCACAGATGGCCAGAGGCTGTTAGCAATTAAAAAACTGTTGATAGAAGATGAGTGCAAAGTGATATTGTCACAGTACTTACAGATACCCTGTAACCTGTGATATGTAGTATAATCTCTTACTTGCAAGATGAGGATTTTGAGCTCTGTAGAACTGCTTTCGTTGTTCCACTTTGTTTCTAAGACACAAAAAGGGAAAATCGTAGTGTGTCAGGTAACAGAACTAGAGTATCATGACACAGATTTTGAAGGCCAACATGTTAAATATGTTAATATGCCAAATATATACACAAGAAAGCCACTCAAATATAGCACAGGTACAGCATGGGCTACAAAAGTTGTGTTTTTTTTTTAAAAAAGAAACAAAAACAAACACCTGACCAGAAGTCTATAGTTGAGAGACACGAAGGAATAAAAACAACCTGGCTGAGCAGTGGGTTTCCTTGCTACAACAGTAACTGTTTTCAATATTTAGCTTTAGCAGTTACATACATCCACACATTTTCTTTCTTACAGTAAGGCCTAAAGTGCTTTGTACCTTACTTGTTAATCAAGTCATGCAATGGATTCCATTCTCTGCCAACATATGCTGCTCACTTCAACTCAGAACAGAGATCTGACATGTTTACTTCAATAAGGTTATTAAACTCAGTCTTGAAAACACATATTTCACTAACTTTATCACTTTTAAACTAACAGTGCAAAAAGTGCTTCCTGCCCCTTCAGAAAGGTATTCCCTACATCTTCCTTAAAAATAAACATGATTTATGTGAGCCCTGGGTCCAGAAGTTTTACAAGCAGAGTTTTAAACACTAAAGGAACCAACAGTAAATTCATTTACAGAAGCTTTCACTGCATTTCTAGGACATTTTTCTGAACAACGGTAAAAATGCACACAAAAAATACCTGCCCAGAATCCTCTGAAGTGTTCTTCACCTCCCCACGGTTAGACTGACCATCCACTGGTAATTCTTGTATTGCAGCTGTTACTACTGGCTCCTGCACAATTCTCTCCTTGTATGAACTGTCATCTGCTGACCTCTCTAACTGTGTTCTCTCGTGTGCTGTGGTGGTCATTGCTACTATCAGAGCAGCAGGTTTCCTACTATTATCCTCCACTGACGGTTTCATGTCACTGTTAATATCTTTCTTCTCATCTAGAGGAAGTAAACAGATTAAGCGGACACATTCACTTAGACAACAACAAGAATTCTGTAGCACAGAAAGAACAATACTGAGAAGCTAAAAACATTTGTCTATGAAACTTATTACTAAATTTGATATTGGACAACTTATTTTCTTTATATGTGCTCATAAGAACAATATGGACTAATGACAACAGTATTCATTTACACTGAAATGTACGATTGGACTGGCAAGATAAAAGCTGTAGCAAATGTTATAGAATGTAAGAGAGTACAAGAACAGCCAAATTTCCCAATTTTCTCTCCACTCAATTACATTTCTAGTGCAGCAATCAAAAAATAAGAGCCATTTCAATCACATAAGAACTCTCCCGACATCTAATCAACTACCACTTTCATAGGCACAGTTCTACCAGACTTTGAAAACAGTTTCTAAATGCCTGGGACAATACTGGATTTAGACATAACTGCAAGAATAAGGCCAGGCCCTTCACAGAAGCAGAATACAAGGAGACAGGGGCAAGAGAGTAGAAAGGTAATTAAGAAAACTGCCAATTTTAAGACTTGTATTGGAATCTCAGATGATACTGAGGCATAAGCAATGACACCCATCTGGTTTTATGTACTTAAGTCCTACCTTTTTCAGGTGGTGCTTCTCCACACAGTATTGAATTGGAGTCTCCAGATCTCTCATTGTGGGGAGTAGAGGAAAATGATGGTGAAGTACTTTCTAGACGTGGGCCCTTAGATCAGAAAGTGGCAAATAAACAAGTGGGCAATTCATAACAATTAAGAACTATTTATCTCGAGTTCAAAACACACTGATAGAATGTTTCTTCAGAACTCTCTAAGTACTGGTACTGTCTTATATTCAGAGCAATCAAACCAATCAACAGAATTCTTAAAGCCTGCAAAATATCACAAAATCCTATTTCTTGTTAGAAAGAAAAATAATGATGTTCTCTTATTTGCCCTCACCACAAGAATACTACTGGCAAAGATTTTTCCCCACTCCTATTTTTGTTACAGAACATTTTGATAGTGAAATGAAAGTTACTATCAAAAGCTTCCAATGTAAATTGTAGAAATAAGATAAGCACGTACATTCTCCCTTTGCACTCTTACTTCAGGACCAGAGCTTGTGGCAAGCACTGCTTTATTGCGTGAGGCTCTGGCTCAGAGTAGCTACAGGCAGTGGCGTCCAAAACGAAGACAACACATTTCTAGGAGTTATTTTTCTTTCTGACCTACTAAGCTCAGTGTCTTTCACTTGACCAACTTTTGCTCAGTGTCTTTCACGCGACCAACTTTTCCCAGTACACTTCCTGGTTGAGCTGATGTTTTATAACAGCCGCCTAGCAAAGGAACGTTGACATTGTGAGATGAAAATGAGTACTATGGTTGAACTTGCATCTAACTAAATGCATGTTTGTTTGGATTGTTTTGTGAAGATAGATTCAATAGATTTTCAGTTAAGTCAGCTATTTAAATAATTGTACACTCTATCTTGGGGGGCAAATACAAACAGCTATATGAACTTATTTGCATTCTTTGAGGAAGTTTAAGGGAAGTTTCTATAAGCAGACGATCTAGAAATTTTGTTTTTCCGTTTACTGTTATCTCTGTGCGTATGTTGAATCTACATGTAAGAACCCATCTAAGACAGAATTATTCCCATAGCCATAAATTAGAGCATTTATCTCAAACGGCACTGTTACAACAAAACCCTTCTGTCTTGCTTAACTCCCTGTGTCTACAAGAGAAGACACGAAGGGAAGATTGCACCGCACAGTGCAGAACAGAAAAACCCCAGGTGGGAGACGGCACGAGAAACGCCATCAGAGGAGCGCTGCAGTGATGCTCCCGTTCCTCCCCTTGCGCACCCCCAGCTTTGGTTTCTTTTCCTTCCCGTGCCGCGACACTTGTGCCTCTTTTAATACGAGAGCATCAGCTGCTTCTTGTCGCAGTTCCGAAACAGTTTTGCAGATGACTTTCCCGCAGAAGACTCACTGCCAACTCAGCGCTCGCCCCCTCCGCACCCCGCCGCCGGCTCACCTCCGCCGAGGCGCCGTCCCGCGACATGGCGGCTGCCGCCCGCCCCTTCCGCTGCGCTCTGTGAGCAGACAAAGGTGGCGGGGCGGCGGAGGGTTGGAGGCGCGTCCTGCCGGAGGAAGCTCCAGTAGGGCACGAGTAGAACGTCAAGGCAATAAGGAAGAAGTCGCCGCGTTCCTTCTCTGTGGCAGCGTCACAGCGACTGCTGCTGCAAGGCAAAACTCTCTCATCTCCTCCTCTCATCTGAGGGACTCATTTTATTGCACTCCAGAAGGTGGCAGCAAAATGTTTTAAGACAAAATAACCTGGTTTATTTGTGATGCGTCCACTTGGATTATTTGAAGTTCTTCTGTCTTAACAATGATGCTCGTGGCACTTTTAGAAAGACACTGCATTCATTTAAAACAGTTTTCCAGCTTTGCATGCTCTATATAGAAGGGATTATCTTATTTATGTTTTTGTCAGAACACATGAGAATCAGGGCTACATCTGACAGTCTTAGCTCAGACAGAACAGCATAGGGAGTGTATAAACAGGAGGGGGAATGGCTGTTTATGAGGGTGGATGGTGATAAGACAAGGGGGAATGGTTTTAAAGTGAGATAGGGGAGGTTTAGGTTGGATATTAGGAGGAAGTTTTTCACCCAGAGGGTGGTGAGGCACTGGAACAGGTTGCCCAAGGAGGCTGTGGATGCCCCATCCCTGCAGGCATTCAAGGCCAGGCTGGAGGTGGCTCTGGGCAGCCTGGTCTGATGGTTGGTGACCTGCACACAGCAGGGGGTTGGAACTGGATGAGCATTGTGCTCCTTTGCAACCCAGGCCATTCTGTGATTCTATGATAAGGTCCCACTGACACCCACTGAGATGAATGGAGTTTATTCTAATTGAGACCGCAAGCTTCTGATGTAACTACAAGGGTTCTTGAGAGTCCACTTAAATAGTCTGACAGCTTACTGGGATCAACAAGAATAAGATTTTATGGCCTGAAAGTGATCATTACATCTGTGTCGATTTTTTCTTGATTAATAACTGCTCAATATATCACAAATATGAAGTTATCAAAAAGATGTACACTGGAAGGTGAAGATGCTCTTTTTCTCCCACATACACGAGGAGCATGGAGAACAGCACTTTGAGTAAATCCAGCAATTACACTGATTCAGCTAAAATAAACGTAGACTATTTAATTCTGTTGCCCAAATGTAGGTTAGTAAGCAAGATTATACAGTGACAAGCACCACGCTGTCTCCTCTTGCTTCATATGACATCACCTATTACAATGTGCCATATTTTGAAAAGCTATGCCTGTCTTGCCAAAATACACCATCCTTTTTCTGATTGTCTGAAAATAAAATCAGAAATACAATCAGTTGTACCTTAAGCCTGCAGGGATAGGTCTGCTGGAGAAGATCTGCAAGTCATCCAGATCAGGCAAGGCTGAGCTGGGTTTGACCTTTGTTGCCTCAGGTGGTGAGAGCAGAGTTATCATGTTGGGAAAGCATTCCGCACCAGCAGAGCTCAGGAAAGCCTCTAAAGATTCGTAAGTGAGTTGTAAACTGCAATGCATGCTGTCTCAGGAACTCTGAGGCCCAGATGTACCCAAAACCAGCTTTAAACAGCTCTGGAGTAACTGCAAAAGCAGCCAGTGCAGCAGGGAAATGAACAACAGCACTTCAGCCTTTTGTTCTCCTCACCATAACTATTTTGAGTCTCTCATCGCCAATCCAACAGGAGGGTATTGGACAACTCACCTTAATTAACTCCTATTGGCAGTTATGAAGACCTAAAGCAGAAAAAAGTGAGAAACTTTTGTCTTTTCCCCAAACTGTCAATGCTAATGTATTTTTCCCCATCTTTTCTTTTGCATTTGTACAAATATACTATTTAATTATGCAATGGAAATGAAATATTCATTACTTTATGGTAAAACCTTATTTCAGTGTAAAAATATACTCTTTCTTAAAACAAACTGTCATTTTTCACAGATTTACACAGCAGCTTCATCCCACTACATAGATAAAAGCAATTGAATTCCAGTAGACTACAAAATACTTCATTTTTAATCACACCTGGGACCAACTGAAAGAAGAGCTGTCACACTGAAACTTTAGCTTAAAATTTGGCTTGACCTTTTCTTCATTATTCATTCCCATAGAAAGTTCAATGATACGAAAACAAAATGTTTCATTTTTCTTACTGGAACTGCATTCAATGGCTTCCCACCTTGTTTCCAAAAGAGAAAAGCTAAGTTTGTAATGCACTGTTAATTGATAGACCATAGTAACATCCATAACATGTGCTGTAGGTAGGAATTCAACATTGTTATTTGCATAAATTCATCCTCTCACTTTCACATCTTGATCCTGAATTGCAAGTAGCTTAAGAAGATCCAGGCAGGATAAGAAAGTATGGCAGGTTCACTTGGCTGCTTATTGCCCTCAGGAATATTATCTTCAAACTTTGATTTGATAAATTGTATGTGTCTGCAAAACTGGAGCAAAGGAGAAGTGGTTAAAAGAAATAAATAGAGGTGGTAAAAAGTTAATGTAGATAGTAGTATATAGAGGAAGGTATATTCTTGACTGGTTAATTTAGGCCTGAGCATTTGACTTAGAAGCAGCAGGTGGAGGTAGATATCAAGGGAAAAAGAAAGCTATTTTAAGCTTAATTTTTTGGCTTGCCTTTTGTGTGTGTATGTGATGGTACTTGATGTGATTTTAAGGAAATGCAAATGGA
The DNA here is from genome assembly GCF_019238085.1 of Lagopus leucura. Classification (NCBI taxonomy): domain Eukaryota; kingdom Metazoa; phylum Chordata; class Aves; order Galliformes; family Phasianidae; genus Lagopus; species Lagopus leucura. The sequence goes on from NW_024962264.1 coordinate 818,217, forward strand.
GCACAGAGAAATGAAGAAGTGAGACACAGTTGTTTGTTGGGCTTGGTCATGGTAACAGACAGTGAACTTTTCAAACAGACAGAGCTCGAATGTGTTAGTGATGGCAGATTACACTTCCTGCTAAGGGGAGTCAGAAAATGTGAATCTTTTCATGTCAAGTGGAGTCATTTTGTGTGCAAATGACTCAAGCTACTGCTATCTGCTGTAAATTCTGCATTTAAAGTCTTGCAGATGTGCTCTGGTTAAATAAACATCTTTGATAGAAAGCTCACAGACTACATGTGAAACTACAGTTTCACTAAACATCTCTCACTTGAAGCATCTCTACGCATTAAATGCTGACAGAAAAACCCAACAGCTGTTAAGTGCCGAGGAGCAGCTCAGGCCTTTTCTGTTATGGCAGATTTCACTGCAACAGGAAGAAGACCTGTCATATTATCACCTGCACATTTGAGAAGTGTCAGGACTTCAGCTGTTCCCACCCTCAGGCTCACTAGACCTTGGATTAAAGGCTTGGACCATGTCCTGCAGCCTTGCAGACCCAAGGAATAAGAAGTCTGATATCATTAAAATTAATCAGAGATAAGAGATGCAGTAAAAGGCCAAATTAAATTGCTCTGTGGTCAGAAGGATTGACTGACTAATTCCCATTGACAATGATAATGTCTGCTTATGCTTTTTATGTCTATCATTCTCTCTGGTTGCCTTTTAGCTTTCAGTGCTAATATGGTTCAGTAGAACAGGAAGATTTAAAGGAAAGTAATGCTGCCAGGTCTGACTGCAACCATTCCTTGCATACAGCGCAAGCAGCTTGAGAAAGTAAGGTTATATAATGGCTCTAGTTGAGTAAGTGTAGCAAAACTAAGGCCCATCAAGAGCCCATATGACACCTCTTTACTCCTTAAACTTGTAATTGATGCAGGGGAACAACTTTTTATCTTTGGAATGTCATGATCTGGATTCTATGATTTGGAATGTCTGTCACTATACTTATATAAACCTCACTGGTTTTCAGGTGAGTTGTATGCCCTGTCCCTGGAGACTTTCAAGGTGAGAGTGGATAAGGCCCTGGGCAGCATGATGTGGTGCCCCTGTTCCCTGCAGGGGAGTTGGACTACATGGCCCTCAGAGGTCCTTCCAACTCTAAAATTCCATCATTCTATCATTAGATCTCTCTGCTACACTGCTGAGAGAAGGAATTATTCTCATTTTAAAGATGTAAGATAAGACCCAGGAGCTACGCCAGCAACCCAAAGGCATGCAAAAATTCTACAGTATTGTAATTTTGGAAGGTTTCTAAGACTTCTATTTTTCACAGTTATGCCCTTGATCAGTGAAGAAAATTCAGACATCATAGGTGATGATGTCTTGTACCTACCAGAGGCAGAGATACACAAGAAGCAGAAGGATCTATGGATCTGAAGATGTTTCAGTGCTTGATATAAGGCTTTAAACAGCCTTCTTTTGTGTGGTTTCTTTTTTTTACATTAATTTGTTTGTTTCATATGTTCATTTAGTTTTATTAGTAGTAGCAAAGGAGATGTTGAATGGCATCTTTTCTGCACATGCTCCAGACATCTGCACCTTTAAAAGATTGCTGTTCGAAGGAAGGGCAGTCCTTCACACAGTCTTTCCCCTTTGTAGGCCAGCCAACGCACACACACACACTGGTCACATCTGGGACTGCAGGCTGAGCCCTGAAGCACTAATGCCAGAGACCTGCAAAATATAAGCTCCCAGTTCTGTGTAGTTCCTATGGAGACCACGCTACTTTATATTTTTCTCACAGATCAAGGATTATATTGACTTCCCCTATATTAATATCGTTGTGTACTTTTATTTCTTCGTCATTGCTACGAGGGTTATGGAAAGAACATTTCATTCAGACATGTTGAAGGAAAGCGTTGATTATCCCTAGCAGTTGGAGTCAAATAGTCCAAGTTACTAATCTGGAACATTAAATTAAACTCTGTATTTGCAAAAGAAGCTTAACAGTTCATCTTTTCTTGTTCTCCATGTTTCCTTCCTTCCGTCTGGTGAGTTTATAGCCCCTGTAACTGACTTGAAATGGTGCAGCTGCTAAGATTATTTAGCTTCAGTTTAATATCAGATGTCCTCAGTACAAATCCGCACTTCAAGTGAGCTTTTTTTCTGTTCCCTATTTCTTTTTCCATTTGGTCTGTCCTCAGTTTGGGGGATTATCAAAAGACTGGTCGAGTCTCCCTGCCAGGCTTCTTCCAGCTGCTCTGCCAGAGCAGAAAGCAGAAATCAGGAAGATTGTGGCAGGGCCATGTGGCAGGGAGCTCTGGGAGCCAGGCCTCTCACCACAGCCTGGAGAGCACAAGGGAATAGGGCAGATAGGCTCCCTCCTTGGTGCAGGGGGGAGCTGGGCCACTGGTAGCAGGCAGGGCACAGCAAAGGGCTGTGGAAGAGATAGAGGAGCTCTTTGTGCTGGAGTATTTCAGACTGTGAACTCCTCAAGAAAGAGGTGATGCCTCCTCTGAGTACAATTTCATGCATGCCTAGATGCAGTTTGGCTGGTGCAAATTGTGTTTTCAAACACATAGGCTGGCCCAAAGTGTTTAGCGAAGTGGGAAGGAGAGCTGCTCAGCTCTAGTGCTGCAGGCTCTTGCTGACAGCTGTGCTATTTCCCTTTCTGAAGTAAACTCGCTCAGTAGTAACACTGCTCATTCTTCCCAGTGGCGCCTTATGCCATGAAGATCTGCTCAGAATGTCTGAGCTACATGAAAACCTCTCTGGTGCAAATCCAACACACTGAAGCATTACAAAGATTAATACTCTCAAATGGTATTCTGAAACTGAAGGCTGTAGCTGGAAGACCATTTGCAACATAGGTTTAATCACCTTTTTTTTTTTCTTAGTTTCAATACTTTCACGTTTAAAGTGACAGTGCCTGATGCAGAAGCCACGTTTCCCTGAGGTTAAAACTTGCTATTCAAAACAAGTTGCTTTAAGACTACTTGCAACCTGGAAGTAAGCCCATCTTACACATTTATATCGTATTATCTAACTGCCTGATTGCCCACCTATCTGCTTAATTGCTGGGCTCCCTGTGTTGAAAGCAGACCCTGAGATATTTCAAGAGCAAAGCCAGCGTGATTCTTTTCATCTCTTACCCATGAATTATCCATAGGATAGCAACTGCACTTCACACCAACGGTATTTTCTGAAGCTTTATAGCTCTATGGCATTGAAAAGCTTTAGATGCAATATTAACAAGGAGCATCAACGAAACAGAAATTATTCACCCAGCTGCTGAGAATCTATTCCTGTTAGTAGAGCTGTTAACCGTGAGAGCCATTTAATGACAAAATACAGCTGGGAACTGCATTTTGGATTGTATCAAAACATCGTTTTTCCTGTAGAAGAAGAATAATGGAAAGCAGATCAAGATGAGGCGGTAATCGCATGTTGATCTTTTATATGCAGGGTTTCATTAAAAAGTTTTTGTTTGCTAATGATGCAAGAGACCTATTTGCACCGTGGTCAAGTGCTAAAGGCATTGAGCAGTGCTTTTCTTAGACAAGACTGTTGCCTCTTTGGGTTCTGTACTGCTGTGTTTTTCAAACACAGTTATTTACCTCGTAATTCACATGAAACGTGCTAGCTGTATCTCCAAATCATCTGGGGAAATGCTGTGCCACTCAGGCAATGCCAGGAGGAAGCACAGTTCAGTTAGCACTATCTTTTGAGCAGTGGCAGCAGTGACAGATGCGGACGGCTTACTGCACCCCAGTAGCTATTACAGAATTATATGGGATTTTCTCTCATGCTTTTTGTGTCTCATTTTCACTTCAAAATCACGAAAGGATCTTCAGAAAAAAGCGGGGATCTATCAAAAATATTTTTTTCTCCTGACTTCTTTTTCTGTTTTGTGTAGCCAGACACTGGAAGAAGGCCCTTTTTCATCTATCACCACCTATGTCATTTGAAAAAGAGGAAAAAATCTCTAGTAATATTATGTCCATTATACATGCTTAAGCAAACTGTATTTAATGCAGTAAGATGTAGTGGCTTTTATACATGCTAATGCATGCATTTGTGGTATTTAAAGTGTTGAATGGTGGCCTAATTTTACAGTATTGGTTTTAGCAGCAGGACTATAATGATCTGTAAAGGGGCAGAGCTTGGGCAGTGCTGAGGATTTTTCTAATTCTTTTCCTCTGTGTTAGTTTACATGGGGATACTCTCTTCAGGAATTGAGTCCCAGACTTTTATTTGTGGCTTAGTCCAGTGTAATGAGGTGCTTTATCCAGGTCTGGATGTAGCACAGCAAAGCTGCTAAGTGAGCTCAGCCAGGTGCTCCCGAGTCAAATAGCACAGTTACACAACTCAGTGCCTCCTCTGCTATCTTTGCTAGCTTTAATCTTGCCTAATACAGATAAAAAGACTGATGAAATCAGGACTGCAGAGACTTCTCTATGCATTGTGCAAATCCTTTTGATAACTGCATATGTATTTAGCAGCTGATGTCTGCTATATTGGAAACTAAGCCGGATAGAGAAAGCTGTCCTGTGTTGCAGTGAAATGCAACATGTAGGAGAAAATCCAACTCCAGAAAGGTACTCAGGTGTCTGATTTACATGTAAGCCAATGAAATAAAGCTCCTGGGTATGAATGTAAATAGGGCCAGTGGGGTGGTTGTTTTCTGTTTTCGTTTTGGCTTGGAGCTTGGAGCGTTTGTTTGTAATCCTTCAAGGTCTTGTAGTAACCACCAGCCCTCAAGGCTGCTATGCCACCCTGCTTACTCAGAGATAACAATCCAAGTAGACAGAAGCAAAGATGATGAACAAAGTAGGAGGAGTTAGGATTGAGCTCCAGTTCTTCAAACTGGGGAGAGGGAAAGTAACTGTACTACATTTCTTTTTCAAATTGTGCCTTTAATAATAATTAATAATTAGTTAGTAATGTGTCCCTTAATGACTGCTTGTGACATATAGAAACTTATGTGTTCAAAATGATTGATGAGTGATATTTACAATTAACTGATTTATTATTTATTGTTACGACAACAATAAGTAAGTACGATCTTCATTCTAAAACAGGGAAAATGAGTGTTAAGGCAGAGTCCTGCATTAAACACTGAAATTTGTGTTGTGTTGTATAGTATTTGGCCTCAAAAACAGGCTCCATAGACATTTGGGTGGTTTTGGATCTTGGAGTGGGTTCCATTTCTTCCTGAAAGTACTTACTGTTGTCAAAGAGAAAATAATAATAATAGTTTTACACCATTTTTTTCCTGGTGGATTAATCGTGCAAGCTGGTGGCCAGTACGACTGCTTCAACCAATCCTTCAATTTGAATGTCCAGATAGTTTGCTGATCAAACTGGGATATGAAGGTGACTGCTCCATTTCTAGGTTGGGTGTGCAATGGGAATATAGATTTTTTCTGTTTCCGTCACAAGGAAACTTCAGGCAAAGGAATACACAAGGAATCTTCTGGCAAAGCTTCTGTTTGGAAGTCTATATGCATGCTTTTTTCTCTGTCTTTGTTTCTTTCTCGCTCACACACACATTATCATGTATTTATGTATATGTCACAGAATCACAGAATCACAGAAATGTAGGGGTTGGAAGGGACCTCTAGAGATCATCGTGTTTTTTTTATCTGTGACCCTTGTGCATACAGATAACTGAATGCACCTTGTCACTCATACAATATACAGGATATAATAATACATGTCAGTCTCAATATTTTGAGATCATGTATCCAGTGCAGGAATCATATGTATATATATAGGTTTTATACAGATTCTGTGAGTTGCATTTTATGCAGCGTAAGGTACTGAATAAATGCTCTCCTTGAAGTTGGCTAAGAGTTTTGTCACTGTGTTCGATGTGCAGAGATTAGTTAATGGTAATGAATCTTTGTGAAGTGTACATTTCCTTATCACAGAATCACAGGAAGGGACCTCAGGGATCATGAATCTCCAACTCCCTGCCACAGGCAGGGCCACCAACCTCCCCATTTCATACCAGCCCAGGCTGCCCAGGGCCCCATCCAACCTGGCCTTGAACACCTCCAGGGATGGACGGGGCATCACAGCCTCTCTGGGCAGCTGTTCCAGCACCTCACCACTCTCTCTGTGAAGATCATCCCTCTGACATCCAACCTAAATCTTCCCTCCCTCAACTTCAAACCATTTCCCCTTGCCCTGCTGTTATCTCCCCTTTCAAAGAGTTGATTCCCCTCCTGTTTGTAGGCTCCCTTTAGGTACTGAAAGGCTGCAAAGAGGTCACCCCGCAGCCTTCTTTTCTCCAGGCTGAACAAGCCCAGCTCCCTCAGCCTGTCTTTGTTCATAGGGCAGGTGCTCCAGCCCACTGGTCATCTTTATGGCTCTCCTCTGGACCCTCTCCAACAGCTCCCTGTCTTTCTTGTACTGGGGGCTCCAGACCTGTACACAGCACTGCAGATGGGGCCTCACAAGAGCAGAGCAGAGGGGAACGATCACCTCCCTGTCCCTGCTGGCCACCCCTCTTCTGATGGAGCCCAGGATCCCATTTGCTTTCCTACCTGCAAGAGCACACTGCTGGCTCATGTTAAGCTCTTCATCCACCAGAATCCTCAGGTCCTTCTCTGCAGGGCTGCTTTCAAGGACCGCTCCTTCCAGCCTATATGGATGCCTGGGATTCCTCCAGCCCAAGTGCCAAACCTTGCACTTTGCCATTTTGAATCTCATTAGTTCACCTGGGCCCACCTCTGAAGTCTGTCGAGGTCCCTCTGCATGGCATCCCTTCCCTCCAGTGTGTCAACTGCACCATTCAGCCTGGTGCCATCAGCAAACTTGCTGAGGGTGCACTCGATTCTGTCATCGCTGTCACTGATGAAGATGTTGAAGAGCACCATTCCTAAGACAGAGCCCTAGGGGACACTGCTCGTTACCGGCCTCCACCTGGACACAGAGCCATTGATCACCACCCTCTGTCTGCGGCCAGTTCCTTATCCATCAGGTGGTCCACCCATCAAATCCACATCCCTCCAATTTGGAGATAAGGATGTGGTGGAGGACCACATCAAAGGCCTTGCTCAAGTCCAGGTAAATGACATCGGTCGCCTTCTCCTTGTCCACCAATGCCGTCACTCCATCACAGAAGGCCACCAGATGGGTTAGGCATTTTTGAATCACATCTCATTATCCTAAAAATAAACAACTATACTTCCATTCAGTGCCATTTCTTTCTAACAGAAGAAACTGAACTAAAGATGTATAGTTGTTAATTTGCAGATGTGAGAAATCAGAAGTGAAAAGCTTGATTTCTTTGCTTGCTCAGTGCTCTGTTCTATATTTAGCTTTGTCACGCTTTCACATGGGACAAAAAATATGTCACGGTCCACAGGGAATCATCCAAGCATGTCAAACCTGGCTATAGTACTTAAATCACTTTAAATTTCTTTGTTTTTCTTCCTATAGTCTTTATTACTTTGTAACTCTTACTTGCTTACAAAGATTTGCAACAGTAGAATGTGTTTTTGAAAGGCAGAAATTTACACTTAGAAACCAGGTTTCAGATATCTGTATTCTTTCTCTTGTCTTTTATTGGAAAGAAGATATAATGATGTGCTAAAGGCTCTTGTGATGTCTGCAGTGTCTAAAGTTATACTGTGGCCATGATGAAATCCACTGCATATTAAGTGGGGCAGATGGAATATACACACTTTTAAGGGCTGAGATTTTGGCAGATATAAACACTGTCATATGCTGAGGAGAATCAAATTAAAAATACATGGATTCTGCTCTCCTTAATTTTATGGCAAATGCCTAAGTAAATGTTCTGCCAGAATCTAGGATGAAGTCTTTGACTAAAGTACAATACCTTTCTGTTCTAGACGAGAGACAGTAATCCAGGTTAGAAAAGGAATCAAATGGTAAAACCTTTGTCCTGACATGAAATGGACAATGCAGTGTTATACAACTGCTATAAAATATATCCAGGGCCTCAACAAACATTCATTGGTTCATTAGCCATACTAACAGTATGTTTCCAAAGTTATCCCCAGAAACCAGAGATCTCAATTAGAGGAATAGCCTCTAAGCACTGAGCAGTGTTCTGTCATTTTTCTGTGAGATTTAGCAAAGGCTTTGGAAGCGGTAAGCACTGAGAACACAACTGGGATCTTTTCATCACTTTTCCAAATAACCCCTAATAAAGGAAGATACTGACAAGTACATGCTCTCTGCTGACCATCACATTGCTGCTAATTGGCTGTGGTCCACAGAGAAACCATGTTTATTCAAGTTGCAATGGCGTCAGTGTTTTCTGTTTTAGGTAGGGGCTCTGGATCAGAACTGCATGCCTTTGAGAAGGAGCAGCTGATGCACAGGAACTGCACCTGCATTAAATAACAGAACCTTCTCACTAATTGGTAAAGTTCAGGAATATGCTGTCTCGCTGGCTTTTGGGAAATTTGGACATCTGCTCCTACCACACAGGATGTCCGAGTGTATTACAAGCTCATGTGTCCACTGTTGCTTTGTTATTCCATGCAGGATTTTAGGTGTCTCAGCCAGCTATATCCTTCTCAAGATATTGTTCTTACCAAGATTTTGCCTCTACAAAGAAGCTTTGCTTTTCTTCTGGGAACTGAACTTCTGATAGAGCTTAAAGAAGCCACACCTCGGTAGAAATAATCAGAGACATGTGGCTAGATGCTGTTGCTTTTCCAAATTCAAGTTTGTGGCTTGCATTTGGATTTTAAAAATCAAGTCCCTCAGCATTACAGCCTCTCTATTAATGAAACACACACAAAAAAACATCTTCATATCTTAAAGACAGACATTTTTGTGGTAATTGGCCTGATTTTCAGTTTTAGTCCTTACAGTGAGATCCTGTGTATGTTAAGGGACAGTGGGCTTCAGTTGTGATTTAAATACTTGTATAAATTCTAGTACTTCACTAACTGCACACCGTTCACCTCAGTCCATGTCATTTAATGCAGCTGAGGCAATTGCATTTTGTGAATAGTCAGGTTATGCCAAAGGTCCATCTAGTTCAACATCCCATTTCATGCAGTCACCAACAGCGCTTTCTAAAGGAAAAGAACATGGCAACCATAGGATGGCATTTCCGCAGAATGCTTTCTCACCCCGTAGTTATTTGTAGCTCAGAAGATTCCTGAGTTATGGGCAAAGGCTTTCTATTTATATTTAATAGCCCTCAGTGGATTTTCTTTCTACTAATGTGTAAAGTCCCTTTTGCTACTTTTGTGGAGTCCACTTTTCCTAGCCATGGAAGAACCCACAGTGTAAGGTTTAGGAAAGGAGAAGCACTTGCTGACCACCCATAGAAATAAAAGGGAAGTTAGACTTAAAGATTATTATTAAAACCTCTGTGATCCAGACACACTTCCCAATCATTTTCTTCTACCTCAGAAAGCAACTCACTGTTGCATAGCTGAATTTCAATAGCTCTCCAGCAAACTGATTGATAACACAAGATAGAGACCCCTGACAGAACTGAAAACTGAGGACACAAAAATCAGCACCACTGTTTTTCAAATGTATTTGAAACTTTTCTCATGAAGAAATGTTACATTAATGTGACCATGAGCAGAACTGCAGTATAAAAGTACACATGAACACAGAAAGCAGATTTTTTTTCTCTTACTAGATATAAGTTCTGTTTGCTTTGGATACAGGAGATTACGTATTTCTCTTCCTCTGTTGTGAACTATCCTAGCTTACTTGCTTTAATCCAAGAATAATAGCATCCAAACCATTTCACATGGAATGCAAGGATGTGAAGCACTAAGGAAATCATTAAATCACAGTAGAGACAAACGTGGTTATTTTATTTTTATCCTTTGAAACACACTGTTAGCTTTTTTTCTTTTTTTAATGCTGTGAGCAGCTATTTTGTGTATTCTGAACACCAGGTGCACAACTAAGCTTTGATCTCTCACTTATACTTCTGAAACAACATTTGAAACTTCATGTGAACAACTTGTAATCTGGCCACACATTCTCTTCTAAGGGCTAAATGCTGTCCCTTATCAACACAGTCATGTAGATTGCTATTGATCAACTTGCAATTAAGCAGTAGCAGTTAATAACGTGTTGCTCTGCTATCCTCAGAGCAGCCTGGAAATATATTCCTGAGCCTCCTTGCTGGACTGTACCTGTCCTACGAGTTATCACCCTGCACCAGGGGGAACAACTGGGAGGAAAAAGGTGCTACCAGGAGTTTGGATTATGACCTCCATTGCATTCTTGCAATGCAGCATAGTGGGAGCTCAAAGTCAGAGCCAGAAAACCAATTACTCTAACAAAGGATGGCTCCTTTTTCTCCAGACTGTAGATGGCTTAGCAAGCTAAACACATCAGCTCTTGTTATTTATAGCATATGAGTGGTCACTGAAGTAAGAAGGAGCAGGTTCTTCTCCCCAGAAGAGTGCATTTATATTTTCTCTGATATTACACCTGATGACAGGTAATTGCATACTTCAAGAGTTACAACCCCACAATATATATATAGAAATCTGAGACAGTGTGTAACGTTTTCAGAAGTATTTCACCAGAAACAAATAATGCCATCCTCTGAAATAATGGCCAATTAATTCCTTTGATTGTATTAACATAGTATGTCTTGAATAGGTTTTGATTTATTTAACCAAGCCAATTCACAGAAATCAAGATCGACATTTATTTGTGCATTTAGACACTGCCCCGTAAGCTCAGCATCTGGAACTCTTTGTAATAAAACTATTTAATACTGTTGTCCTCCCAGGAGACACATAATTTATGTCACGGCTGCCATGGGTGTCATTACTGTAATCTTCTTATTGGGCTTACGGGTCACACAGAGTAAGTGGTGGACAAATCCAAGCATGTCAGCTTCTTCAGACAACAACTTTATGAGAAACTCCAAACAATTAAGGACATTGTAATCTCTTGGGAGACCATTAGAAAAAAGCCAGTCGATAAAATACTGTTGTATGTCTGTTAAACAGAGATGTTTAAAGCCCATTTAAATGCAAGTTTCCAAGGTATGTTTATGTCAGCAGTATCTATGTTACTCTGACTGTTGTTTTTTCTGACTGGTACCGTGGGTTGTTTCTGCCTTGTGCATTTTGCTCTTTGCTGTAGAGTACACTACGGAGACAACGAGGGCCAGATTTTAAAACCTCTCTCATCTGTTTTTCACTTCTAACATTTCACATGCAATACGGTCATGTCAACTGATATTGTATCAATACTTGAACCAAGATTTTCATGTTTTTCTCCCAAAGCTTTCATTATCAGAGTCCTGACACAGCTTTTTCTTGCCTCCTTTTCTTCCTTCCTTCCATTTCTTTCTCTTATTTCGTTCTCTGTTTGTTTCTCTATTTCTGTCTCTATTTTTTTCTTCAGGTTACTGTTTATAATTTTCCCTGTAAACACAGAAAATGTAGGAGTAGAGAGTATTTTATGTGCATAAAATGATGTGGAAGTGAATAGCTTCCCTTCTCCTGAGGTTGACGGTGAATGAGATTCTCCAACTGTGAGTGAGGCAAGCACGTGTTTTGTGGAGGGAGAGAGCAATTTCAGGAAGGGGATCAGGGTTGAAGATGGATTTATTTTTTTTTCCCTCCTGATAAAGCAAGAATGCAAGCATGGAAGTGGCCTTTGCTCTCACACTGATATACCTGTACACATGCCTGCTGAGAATCAAATCCACTGAAGGCTCAGCTTTGTTCCTCACGGGGCAAATAACGTGCTGCGATGTTTCATTTTTGGATTCTCAGCTGCTGATGAACATGCTTGTTAATAACCTTGAGAGTAGGTCCAAAGACCTGCATGTATACAGGTCACAGCCCTCCGTGTCACAGAACCATTTCTGCAGAGCTGATGGATGTATAGCAATATTTCTTCAGATATTAAATCTACTTAGTTTCTGTAACAAATAAAGAAGTGTGCTTGGCTCTTGATAGTTCCACGATAAATTAAGTAGTGTTATCTCATTTGGAATAGCTCCTGGTCTGTGACAGCCAACATTTGTGTACAGGTATTTGGGCTTTTTATTGGTATGGTTGCTTTTTGGTTTGGTTTTGTTTTTGTTTTTTGACCAAAGGTTATTACTGACATGTTGGGAAGAAAATAGAGAAGAAAATCTATTTATTTCCAATAAAAAAAAAAAAATCCGAGAGCACAGGTGTGTAATGGCTGGTTTCATTGCAAAAGTATCCATTTCATTGCATTTCTATCAGCTTAAATGAAAGTGTGCCAGCTGGAAAAAATTAAATCGGCATGAATCATACATCCAAAAGGTCACTGATCTAAAAATATATGTGTGCCAAGAAAAAGAGAAAAATGGGGTGTGAAAACCAAAATGAACAAATGAAAACTAAAATCCTTCTAAACATTCTAAACTGAAGACATTAATTAGTCTGAAAGTAATGTGGAAAGAGGCAAAAAGCTACCAGGATGTCATTGGCATTATATGGAACACAGCTAAGGAGATAAAAGATCATGCAGAGCCCAGGAGAAGATTAAGCTTCTTTATCTCTCTGTGGGAGGCAAGAGCATATATACAGGTAGTATTCTATATGGAGAAGATGGAAGAGCTCCAAATGACTGGATTTTAATGTGCATTTCTGTCACTGACACATAACAGAAGACATGCATGTGGGTGCTGAGGACTTTAAAGTCCCCCGCTGTCAGCCTAAATCACAAAGCAAACAAGTAAAAACTAAGTTGCTCTTCTTAAAAAATTTCCAAATATAAATTTTGAAAGGAAATAAAAACAAACTCTGCTGGATGTGTTGTGCCTTCTTGTCACAGCCTGATGCGAAACAAGAATGAAAAATGAAGCGTAACCATGTGAGGAGAACGAAAACAGAGTGCAGGTTATTTTGAAGTCGCAGCTCTGTTAGTACAGCCTAGAACTGTTTGATCCAAAAATAGATTATACAACCATCTGTTAAAATTGGCTTGTACGTGTGATCATGCCACAGGTTTGAAAGGAGACTAATTGGACTTTCTTTGTCCTATGGTAAAACCACGTTAGAACGTAACGCACTGCTAGAAGCACCTTTCACAAAGGCTGCCATGCCACTTACTGGCCAGGGAAAAATTCTGTGTAGCCACACAGAAGAGATGAAAGAGAATATGGCCTATGAGGAGCGACTGAAGAAACTGGGGCTGTTCAGTCTGGGGAAAAGGAGGCTGAGGGGGGACGTCATTGCTCTCTTCAAATACCTGAAAGGTGCCTCCAGCGAGAGCAGGGCTGGTCTCTTCTCACTGGTGACAGGATGAGGGGAAATGGCCTCCAGTTGTGCCAGGGGAGGTTTAGGTTGGATATCAGGAAACACTTCTTTACAGAAAGGGTTGTTAAGCACTGGAATGGGCTGCCCAGGGAGGTGGTTGAGTCACCATCCCTGGATGTGTTTAAGAACCGTTTGGATGTGGGGCTCAGGAACATGATATAGCAGTTGTTAGAGCAGTTGTTAGAGTTAGGGTAGTGTGGTTAGCTTTTGCTTAGACCTGATGATCTTTAAGGTCTTTACCAACCTGAGCAATTCTATGGTTCCATATAATTTCAGTAAATTCAAGGGAACAAGCCTTATTTGCGCTCATACAGGGTCTGGCCCAGAATATTTAAAGAAAGCTTTGATATTTTCTATTCTGTCTGCCGACCATCTTGGTTCTGTTTTCAAATATTCTGTACATACATCATGTACCTATCCCCTCTTGGGAGTTTGTAACTCAATCGTGTGGATTTTCATAAAACCACATTTTAATTGAGAAGTTCCTAATGGGCTTGTGTTTCTCTTTCTTTCTAGAATGCCCATTTCTGCCTTAAGTCTGGTGGCATCCTTTTTTTCTGGTAGTTTTATTCACTTTATTATTTTACGTGTGTTTATTTTTACATGTTTTCCAAAGAGAGATAGGCAGACAAATAGAAGAAGAGGCATTGCCATAAATGCCCTTTGAGGTGATAGAGATGAGGAAACTCTTCCCAGATTTCTAAAGATGGATACATTCCAAGTTTATTTAATTTCCCTGAGCAGTTCTTTTCACTGCCTCATTGCCCTGACTGTGAGCTATCTAAAACACTTGTAAATCAAGATTAGACTGGGTGATGAATCACTGCATCAGCAAGCAAGAAGCAAAATAAGAGCAGAAGTCCAAGCAGTGGATGATTGTGTTAAAAAGAGGCAGACCAAAGTGTTGGAGTACACCAGCAAATGGAGAGAAGCTATAGCAGAGCAGAAGTTGAACAGAGGAGTACTGTAAGATTACCAAGGCACAGCGCAGCACACACTGCAGTGGGATTGTGGTAGATGTTTACACATTTGAATGAGAAGATACATTCAGATTAACAAGGGTTGCTTAGTTTAGCATGAATGCGTACCCTGTCAATTAATAACAGTTCAAACTGTGCTTTAGGAAATAAAGACAATTATCCTAATCATGTAAAAACATACATGCTACTGTTGCTGTTTGTTGATAGGGCTATCCTTGGCAGGATTCCTCCCTCAAGTGTTTTTCTGAACATTCCCAAAAAGACACATTTTTTTGTGGGCACTACCATGTAAAACAAATAGAAATGTTGATTTGCTAAGTGTTTCTAGTACTTACTGCACTGTTTCTAAACCATGGGAGACCAGTGTTGATGTGTTTTGCTTTTTGTTAGTTTAGTTTTTGCAAAAGGGAAGAAACACTTGAAATATTCATGTTTGTGTTACACAAATTGTCTTCCTAATACAAAGCATAGAAGGTCAGTCATGATCTACAGCATGGGAAGTAAACATATTTGATGTTTGTACTTTTGTGACTTCTGATTTGTGACTTATTTGTGGCAATATTTTTTCTAACAACCTCTCGAACTTAGATTCCATAGAAAAGTTTTTAATTAAAGTTCTTACTAGCTAAATAGCAAAATAAAATCACCTTCACAAACAAGACAATTCCTCAGCCAGCAAGGACAAGATACAACATTTTCAGCTGCAATTTTGAATGAAGAAGATGCTGCAAGTGAAAGAGGACGTCATTGCTGATGGGAGGGAAGGTTCCCTCAGCAGCACTCAGCAATGCTGAACTCATCTAGGAGCAGGAAAAGGGAATCAACCCTTGAGAAATCCAGGAAGACTTCAGAACTTGTAGATCTGGGCTAGGCAATGCTGTATAGAATACATGATAAGAGCCTACGCTCAAGGCATGAAAAGAGTAAGCATAATCAGCAGTCAGTGCTCATCTCCACCTAACTGGCATAGGAGGTGCCAGTGTTTGCCCAGTGACCCCAGGAGCCCTCCCTCCTGCCCCAAACAGTCCTCACTAAGACTCTCAGGAGTGCCTTCAGGTTCGTTACAACTTGAAATGTGGAATAGCCCTAAAGAAAATTTGACTCCTTCCAAATTTTCAACATAGTGCCCCCCCTCCAAGATGACATTTTATTCAACGTGCATATTTGCTTTATTCCAAGGCAGAGCCCCCTGCTAACTGACTTTACTTCTCGCTAAGGAGAAGTAAATCAGAACAACAAGGCACCTTACATCCCCAGGGTTTGTAAGATGTAATAATAAGAGTCCAGGGGAGTGCATGATACTCACGCTGAGCATACCTGAGTTCAGGGAGATGAACGATGGGTTAATGCACAGCATGGCTGAAGAAACACAAAAGTGCAAAAGAAATATTAGAAAAATGCTGAAAACTGCAGGAGGTCTGGGAAGCGTATAACACAACTTCCATAAGAAAAACTGCTGGAATTAAATGTACACTGCCCTGTGGGCAAAAAAACGGGATGTGCCAAAAACCACACATGTTTTAGTGTAGTTAAATTCAAGAAAAAAAGTGCTAGAGTCCATGTTTGTGAGCTCTGAAGTGTCCAACTGTTTGCACACTGCTTATCACAATTTGATGCAACTTTGTTTTCAAATCATCGTCTAGCTGAGGAGTACGAAGATCATATTTATGAATATTTCCAAGTTATAACGTACCCTCTACTGTATTCTACTGTATTCTGTTATGACAAATCAAATAAAAGCCAATTATACAAACGACTACACAAAAGCAGCATGTTGTGTAATTGTAAGTTAGTGTTGAAAGGACCTTTTACAGCTTTGCTGAGCCCTGCTGGTTGTGCTAGGTTGTTCAAAATTAGCAACTGTTGAACTTCACTCCTCCACCCAGATAGTTTTCACTCCACAAATATGGAAACTATAACATACAGTAGCAACAATAAGAATAGTTATTACATCTCAGGCTAGCCATGAGTCGCTACCAGGATTCTTCCACTTGTTTGGCACCTATTGAACAGCTTTGTTGTTCCTGTTCCTAAAAAAGATAAACGGTCCTCTACTGCTATTTGTGGTATAACTTATTTAAACAAGGCCATCAAGGACCAGCACTGGCTCTTTAAATCCAGAAATGCCAGCCCAGGATGTGTATTATTGATTTTGTGGGAAAAGATTTTATATTTGTAAGTGATGCTGCAGCATCACACCTCTTCTCCAACTACTGAGCACTGCTCATGATGCATCTGCATTGCGTGAGTGTGGCTGCTGTGGTGGAAAACTGTGAAGTCCGAAATGGACAAGAAATAGTGAGCAGTAGTGAGCAATTTTTTTGCTGTCTCCTTCAGCATAAAATACAATGAGCAGCTAATGAAATTAATTACCTGCTCGAAGCAAACTCACTAACGTAGTTCCATAGTCAATTTCCCTAAAAGCTGTAGAACTTATTACTGCTGCTTGTTCTGGATACTAAAACTGCAGAGAGTTTCAAAAAACAACAGGGCAAGTTGCTAGAAAATGAATTAATCAAATACTGTGAAACACAACGTGAAAACTTTGCACCTAGAAAGTCCTGAGGCTTTGGAGAAGTGTGGCCATAGATCTAGTCTGCTCTTTACTCTCAGTATCTGTTGCTTGTTTACTGTCAGAGAAAAAACTCAAAGCTAGTTAGACCTCTTGCTTGAGACTGAGCCAATGTGGCTGTTCCTGTATTCCTGTGTGCTTGGAGTCACCATGTCACAAGCCAGACTGAATTAGACACCACATTTTTATGCTTTTCCAAATTCAGGTGTCCCATTTTTTCAAATTCACTTGCTGCTGTTTGTCCAGCACTCTTGACAGACACTCTCTTCGCAGGCTGAGCTATCCAGCCTCAAACTCATTAATCTTTGTCAATAATTTTGGCCAGGCAGAGTCCAGTTTTGGACTGTGCATCTATCTGGCTGTGAGCATATTGCGCCACGTCTGGCACCTGAGGTGTCTCTGCTTAGCAACCTTGCAGGGGTCAACAGAAAGCGTGCATATGATATAATTCTGTGATAGAATCATTATATGATTCTCTGGTTTGACAAAGTGGGCTTTCAAGGGGAGGACACTTGGCACTAGCAAAGGCAGCTCAGCAAGTATGTATCTGTCCTTCCAACGCAGTATCTACAAGCTGTAATTAGGGCAAAGTCCTGCCAGAATAACTTTCTGGTGTAGACATGACCTCAGTTCTGTACAGCAAGAAACCCAGGCTAATGTTTATGCAGCAAAATTACGTGTGCCCTTATTTATTGTCTATCCTGTCAGCCATGATTGCTGTGAGGCTGAAAAACCAGCTAGATGTTGACTTGACTTTTCATACACTCCTAAGAACTGTGCATGAGAGGAAGTTATAATTAAGCTACACAAGCTACAATCATGCTTTCTTGCATATAATATTAGGATATTTTGGATGAAGTTACCTTGATCTTTTTGTTACTATCTGCATTTGCCTCCTCAAGAAAGGAGTAGTTTCTGTCTGACCTTTGCAGCACTCTTGTCATTCAATAAAAAGTTGTCATATGTTCCTATTACTTCTATAATGCATGATAAAAACGTATGATACTATTTCATTATGCAGTTTATAATAAACTGTGCCATTTTTCAAGGATTGATGTAGTTATAAACGTAATATTCTCTTTCTTGGTTGAGAAGAACTGCATTTGTCTCAGCCGAATGCATCATTGTGTTCCTGTTTTCAAAGTAAACTCCTCCACTGAATATATACTGAAAAGCAGCTTCAAATTAGGAATGTAGTTTCAGTTCTATATTAGGATGAGCATCTCATCATCATTATTTTGGTGTAGCTTTGGAATGTGCAATACTGTAACATACATGGAAAATGGCACACCGAAAATCAATTTTTGAAAACAGAGAGCTGGTATCACAGTGATATAAATACATACCAGACAAATGATTTCATTTGTGTTGAACAAGGCTGCGGATGATGTCTAAACAATAAAGACATGCATTTGAAAAATTGAGGGAGTGGTTAAAGAAGACCGTGGGAGGTCTGCAGCCTACTGACGTATGATCAAACAAATTTAGTCAGCAGCCCATCTCCTTTGGCATGTAAATCTGAAATTACATTTAAGCAAAAAAAGAAAAGAAAAGAAAAAAATGTCATCAGCAAGGCTATTTAGGGCATTCAATTCTCCCACTAATTGGGATACGTTGGGTCTTTTGATAATACAAGATCTGACTTCCTTATGGGATTTGGTTTTCCCAACTGGAAAAAGACATTGCTACTGAAAATCAGAAGCCTCTGCATCTTTTAAGCTTTCAGTCTTTCAGCTTGATACCCATAAATGATGTGGCTGTGTTGGCTAGCTAAAAGATGAATTTGTAGAACACTTTCCTCTTGTACAAGCTATACCAACAGATAATATTCTCAGCATATACTGCTGCCTTGTGGCTAGGAAGTGTACATATCTGAACAAAATATTTTAATATGTTACCTTTATATTTTTTTTCTGCAAAGCTAGAAATACTGCACAATAAAATAGCCTCTCTTTATCCAGCTTTTGCTATAATTGCTGCTATTTTTCACAGTTGCTGCACAGTTGTACTTTGAAGGGTTTCTCTTGCTGTCCTGTACCACAATATGTGGAATTACAGCCTCACAGAAAGCATTTAGCAAAGTCAGGTACCATGACTACAAATCCCAACAATCAACCTTCTGCACAGATGGATATCTAACTTGGCATATCAGCTTTGGACCGAGGATCAGCTGTTCTCTGAGGCTCTTCGTGACATGAATAATAGATTCCAAAGGGTGTCAAACCCCAAATCTTGCAGCAATATGCTTGATTAAAATTAGTTTCTAATTTCAGTTATTCTCCAGATGTGCTTTTCTCTAAACAGCTGTGTGAGGTTACAATTGAACCACTGCAATGCAAGAGACTTCTTTTTTCTTCTTCTCACTCGCTTATTGTGGTTCATGGAATTCTACAGAAAGACAGAGAAAAATGACAGTAGGAAATCAATACTGGACACCACTTCTCCCAACAACAGAGGAATGTCCTTTTGTTCCCTGCTGCACTTGTACGTGTTTTCAGTCTCTGTTAAATATTTTTACAGTGGCGAAACATTAAGCTGGAAGCTTACTCATGCTACTTAAGCCCATGAGTTCTAGGAGCAGTGGGGTTGATTGGAAAATAACAATTTGATTAGGAGGCTTTGAAATTCTGAAGGTTCTCCATTTTAGAGGTCGTGGAGGAAGAAGGCTGATCCCCAACTCAGTATCACCAAGAGACAGATGTGCCAGTCAGCTGAGAAATGGGACAGTCTGAAACCATTCCTCTGCCTTACACAAAGAGATGATTTGTGCTTTGTGGGAACATTCTTAGTCTAAGGACTGGCACATACTCTGATCAAAATTTGACCGCGATAATGAGAAGGTGAAGCTTTCACCAGACCAATAGGTTTTCATAAAACATTCTGATGGTATTGAAAGAGCAATTCTGACTCTTGTTTGTTTATTTTCAGATTGGCCATACCATGGAAAATTTGAACTACCTGATGTAGACCATAGGAGTCTTTGATACTCTTCCAAAAACAGAACTTTTAGCTTCAGAAAGCCTTTAGCTTATTTAAAGTCTGACTAATATCTCTTGGCTTGACTTTTCTCTTTGATGTTTTTAGGTTTATAGCATTAGACAAAATGAATCAGATTATTTCTCACAGCTCTGTACCTCTTTATAAAGGTCAGTGTTTTGTTATTGAAAATTCTGGAAAAAAAGAAACGTGTGACATTTCATTCTATTGATCTGTTTGTAATGGTGTTGTACCATATTGGCCTCCAGTGCTTTAATTTCCTTAGCAGCCAGTTTTTAGTGCTCTGTCAAAGTGGGAAAGAATGCTTTTTTATGTCTTTCTGAGTTCCTCTGTCTGTGTTTCACCACTTCTACCTGCAGGCTTGGGCATTTTGCATGTAGGACAGACCATCAGGTATGCAGTTGGTTGGCTGATAGCTCTTTTTACTTTGTCTCTTGTGCATTAACAATTTAGCACCATATCAACTATGTTATTATCTGGCACACACTTACTGTGGAGAGATAAGATGCTGAAAATAATGTTGAAATTAAATATTCATTGACTTGAAGGTTAATTTGACTGGGAGTGCATGTGTGTAGGAGTAGTAAGCTTGCAAGCTCTACAGTAAGTAAGTTTTCAAGTTATATAAGTGACAGGCTGATTTCAGAGTTATAACATTTTGTCTTGGTGACCAACAATGGAAATGGAAATTAATACATGAAAAAAATTGTTCATGTTAATATATTATTCTGTCTTTCTTCTACTAGTGACAATGGAGTTAATCTGTATGGTTATGTAATTGGGATCAGGGTGAGGCTCCTCCTGACTTGGTCCTCAGCACCTTAGCACCTTAAGGTGTTCCTAACCATGTGGGACAGAAGGCTGAATTTTGGGACCTTTGACTTGCATAGTAAAGCTGAAATCCCTGGCAGTAAGAAAGCAGGATGGTATGTTCACAGATTCACTGCAGGATAGAAAGCTGTTTTTGTGGGAAATCTAGAACAATGTTCTGGATGTGAAATAGGAATGAAAGCCTTCTTGGAGGTTTACAGTACATGAAGACTCCAGACATGAGAATGGGAATGAAAAGCAAGAGGAAATCACAGTAAGCCAGTATTGTGTGCTCCTGGATGAATAAAAATAGAAAAACTTACATGAGAAATAGCTAAAAAGCCAGAGTTCCAAAAGCACTAAGTAAACCTCTAGGTTTTGGTTTCAGCCCTGCTGGATACCCTTGTAAGTTAGACTGTGGTACAGTTAGTTTTCTCAGCCTCCTTTTGGACTTGGATACCATTCAGAATTTTTTTTTAATTAAATTACTACTGCTGGTCTAAGGGTGTGGGAATTTTTTCCTATTCCTCCACATGTTCTTTGAGCATATTTACAAAAATTGGACAGAAGGGAAAATAAGGATAGGTCTAACACTGAAATACGGTGGTTACTTTCAGTTTGAAGCTCTCTCCTGTTTATCATTTTGCTTAGGATAGAATTTGATTTGTTTAAAAGGCCGTTTCGTTTTATAGGCTTTGCAATCTTCTGTTCATCTTTCAAGCTCATATTTATACATTTATACCACTGTGCACGGGAGTTGATGCACAGCACCCTCCTCGTCAGAAGTCATTGCTTGATTTAAAGTACTGTTCTTCCTAGTTAGCATTTAAGGTGTCAGCTCCATTTCTCAGAGCTTAGCTGAGGTTACTGAATCCATGCTCTGTACACAGCCCAGTTAAATCTCTTCTTAAGTTTCTGCACAGGTGTTAACAGTGAAGTTTGACTTCCCCACAGCCACGGAGTGACTGAATCTGTTTTACTGTATATAGATGTGTGCATAAGCCTTTATACACATGTATAAACTAAACACACAAGGAATCCTTTCTTTTTTACAAGTGATTCTTTCTCAAGAGTTCAGAAAGTATAAAGAAATTAAAATTAATGTTCACTGAAGAACGTAAATTGAAGTACAAACTAACACGAGGAGCAAATGAGCTGCATTTACACTGCCTTGGTGACGTGGCTCCCTAAATTAAGTATGACAGCATGACTTTTTCTCATTCTTCTTAACTCTGGTTTTCCAACTAACTGCAGGATCGTGCCTAGTGAGAATTTCAGGACCTAGCCCTGAAAAAGGAGCAAACAAAGCTAGGGAAAACAAAAAAATGAGAACTATTCTCAAGGGAAAAAAGAATAAGCAGCGTTTTAAGAAAACAAAATAAAACGGAGATAGAATCTGTTTAAAGTGCAAAGATACAAGGTTTGATGCAAGAGGGTGAAGAGAAAGCAACCAGTTTATGCACCCATAAAGGAATAAAAAAAAAAAAAAAAGGAATTTTCTGAGGGAGTGAGCACCAAGCAGCAGAACCTGCATCTCAGACAAAAAGGTCACTGTGTTAAGTAATTTTGTAGAAGGGCCAAGACAGAGAGAACTTAGAATGTAGTAAAGTATGTGTAAATGGTTTATATCTACAGGCAGGAGTGTCTATACACTAATCAGATACTCCTCTGCCCCCATCTGAAAGAGAAATAATAATAATGAAAATCTCCATGACCACATGAGAGCATATGATCGTTGTCCTGGGCCCAAGCTAATAAGTGGAGAGCAGCTGGGAGGCCTGGGCATGCCACTGCACTGCAGCTGTTGCAGTGCTTCCTGTTGCAGAGGCAGGGAGGCTGCTGGCAGATACTTGAGCTCCACTACAGGAGTTGCATGAGCACCATTTATCATGGTGCAAAAGTGGCACAGCCAGGAGAAGGCAGTTCTCACACCACAGGAAATTTCTGTCTAAAATTAATGCACAAAGATGATAGAATGCTGCCACAATTATTCCTTGCACTTCAAAATCATACTCAACCAATGTACAGAACGCTTCTAAAAGAGCAGCGCTAGAACTTGAAATGTGGTTAAAGCTAACCTGAATGTGGACAACATAAATGGGAGTTTGTGCACAGTGCCATTCTTGCCTTCCTTGGAATGAGAATAATAAGTGAAACAGAGATTAAGTGGTGCCCAACCAAATGAAAGGACAGTAGATCATGCTTTTGTGTTGGATAACTACAGAGGGAAAATGAAAGATCGTGTTATTTTTATTATCTGGTCCTTTATGTTCCATGTATTTTTTTCTCAACTTGCTCCAGCATCATTTGAAAACACAATGTGTTTTTCTCTTTGCTGCTTACTTTGCATCCCTGGGCCATGCTATTTGAAAAGGTCAGTGAGTTTCCTTCTATCATTGTTGTTTACAGTGAAAAGATTGCTAAGATCTCCAGCCAGAATTTTCTACTGTCATCGTTTCACTGAATGAAAAGGTAAAAAAAAAAAATTAGCACTGTCTCTTCCTTAGCAAGTTATGCTGCTATCAATTTCCAACAGATTCTTTACCTCCACTATGATCCATTATTTTAGAGAAGATCATTGGTGTTGCACTGAAAGCAAATTCCTCTCAAATTCCTTATGAGAGGGAAAGCACTCCACTCAAATTCAGCAATTTAAATGTGAATTTTCTCTCACTGGTCTACCCTGATGAAAATAGAACCTCCTAAAGCTTTAATGAAAACATTCTTCCCATCTGTGAGTTTCAAAAATTCTTTTCCTTGTCTGGAGTGAACAGTCACTCACTTGAGAAGTGAAAGGGCACTTTCAGGTTAAGATTCCAAGCTGCATGCAGGAAATACTGTAACTTAAAGCTGAATAATCCTAAAAAAAAACCAAAAAAATCACAATTTTTCTCCTCCTATCTTAAGGAAAAGCAAAAGCAAAGGTCTTAAGCTTCTGTGTTTGTCCAGGCACAACCTACAAAAGGATACCAAAATCTGAAGAGTTGTTCCTGAACAATTAACAATTTATGCTGCGCAAAGACTTTGACAGGCAGTCAGCAATAGCACTCAGTGTTTTTTAATTACGTGCATTTTTCTGCTAACATTAAAGTTGAAATTGCTGTGTTAATTAGCCAAGAATGTGAAACTTAACAAGAAAGTATTTCCTTGGTGTTCAGAAAGCATAGAATACAGTCTGCATTGAGCATTTGCTTTGCAGAGAGCTCTGTGTAAATTTTCAAAGCTTAGGGAGATGAGTTTTCAAAGTAAAAGCACACTTAAAGACATTAAAGAAAGCGAAGGCACCAGTGGTGAGTGAGGATACGGAAGAACTAAATGGAAAAGTTTTCAATGTCAGTGAGAGTAAAGGGCATTTTTGGGTGAGTCCGAGTGAGAGAAATTCTGTGTGTCAGAGGAGGGAGAACTGAAGCAGAGCATGTTCTTTTCTGGAGAATCTCTTTATAACTTTGCAGCCTGGTTAAAGAAATATGCCTTCTAAGAAGTAATTAATATCTTTTATTAACATCACGTCTCAGAACGAGACAGCAATTCTCTTTGAAACTCTCTGCCAGAAGATAAATTAGCATGATTGAACTGGGAAGCGTGAAAGCCATAATTCACATGCTTTATTCAGGTAATTATTTAAATTATAGAAAAGCCAAAAAGGAGGGGCTAACATTTTAATATACCACAGAACAATCATGTGTCAGGAAAGTATGCAAAACCCAAAAAGAAGTGTCTGACAATTAACAATTTGGAATTCTTTCCCTGAAAATAAAAAGCACTATATATAATCTGTAGGCTACTAGTGACGCAAATTGATAAATGTTGGAATTAAAGGGCTGCAAAATTTCAGCTCTTCTAATCTTTTCTATTTTCTTGTCAAGATTAAGGCAATTTTTAATAGAGATGATTAAAAGGCATCACTGAAATTAATTTAAAAACCCATTTTGATTTAGAATGAAAAGAAAGTTTCAAAGTAGCTAAAGAAAGGGCTATCTACAAAAACACATTTCTTCAGAAATTTTGAGCTTCTACTTCAGAAAGTAGAAATTAATTTCTGCATGGAATGTCAGAGTTTTTGGCTTGCTATCATTCATTTTGTACTTCTAATTTTTTGAAATGCTCTTTTAAAGATCTTACTGGAGGGCTTGGAAAAAGAAAACTCAAATGGCAATGGAAAATGGAAGTACAGAGGGACAGAAAGGCAGAGTCTTGTATTGCTAGAGTTTTACTGAGTTAAGCTGAGTAAAGCTGTTTTAGACACAGATTTTTTCTATACTACTTTGTATCATATATAAAGCATATGACCTCACCTAAGGCCTTAATCTTTTGAAGATATTTACTTCCACTGTTTTTGTTGTTGATTTTTTTAAACATCAATATTTTATTGCATTTTTCCCACTACTGTAATCATAAAAATTACTCAAACTGTTAGAGTAAACGAGGGTTAGATTCCCTGTGTGCAACTACTTTCCTAATTATGGCAGTGTCATGAGTTCCAGTTCTTCAGGGCTGCGTCCAATTGAAGTTGAACAGCATGTTGAATTCCTCTCAAGTCCATTTACTCCACATGGAGACTGTGTTACAATTCTCCACCTGCCACTGCACAGGTGGAATCAGGTTCAGGCCCAGATAGGAGAGGGAGGAGGCTTTTAAGATAGCTTTCTGAATCCCTACAAACGTATGGCATGTCGAGATTATCATTACCCTTATCATTTTTTACTATCTAATCATTTCACAGTTGTCAGAGCAGCATTCAGTTGATTTAAAAGATCAATTTGCAATGGATTTTTTTTCTATATTAATAGCAATTTTTTATAATTGCAATCTGTGCTAAGGTCTGCCTAATAGGTTACAAATTCAGCGCTATCATATGTACAGTGAGTTTACAAACACTGTAAAACTATAATGCTCAGACTTCGTCCTCAGCTACAGTTTCCAATTGTGGTACAGGAATGGACTGTGGGAAGGCTGGGAAATCATTCCTATTCATTCATTCTTAAGTGGCACCATGGCCAAAGCAAGGTCTGTGACACATGAGCCTCAGGCAGCATCCGGAGCCTCACAGGAGCCCCATCCTGGGCAAGGCACCAAAGACAGATGAAGTGAAGCATCTCTAAACAAATCTATGCAGTGCTGATGATGTACTTCTTTTTGGCAGATATCTCAAACACACATAAACTTAACTGCAGTAAATTCTTTGATAAGCTTATTATCTTCAGAAGCTATGTGATCTCTGAACGCATAAATGAGCACAATGAGCGTGGCCATCACAAGAAGGCTGAGGAAGCACAGCCCATCCAATTGACAGCAAGCACATCCAGGGGTGAGGTTGTTTACAGTCAGAGACCCCCTGCTTAGAACAACAATCCCCAGTGCTGAAGTCCTGTTATTTAATTATCCCTTTTGAAATACACCGCTCTGTACTGTTAGGTGTGAGTGTGTGCCGTGGCAGCTGGTCTGCTCACTAGATTTCAAGTAAGCTCTCTGCTTTAAAAAGGCTCAAAATTTATGGCAAAGCAAATTTACACAACGATGTCACAGAATATTTGCATTTTCAGTAATGTCTAGGATGTCTGCTGCTTTGCCAGTTAAAGTGAAAGCTGACAATGTGTGTGTGTGAAAGTAAAAAGGAAGAGATTATTGGATTACATGTAGCAATTTCCTTATCTACATATGATTCTGTATTGAGTCAAACAGCATTATTATTATTGATTGCTATTATCATTACCATCATTACTAATTTTACCCCCAGGCCTTTTTAACTAAAAATCTTTGAAGTCTCACAGGTCTCAAACTTCAAATATGTGTCCAGAAGCTTTATTATTTCCTTGGCTTTGCCCCAGTGAATACCATGGATGTTTTCACAACAGCTGCCTAGGTGCCAGATTAAAATGGGGGGGGAGCATTCAGAAAAGCCAATTCAAACACTGAGCTGATGTTTCAGGATTACTTGACTTTAAAGTACATGTTTTATAATTGTTTCAAAATATGGCATTGAATAATTACAAACAGAAAAGTCGCTTTCATTCTCCTGTATTTTTAATGCGCACAGCTTTCCTTATAGTGAAATATCATGCTGATTCAATAGCTGAGTAACTGACGTTAGGTGCTAAAAGAAAATGAACCTCATCTTTCCTTCCATTGGATATTTGGCAATACACTTAAGAATCCAAACAAGATGGATCTGGCAAAGGTTACAGCTCAGGCATGTTTCCCAACTTGAAAATATGATTCCAGTATTCATATGGCATCAACAGGAATGATTTGCTGATTTGCATGAGGCTGAAATTTTATGCTAGGGATGTGTCTTCATTGTGCCAGGCAGTGTTATGCAGAATTGCTTAGGTTGGCAACCAGGACAGTCACATTACTGGGGTTTTTTGCTCCAGCTCCACACACACCTTGCACTGGAGCATGGTGGTTAGCTCAGCCCCCTGACTGATGGTGTTCT
The DNA here is from genome assembly GCF_019238085.1 of Lagopus leucura. Lineage (NCBI taxonomy): Eukaryota > Metazoa > Chordata > Aves > Galliformes > Phasianidae > Lagopus > Lagopus leucura. The sequence continues at coordinate 845,277 of NW_024962264.1, forward strand.
GACCTTCCAGGACTGGACCTCTGCATAATGTCTCATAGAAATAATCAGCATTTTCATAGTGTTCTGTCATGGACAGGAGAAATATAGAGAGGGATATGCAACAAGATTTGTGCAAGTACTTTGTATTGCATGGGAAGCATTGGTTGAAGATGCATAACCAAAGCTGTACTTGAAAAGGTATTTTAGTGCTAGTCAGGCTGTGGGACAGAAGAAATGGAGTGACTGTCATCTGGGAATTTTACTCACTTAATAGGACAGCATGTAACCTGCCAGAAGGACAGCAGAGGTAATAGCTCAGCTTTGGATGAGGGCTTCCATTCCAACTGCCAGAAATGTCTTTCAGGTTGTTTACCTTAGCTAGACTGATATGAAATCAGCTCACTGCATTCAGACTGTATGGGAACTGCTGAGTCACGGCCTGAACCTCTGATGGATCACCTGAGTTGAGCCATGAGTCAGCCAGAGGAGCACAGGTGAAGGCAATTCCTAGACCTATTGAAGAGCTGGCTACCAGGGGGGAAGGATCTCTGCTGGAGATCCCCTCTTCTGGTGTTTTCTGTAGGTGAGCCTAGCATACGGGTAAGCCTTCCATTTATTCTCTCCTATTATCTTAGTGTACTTTGCCTAATATCCATTGATTATACACAGACATAGAGATTTTTAATACAGGAGAATATACAATTATTAGGAAAAAAAAAGAAATTATTATTATTTTTGTTTGTTTCCAAAATTCTGGAGCAAACCAAAAGAAAAGAAAGCTACAACTGCCCACTGCCCTCATGACAAACAAAGATCTCCAACAATTTGAATACTAGTAAAACTGAAAAAAAGAGCTGATGCTTATCTAACTCGGGAACAGAAAGAGAACAAAAACAATTAAGGAGTTATCAGTATGTTAATGTATATGTGTGTGAACCTTTTTTCTTGAGAGTGTTTTTGCATTTCACTGAAGAGTGCCACCAAGATGGCTGGTAATTGGCAGTAATTGCTAGGCTGGGGAGCAACTGGGGCACGCAGGGCAGCGATGTCCATGGCCTCAGGTCCCTTCAGGAACTCCTGTGCACGTGGCCACGCATACCAGTAAAGCAACGTGCTAAGCTGAAGCTGTGTTATATGTGCTTCACCCAACCTTTTTGAATAGGTTGAATAAGGTACAGCCTCTTGTATGACCAAGAGACTAGCTGAGACTAAAATAGTGTTCACATAATTGGATCCCAGCTGTAAACACCATAATATCAGTTTTTGCACTTCTCTGTCCTGCTGTGTTTGTTATACAGGAAGGGAAATCTAAATCATTTCTTCGTGTTTATGAATTCCCAATGTGCATTAACATTCATTGCAATAAACTGGAAAATGCCAAGTGCTATTTAAAAGCTGCTTTTTCCAGACACACTACACTTCATATTCGCTCCTTTTTCTTGCAGGCTCTGTAGCCACAGAAAGAACCATGAAGACAACATAATATACTTACTTTAGAAAACTCTGCAAGCTTTTCCAAGTAGGTTTCTAACAAATTATTATTTTAAAGAGCAGTGTTTCAGATTTTTGAGCTAAGGATAAAAAAATGCATCTTCATGTTATGGGAATGTTTTCTCTGTCTTTTTTTTTCCTACAAACTCATGGTAATGTGTAATGTTTCTAGTTTCTCAGAGCTGAAGAAAGAAAAACTTTTTTATTTATAGAGGTCTATAAATGGATCTGATTCATTCTCCAAGGATTAATTATTTGATACAAATAATAACCTGTTCTTTACCTGCATCACTGCATTGCTCACATGGGAACAGATTAGAGTTCATATTAAAAATCTCCCAGAACCCTGGGATAAACAGAGGTCTGCATGTGGTGGCCAGTAACACAACAACACTGGCTGGAGTTTTAGTGGGAAGAATGTGAGAAAGAGGGAAGTTGAATGCCACCAATTCTTTGGAGCTGAGAAATTGATAAGGCAAGAGAACCTGGCATTTATCCTCAGGATCTCTTTGACTGCAGGCAACCACTGCTCCCAGTGGCAAATTCCCAGATTCATACACTCCAGTGTCTGCTATGATTAGGAGTGGAAACAGCATGCTCAGAAATACTATCTATTTGAGCAGAGGGGTTACAAATACTGCATCTAGGATAGGAACTTTACAGGTAAGGGCAGGGACAGTGCTCCAGCTGAACAGAAAGAAAGCTGTGGCAAGGAGTAAGGTGCCAACAGGCTCATCAGCTTGTATTTGCTTTGTTTTTCTATGTGTAATGTTAAAACTCCCGTTGGAAGGAATGGATGAGTAGTGAAAGCATCAGGATGGAGTGAATTTTCACATCTCTCCTTCCCATTCTTACCCAACTTCCATGCAATCCCGTTTGCTAGTTCCCTTTCACAGCCACGCTGCCAAGTTCCCTGCTATGGTTACACCAACCCAAGCATAGTTAGTGCAGTCAGTGCAGTTTCTCAGGCTTTACAGCGGGGTAACTGACTCAGCCTGAATTATCTCAACAATAATATGACAGAGTGAAGGAAAAGCAAATGTCCAGAAACCCCACCGCTGTTTTCTAGTGGAGGCTTATGGAAAAGTTGAAGAGGAGAGGCAGAAATAATTAACTCTTCCTTGAATAATGTAGGATAACTTCCTCACCTGTTTTCTTCTGCCTTGACTTCATATCATTCAAATAGCAATGGTTTGGGGTAGGAACAGAGGGAGTTTGGGTACTCAGTCAAAGTGGATTTTGCCTCATCAGCATGGCTCTAGAAAGTAAGTTTTAATTTCTGTGTTAGTAAGCACTTTGCAGAAGCTGGATCTTCACACAAATAGGCATATGCCTGTATGAACTGCCACCCAAGGAACTGTGAATTGCAAAGTTTTACTCTGCTGGGAAGGATTGCATCTGACAGGCAGAAAAAAGATAAGACAACAGCAAAGCGTTCCTAAACCATTAGAACAATATTCCATGGTTTTTGTTAATGGCAGGGCCTGATTCTGCTGTAATGAGAGAGAAAAGCATGAGATACAAAGATAATCAGGGTCAAGCCACAGATATGTAAATATCATAGTTTGATTTATACTGTTTAGCAAACACATTCATTTTGCACATTAGCAGCACTGACTAAGCCAGTAGGCAAAACCCACAGAACGATTTCCACTACAGATAACACAGTTAGTGAAACATTTGGAAATGTACTGCAGCACTTTTCCTGCCATAAGTAAATCCTTGAGAATGGCTGATCCAAATATCTTTGATAGATGGAACATGACAGCCACAAATCAGTCCACACAAGTGTGCCAGGAGCCAAACACTCTTCAAGGTTTTCATCTTAGGGTGATTTAAACATATCCAATGCAAACACTCTAAACCAACAGCAGTGCCCTGGAAAAAAATGAGCTTCTTATGAATAAAGGATATAATTATCTAAAGGAGCCATATCAATCTAAACTTTAGGTTACAGTTAAAATGCTGACTGTTTGCTATAATAGGGAAGTTATGCCAAAGAAACAACTGACTACAGGAAGAAAAATTCTGATATGTATGATAGCCTTTATAAGCTACCTAAGAGTGCCTGTGTAATATGAACTGACAAGAATTTATGATTAGCAGCAAAATAATATTTGTGAAACTTGCAGACTGTCCAAGCATGCTGTGCTCCAAAAACATATGGACGATAAATAACTTCAAGGACTAAAAATGTACCATCAGTACTCTGAGGCCAGAAATTATTCCTTCCTACTACTTTTATCACTGAGAGGCATTGAAAATGCTGTAATTGAAATAAAAAGAAGGAAAAGTAATGATGTAAGGCATACAGCCGTATTGCTGAAAATGACTGTAAGAGTGATTCTGAAGGCTATCATGCATGCATAGGACATATGCAGATAAACAGTTTAACTACCTATTTCACTATAAGTTCTGTTCCTGGCACTGCCACACTGCATAAACATTGCAGTGCAAAATAATACAGTCCTGCAGTTGCTTTAATTATTACTGTACTGTATTGCATTATTTTTTTTTTTAAATGCACTGGCTGGCTTTCTAGAAATGAGAACAAATTCATGTAGCACTACTAGAGAATGCTTTGTAATTTTAATGTCCTTCAAGTATATACATACTCCACTTTGTTATAGAAAAATATCACTGTGATGGGCTGAGACCAAGCTGCAAGACCAAGCAATGTTATAGAATCTACAGCATTCCTGTTTCCATATTCTCAGCCTCTCATAGATATCAGTACAGCTTCTGAGTCTTGAAACCATGATTTGAAATAGGCTTCCTTCCGCTTTCTTTGATATCATGGCAGGAATGACTTGGAAAGAGATGTACTGGAGCCCTGTAGTTCCCTGAATAGGTGAATGTCTACAGGAATGATTTATAAGAAAATACTCCTTAATGGAAACCCTAATTAGCAATATTTTCTGAATTCTTTGAGTGTTTGGAACTTTATCCAACCCTTTGATTTGGGTTTCTGCTACGAAATTTTGTTTTTCTGCTCAGGGAAATCATGTTTATTTTACATTATTACAGGAAAACCACTAAGTAGAGTTGGACATTTTCAAAGAGTGCCACAAAATTTTAACACCACTCCATAAATATTCTTCGGAATGTAACAAAGCATGCGTATCAAAGGGAGAGAAAAGAGACAGAAGGAGAACTTGGAACTTGGAAGGCATTTTTTGTAGGAAGTTCATTCTTTAAAGGAAAAAAAAAAAAAAATGCTCTTCCTCACTTTTCCCAACAACAAAAACACCACAAAAAAACAACACAAAAAACCAAACCAAACAAACAAAAAAAAACTTGCAGTAAATTTGCTCTTCTGAATATTCTTCTGAAGAGATGAGATGGAAAGAAAAAAAAATGATCATCTGGTGAATTCATTCTGTTGATTTGAATTAAAATTCCAGATTTTTAATGAAGTAGGAAACCCATAAAGAAGGGAAAATAAATGTCACATTTTTCCATAGGAAGACTGGATGAAATGCAGTGAGAAAAATTGCAGGATTTCTTCAAAGGAGTAAAAGATTTGCTTTTCCTTTGTAAATATGTCTGGAATATATACATATGTATATACGTAAATATGTGTACACATATAAATATGTAATATTTGTGTATGTGTATATATGTAAATATGCCCTTGCTCCAACAACAATTACAGTAAGTGCTACGGCTTCTCTAAACCTTTCATTGGTGTTCTGAAAATTCTTCAGATTCTGCCTTCAATCATAATTATTTCTGAACAATTTGAGCAGAGGCAGCTTGCTGTAGTAACATTTCTTGCACTCTTTCCAGCACCAGGCCCAGAGATGCCCATCTGCATTTTGTCTTATCCTCAATAAAATAATTAGAAAGCTTTAGCAAGCAGTGAAAACAAAAAAACTTTTCTAGGAAATCACGAGGAAAGTTTTTACAGGTGGAATTTAAATCATCATCTGTGCACAGAACACAGGGCTGTTTTGTGAAACACTTCGTTTAGTAGGTTAAATCTCTGTCAAACTATTAAACAGTCTCCATAGCATTCAGAAACATAAACAGTATTTGCAGGTAGTAAGTTTAGAAGAGAAAATGATCAATAAAACAGAAGACAGCCAGTCTATCTGCAAGAACACAACAAGATGAATGGTCTTTGCAGAAGATAAAGGTTTGTGAGTCTTTATAGCCTAGTATGTTAAGCATCGCTTGCTGTTGTCAGTTCAAACCTCCTTTCTGAAACAGTGGTATGCATTGTAAGCTGTTCTTGTTTTCAGATGAAGCAAATAGTTCACAATGGCATTTCAGCTGCTTTTCTCCTCTTTTTTCATCCTACTCCTTCTAAAATCAGTTTATCTCACCATACTTTCTCCAAGACATTTCAGAAACTATTTCTTCACATTTATTTAATTTTAGTATCTGGAGGAGGTTTTAAATCTGAAAATGCTGAAAGCCATGAGAACAAAATTATAAAAATGACTACAGGTCGCAGGCTATGAAACATTTCAAACCACTGGTCTCTTCACTCTAGGTTTTGGAGCCTTCATAGGGTTTCTGCTGAAAAGAAATGGTGTTTTTTAAAAGCTGTTTGAAATGCAAGATTAGTCTGCATTCAGAGAGCTCTTGTCAATGTGGAGGGTTGACCCCTGTCAAGCATCCACCTGACTGCTTGCTTGATCCCTGCTCCACAGGGAAATAAACAGAAAATAAGGGAGAATAAGTATGATAAATCTTGTGGGTTAAGAAAAGCACAGGGAAATCACAAAATATTCATGGGTATAGCAGGCTGGATTTGAGGAATATAACTTAATTTATTGACAGTTACCAGAAATATTTAGTTACTCATTTGGGTAATGAGGAATGTCTTTTCCCTCTTCCAGGCTCAGCATCAGTCTGGGTTCCTCTTCTCCCTGCTGTTTGTCGCCATGGGTTACGCACAGTCCCTTCAGGGAGGCAATGAGTAAAGTGGGGTTGTGTTCAAGATGTGGTAGTTTCTCTCTGTAGCTCCTTCTTGCACTTTTTCTGTGCCAGATGTCACTGCATTCCCTTTGGGGCTGTGCTTGCTCCACCATGGAGCAGCTCCTACTCATTGGGCCATAGCATTCCCTCTGTTCTCTTTTCATCCCGTCCTCTCTTCCCACTCCCCCTCGGAGCTTTGGGCTCTTCCTTAAAAATGGTGTTACCAAAGTGCTACTAACTTGGCTGATGGGCTCAGCTGTGTCATGTGGGGGTCTGTGGTGGAGCTGGTTGAAAACAGCTCTGTCCACCCCCTGACCTCTTTCCACAGACACCACCCTTGCAATGGTCACACTATCGAAAGGAAAGATGAAATATGCCTGCTTTGGTTACACTAAATTAGGTTCGAGCTAAGAAGGCATAGTACAGACAGTTTAGCTTCTACACTTGAAAAGTAACTGGAAAGTATATGAGTCCACAATGCAGAGCTACTCAACGGTCTTTGCAGATGCTTCAGCTGGGCCTGTGAACTTACTGAACTGTTTCAGTAAAAGCAGCTCTCCTGTGAAGAAAGGTTGAGGGAACTGGGCTTGTTGAGCTTGGAGAAGAGAAGGCTGCAGGGAGACCTCATTGTGGCCTTCCAGTGCTTGAAGGGAGTGTATGAACAGGAGGGGGAATGGCTGTTTGTAAGGGTGGATAGTGATAGGACAAGGGGGAATGGTTTTAAACTGACACAGGGGAGGATTAGGTTAGATATTAGGAGGAAGCTTTTCACCCAGAGGGTGGTGAGGCACTGGAACAAGTTGCCCAAGGAGGCTGTGGATGCCCATCCCTGCAGGCATCCAAGGCCAGGCTGGATGTGGCTCTGGGCAGCCTGGGCTGCTGGCTGGCAACCCAACCCTGCACATAGCAGGGGGGTTGTAACTAGACGGTCTTTGAGGTCCTTCTCAAGCACAGTGCTTCTTTGCTGTTAGCCATTTGTGGCTTTGAAGGCGACACGAGGCATCTGCTTCTGGAGCAGTTAATGAGGAAAAAAGTCATTATTTTTCCCACTTCACAAATGTGACTGTGACTGTTTTGGGCACCCCATGCTGATGGGCTCACAAACTCCTCAGGCCAAGGAGCAGAAGGGGTGGGAGGTGGGAGACCTGACTGCTCGCACTGCACCCAGGGAAGTTAGAGCTGAATGTTACCTGCTTTGGCAGGGGGGTTGGACTCGATGATCTCTGGAGGTCCCTTCCAACCCCTACAATTCTGTGATTCTGTGATTCAGCCCAGGCCATTCTATGATTCTGTGATTCTAATTCTACAGTTTTAAAACCAACAAGTAATTTTGTCTTCTATTGAAGACAGAATACTTTGTGGTACTTCCATATCCAATGGGATTTCTCTTGCATTCACACTCACTCACTACTGAGGGTCTTACTGTAGTTCTCGTATATCTGTCCTCAGTTATTCTTACAACGATCTTTTCTATAGAGGCAAGGTGTTGGATGACAAAGATCATAAACATCTGCACACACACCTAAGTTGGAAACCAGTGATTAGTGATGTCCCTAAAGAGTCTGTATAGGAACCAGTGCTGTTTAACATCTCTGTCTGTGACATGGAGAGTGAGATTGAGTGCACCCTCAGCTAGTTTGCAGATACCGCCAAATTAAGTGGTGTGGTTGGCATGTTGGAGAGAAGGGATGCCATCCGGAGGGACTGTGGCAAGCTTGAGAGGTGGGTCCATGCAAACTTTGTGAAGTCTGAGAAGGCCAAGTGCAAGGTCCTGCACACAGATCAAGGCAATTCCAAACATGAATACAGACGGGGTGACAAGTGGATAGAGAACAGCCCTGAGGAGAACTTAGTAGGTGTCAGAGAATGAAAGACTGAATATGAGCAAGCAATGTGCGCTTGCAGCCCAGAAAGCCTGTTCTGTCATAGGCTGCATCAGAAGAAATCTGGCTATCAGGTCAAAGGAAATGATTATCCTCCCCTACTCTGATCTTGTGAGATTCTACCTGAAGTACTGTGTTCAGCTCTGGGTCAGCATAAGAAAGACTTGGACCTGTTAGATAGAGTCCAGAGAAGGGCCACAAGGATGATCAGATGGCTGGAGCATCTCTCCTATAAGGATGGGTGAGAGGACTAGGCTGGTTCAGCCTGAAGGAGATCTGAAGGAGGCTCTGAAGAGATCTTATAGTGGCTTTTAAGTACCCAAAAGGGGCCTATAGGAGATTTAGATTAGACATGAAGATGAAATTCTTCACTATGAGGGTGGCAAGAGGTACAAGAGGCTGTGCTGAGAAGTTGTGGATGCCTCACGTGCAAGACCAGGTTGGATGGGCCTTTGGGAACCATGGTCTAGTGGGAGGTGTCTCTGCCCGTGGCAGGGGAATGGAACTAAATTGGCTTTAAGGCCACTTCCAACAGAAATCATTCTTTGATTCTATGGTTCTAAGTTATTTTTGGACTCTACACTGTAATTCATTTTGAGAAAAGACAAAATTAATTATAAGCATAAAACAGACTTCTAAAAATATTTTTCATGTGATCAATATTCTTGAAAAAGAGATGTTGGGGGATGAAAATATGAAGGCAGCAGAAATCCCTGCAGGGTTGCTGTGTTCAGCCACTGCTGAAAGTTACATATCTTTTGTGTTATAAGAACCTCTGTCTGCTGTTTTGCGTGCCAACCATTTGCAGTGCTGAACTAAAATGACAGCAATTTTAATAATAATAATGTAATTACACTTTGAATAATTGTACATATTGTATTGAATTCAAAAGCTTTGACTTTGACTAACAGCAGCAGCAGAAAATGTTTTGATTCTACAGAGCACAGTATGAAGACTTTCATCAGCCTACAGCCTTCAAGCTCACAAGTCTCTTTCCAAAAATAGGTTGACTCCTTCTACCAAATGCAGAACACCTAAATCAAAACTCTAAAGTTTATATGTCTGCTATGTATATCATTCAGCATACTGAGTACTGCAATTAGTCATCCCTTCCTGGTGATAACTGCTAGAAAAAGTTTAGTCTTCAGGAACAACTTGTCTCTCCTCAAAGCCCATCAATCATTTAAAAAATTTGCAGATTACATAAAGCATTTTACATACTCAGAATCTGTTAAATTTTATTGCTACAGCTAGCCTGGTGACCAGAGTTCACTAGCATTCAACTAATCCAAAAGAATTTAAAATTTTTATGTGAATTTGCTAATTTTATTAACAATATTATTCTTATCATGCTTTTGCTTTTTCCTTCATTTAAGCAGCTGAACATCAGATTTAAGTGAGTCATTTGCATTCCTGTTTAGCACTATTTGATAAGATAGATTTCCCCAAGCAAGCATTTTGATTTTATGCTCATTATTTTTATAAACTTCTAAATATTTATATTTGTAACTAGCATGAATGAGATATTAGATAAAAAACTAAAGCAACCAACTATTTCAGTTTTACTTCTGCATATACAAACACTTTTGCTAATGTTTTGCCACTTTTTATTAGCAATGCATTTATTTTTGCTTTTGGATGGAGCACACTCCTTGTCCTATCAAAGCATAATAAATGTAAGTAATAGTTTAGGGCAGTCACAGTCATAAAAGTAGCTTCTGGTGGCTGCAGTAAATTGGAGAGGATGCTCCAAATGTTAATCTTAAAGCTAGAAGTGTGGAGAAAAGTTGGAGGTATGGCTTCTCCTATGAGTGTACAATTCCAAGCTAACAAGTTGCTTCCTGTGAAATTTTCAGCCCCCATCAATCTATCTGTATGCATACTGCCATAAGAACGCAGGAAAAAGGTGCCTGGAATGAAACAGGCTGAAATTGTCTGTGTTTCTGTTTATCTGGGGACTTGAAAGGGCTAGTTAATGAACAACAAAGAAGTCTGTTAATTATTGATCACAACAGTAGTGGTGTGTGTGTGCATGATGCAAAAGCAGGATGCAATGTAGTGCAAAATTTAAAAGGGATTTTTTTTAAGTTGTATTTAACCTTCCCAGAGGAGTTGATGTTGAGCATCAATTGATGTTACGATAAGCCCTTACGCACAATGTAACACTGTTAGGCTAAAATGCTGTGCCACATGGGTAATTTGGGCAGAATGATGTTAAAGCCACTGAGGTGAACTAGCAAAGCTAACAGTATACTTCTCAGTTGTTGCCAGTCTCAGAATCTTAAACTAGAAAGCACCAGTGTTAAGATATTCCTGTAACAGGAAATTATCTTAATACTTTTTCAAAACTATGGTCATTATCTTGCAGCTGCATTAGATACACATTGTATGGACTTCATGCAGGTATGCCGGGTAGTGAAAGGAAGGCCTCTGCTGCACAGGATAGGAAATCCCACTGACCTCAACTAATTCTACAGTTACTTTGTGCTACCTGGAGAGCAGGTATGTTTCACCATAAAATGCGGTGTGTCATGTAGATTCATGTGTTTTCCTTAAATGAGCCTTGGAGCCAACATTGCTGGAAGAAGCAAAGCTGGCCTCACGTGATCTTCTTTCTGGACTTGCTGTTTGTCTTTTCCATACCATTACCAAGCATCCATGTAGACATTGGCTGTTCTCATGAAGATCTGCATGGGAAATTATGCCACAGTGCTAGTAAGGAGAAATCCTAAACATCCAGTCATCAAACAAGGTCAGTGCAATGAAATCTTTTTCATTGCATTCAGGCAGCCATACAAGGTGCAGTATTCTATCAGAAGGCAGATTTTAAACAGGGCAATGACATTTCCACTATTTCACTATAAAAAGCAATAAGTCAGAGTGGAGCTGGCTTTAACCTGGCATTGAGCAACTTGCAGTAAATACTCAGAATATTGTTATTTCATGTATTCCACTAGATAAATGTTTCCAGTCTTACTGTAGCTATTGTTGCTATGGTTCCCTATGATTAAACACATGTTTATTTCCAGAGTCCCTATTCCTGAAGCTACCTCATATGACTAGGAAGTGAAAGGAGATGCAGGTTTGGAATCTTATTTCTCCAGAATGGGGGCATCTAGGGTCTGCTGATAAAGGCTATTACGAAATAATGGCCTCAAATATACTATCAGGCAGTTGAAAAGTGTGATTTAAGGCATATGTCAGCTTTGCAATGGAATATCTTGCAAGTACAAAAGCTTAGCTCTGAACAAGCCGGTTCATTTATAGAATACATAAAGTGCATCTCGGTAATAAAATGTGTTACTGCACAGAGCCTTTTTAGCCCAGCCAGTTAGCACAGATTCCAGAAGCAGTACTGTATGCTGTTCTGCTCAGGCAATCTTGTCCTGGTTCAAATAACTTTCAGTGTTTTAATCATTCTGAGATACAGGCTTCTTTCCTGAAGTAGCAGGACTGTGTCACTGTGGTTCTGCATCATCACAAGTAAGCTCAGCTCCATGTTACTCTTGCCTCGCTGCTTTCAGCACATAAATAAGTTTGTATGGAGTCCTGTGGGTGGCCTCACTCTAATCCTGTACTGGATGTTAAAAATACATCTATCAAGGTACAACATTTCAGTGTTCCTCCCAACAAGGCACAAGGCTGCTTCTCTCCGCTTTGTTTTGTTTCTGCATTTGAGGACAATGTGGGAGGCAGGTCTCCCCACAGAGCTCCATGAGGACTGACCTTAGCTTTTACTCTGTCATCGTCATGGTGAATGCTGCATAAAAGCCCAGCATAACACAAAGTGCAAAACCCCCAATTCAGCTTAACCCTTTGGTTAAATGTCTTTCTGCCCTATATAGTTGAACAGAGTCTAGTTAAAATCTCTCTCCATTTGTCTTCTGCAGCACAGGAGAGTTTTCAGTTCAATCTCTTGTTCTTTCCTTCCTGTGCTGTGCTGACCTAAGGATGTTCCATGAAGCAGAATCACATAGAGCAAACAATTTTTTTGTTGGGGCAGAATTCAACCATGTTTATTTATGTTGCCAGAAATCACTACAACTTTCTGATGGTCACCATGTGTTTGGCAAGCTTTAGTTGTGGTGTTCTGGGAAGCTGCCGCCTTGCTTTCTCCCAGGCATTACCCTTTGCAGCACTGAATGAGAGAGGCAGCACTGGGATACAATGAAAATCCAGCTTCTCCACCTATGTTTTAAAACAGCTGAACTTTTGTTCCTTTCTTATTCTTCCCGTACGCATCCTGCAAATGTAGGAACTGCTTGAGACTGTTCTTCATGCAGACTAAAACTGAGGTGAAACATTTGCAAGAACCAGTGCTGTGTGCATTTTCACATGAACTATCGCACTTAGAAACAAATGCTATTTAAAGTGGATCGTCCCAGGAGTCCTTCCTAGTTCACACAATGCGCTTTCCCAGAAGGGGTTCAATTTCAGGTCTTGAACTTCTCCCACGCTCCTAGGTCTTTTGGGCCAAAGAGTGTGGCAGAATCGTTAAATCCAAGCCCTAGATCATACCTGGTGGTCTGATGGATCAGTTTTGAACCATTCAAAAAACAAAGTTTGCATTTCCAAGAGGGGAATCAAACTTCCTCAATCAAAAGCTGACCCCCTACTATGCAGAGGAGTTGAAGTGGTTCTCTTGATCACTTGTGGGAAAGAAAGTAACTCTCCTTCCTAAATAATGCTTCAAAGTTTGAGGCATGGTTACAAAATGTAAGAAATTTTAAAGAGCAAACTGTAATCTATAAGGGTTTTTGTTATCCTTACTGATTTTTCGTGCTGTGATTCTATAAATAATCTGGAAGCAGAAGAACTTGATAGAATCTGATTTAAAACTTGTAGTACTAAGATTTGCCTTTTGTGCCCAGTTTTGAAAGGTATTGACTTTGTCCTGTCATTGATTGGGGCTGAAGCTGACAGGACATGTGAGGAACATTTAGAGAAGGGTTAAACAGTATCTTGCAGGATAAAGGCTTTTGTTTTGAAAGTTTTCTTATTTACCCTGGTTTTCTAGAATTATCTGGCAAAAATTGAAGGCGTGACAGCACTGTATCTCATCTCCAGTCAATAAGGCTGTGCTGATTTATATCTCAGGGGGAACCCACGATGACAATAATGGTCTAAAATCTGCTATTCTCTTCTGCAGTCTCAAGAAAATTTCTTATCAGAGCTTTAAATTCTGACTTTAAAAAGCATTGTTGCTACTATGCAATACTCAGGAATGTCATGCATCAGTTATTTATGAGGATTAAGAATATGGAAAATCAAAAAACAAGATCATACTGTAGCTCAGTTTTGGTAGTTTCAATATTAGCATATACATTTTTGGTGTTAAAGACAGAAGTCGTGGATTCTCAGGAATCACTTTTCCGATATTTTGGAGGAAGAAGACAAAATCACCCTCAACATCATTTAAAGAGGTGATCTGAGACAGCCAATGGCTTCACCAAGGGCAGATCGTGCCTGACCAATCTGGTGGCCTTCTATGATGGAATGACGACTTTGGAGGACGAGGGAAGGGTGATGGATTTCATCTACCTGGACTTCTGCAAAGTCTTTGACAAGGTCCCTCACCACATCCTTCTCTCTAAATTGGAGAGGACTTGAAGGATGAGCTGTTCAGTAGGTTAAGGAAGGAACAAGAAGGGTGGAAACGAGGCAGGCAACCCAGCAAGGATTTTGCTCTGGGGCTGCAAAGATGCTACAGAGACTGCTCAAGCTAGAAATACAGCAAAAAATTAGGCTGTAGCATGAAGCTGGGTAGCACAGAAATCACTTCATCTGGTTAATGACAACATCAGAAGATAATCAAGGAGTGCTCATCTGTGGGCTGCAGAAAAGCCCACTGATGCTTCTCACCCTGAACGCCAAGTTGTCAGTATGATGTTCTCAAGAGAAGTCCTGCGTTGAAGGAGATATATGCACTACGGTAGAACTGAATTGAGTAAAAGGTTATTGCCAAATAATACCCGAGGTGTGGATGTTTCATCATCCACTTATTTATATAGATACAACCTTTTTTAAACTGGTATCACAGTTACCTTCCCTAAAAATCTTTTTCTAGTTTTACATTCCCAGAGGATGGTTGTGGGTGAGGACTGTACTTCTCTGTGAGGGTACGCAGAGAGCAGCTAATTATTATTGTGCGCACCTGGCAGAATTTCCATCTCATTTGCTCTATTTTTCTTTTATATTACAAGAACTTGATGGCAAAGGAAAAGACCTAATTTTAAGCTTAGCCAGATACATTTCTGAAAAATCAATTATAAGTAATTTCAGTCTGATTTGCATGCAAGTGGTAGGCTTGGCAGACAGTAGATTTACATATTTCCTACTTCTAGCAGATATTCCAGGTTAATGCAAAGAAATACCTCAAGAAAAGGAGATGTCCTGTGTTTTTTTGCTAGATTTTATGACTTTTTGTCTCTCTAAAGTGTCTCCAGAAGTTTATGTTCTCCAAAGGAAGATAACTCAGGATATAGGCAGCAATTAAATTCAAAAGGTGGGATCAGGGAATAGAACTACATTTTTAAGTCTTTCAATAGATTAAGAATATTTTCCACCAGTGCTATTTTGAAGAATTCATTTCATACAAATCTCCAGTAACAGAGGATTTGTTGGCTAACACTGACAAAATCTCGATTGGTACAAGAAAAGAACAGTTGAGAAAGGTTGCACCTTTTTAGACTTCTCCAAGTTTAGCAGTAGTCAGCGATGATTTCTGAGGCTCAGAATTTTAATTTGTAGCCTCCAGCTGAGTTAATTGATTCTCTTCAAATCTTCTGTAAGATTTAACTGTAATGATGCTTACATACCTCACACTGTGGATCTTTGGAATATGAAACTAGCAAGGACTTAAACCAGGCTCTATGTATAAGAAATCAGCTCTTTCTGATTTCACTGGAAATTGAAATTCACAAGATTTATCCGAGGCTATTCTGTATTTAGTTCATCCCTTGGGTCCCAATTATGCTGGGGCATATTACACGTAACACAGTTCCACCAAATCAGTGCTCTAAACTGCACTCCCTGTTTCTAGCTACCAGTAACTACCGTGCTTGTTCTTATAACATATCTCCACCCAAGGCTGTGCAAACCCTGCTGCTAATCAGAAGAGAGATGGTGTGTGATCCTAGTGGGCAAGAGAAATGAAGCAATGAATACAAATCCTGACAGCAAGATCTTACTAACAATTTATGGCTCCATTGTTACACACAGCTGCTGACAGCAGACATATATGCTGAAGAGTGTAATGAAATTCTCACTACATAAAAGCTTGGTGTACACCTATTGAGTTTCTCACAGCTATTTCCCCCGTGGCCCCTTTGTTTTGAAAGCATGCATATAAGAGATTCAGCTAAGTTTAAAGTGCTTTCATTTAAGATGTTAAAAATCAAATGTTATTTCACCTTCTATCAGACAAGTGACATACCAGCACTGTGCTATCTAAAAGATGCTTGCCCATTTAGTGAAGATGAAGGTTTGGAATCACAAACAAATCAGTTCTCCTGCTGAATCCTTTTTGTTTTACTTTATTATTACAAGACACAACAGAGAGTGAATGGAGTTTTTTCTATCTCAGGATAACCTTGATATTTAAACAAAAGAAAACTGCTTAGTATCTGTGCCAACATGTGACACTAGCTCTTGCTGCAGAGTCATGAAAAATTCATGCATTATGCATTGGTTAAGAATGTCATCCTTTCCTAAGACCCAAGAGGCAATCCTTCACTTAAACATTGATTCGGAATAAAAATATCACAGAGACTTGTCCCCAGCATGGTAATTTACACAAGCACAAAGCATCAAGAAAGGAAGAAAGGTCACATTAAAGAGAATGCAAGATGTATGTAATCTGGCTAAACAGTCTAGCTCTGCAGGGCAGAAACTGTCTAATATTGTGATTAAGCAAAGCCTTACACAGCCAAACTCTTACCCAGTGGAGCTTTCAGGCACTTCAACAGCAACAGTACTCATGATTTTGGGAGATACAAGGAAGTCTGAAGCATTTGATTTTTACTGGCATAGCTTATTCCTTCTGATCTTTGTTCACAGCTTACTAGTACAACCGTTAGCCCTATTCTTTGCCTTTTTCTATTGACATAACTGCAGCTTTATACTTGAGAATTTGCAGTCATTTTTTTCATTATAGGATCAGACCTAATAAAAACTGTGTAGAGCTCATCTGCCAGTTTATCTTTAGACTGTAATATCTTGCCCTTTGCCATCCATGATCAGTATGTTAGATAGACCAAGAAACCCTTTTAAACTGAAGAGATAGTTTGACTATGTTTAGCTTCTTCAAACACGGTGTCCTTATTCTTGCTCTCTTCTTACAAAAACTCACTTCAAGTATTTGGGAATAATAACTTTCCACATTTTATATATAGATCTGAGTACAAAGATCTTATTTAACCCCCAGTAAGCAAAATAAGCCTGAAATATTTCAATTGGAAAGTTTGCTAAGCTACAAAGAAAGCTTCTTTACCAACTGTGATGTCTTTTATTGTCTTGTTGGTGGCGTGTCTTAAACAATACTACACAGTTAAATGTTTTGCACTGTTTTCTTCATAGGGAGGAGAAATCTTTGCCTAAGTCCTTTGACTGGAAGCAATGGAATTGTTAAGTCAATACTGCTTTATAGTTTATCTTCTTAGGAACCAAGTACCAGAACAGGTATACATTTATACTTCCTATGAGTTAAACTTAGTGGTGCATATAGCATCCTGTCCTTTCCATTAAAACTTTAGTCCCATGCTATCCAGAAAAGTCATCTCTCTTCTTTTCTCTCTAAAATCTCAGTAATGAGACTTTGTGATATGAGTCAATTTTCAAATATGTTCAGAGTTTCCTGTCTCTTTGAGCCAGGTGTGCCCTCCTTTCAGGCTATGACAAAAGCTTCACAGGTTGATTTACGTGGATGTTCCTGTGATATCATGACCTGTCCCACCAGACATCTTTTGGATTGACTGTTACTTGAGCAGCTAATTTAACTTTATATATACATATATATAATCTGTGTATGGTTGCAAGTGCACTTCTTTCTGGCAAATATCAGATAGATTTAATTATAATGGTGAGAACAGAACAGGACTTGTTAGGAGACAGTGTCAGTAAAGAATCAAACATACTAGATATTTTTTTGTGTTTTCTACCAGAACAGCTCAATGCTTTGTAACGTTATTTGGATTCTAGTTTAAAACTAAACAATAACATTGTTTGAAATTCTAATCAAAAGCCATGCAATGCTTCTTTGCCCTTCCACAGTGCTTCTCAGATTAAGAGCATCTGCAAATATTTTATAAGCATTTTTCTAGCCTCCTTGGAGTTTAGCTAAATAAATTGCACATCTTTGGAGACACATGTGGAAACAGACTCCAAGCTTAAGTAACGTGCATCAAATAATGTGTTGTTGAAAGCCTAGCTCTACATCCTTTTTCACCATCCCTTGGTAGAATTATTTTGTTACTCTGCTGTCTCCTGGGCACCGTATCTAACAGTGGTTTTGGAAAAAGCCACCTATTCTTTTAGGAAATGTGGTCTTTGAGCTGAATTCCTGTGACTGGACTGATTTATAATTGAAGCAGTTCCAATTTTACATCGACTCCACAAATCTGTCACCTTACAGAAATCAGTTTTGCTACACAAGGAGGGATGCACCCAGTATTTTTTTTGTGGCAACCAGAACTATTCTAAGCACAGAAGCTGTCAGATTGCAAATATTTAGATGAGACACTGCAAGAAATATAATGTGAAAGAATTCTACAGCCTTCTCATCAACACAATATTCATCACAATCCAACCTTTACCTTGAGGTCAGGCACCAGCTTGCCATTGTATTCATCATTTTTGTGTCTCAGCTCCAGCCACAGAGAAAAAGGAGTTAAATAACTCGGTTTACAACTACTAAAAATAAACTTGCAGACTTGCTGAATTCCTCCACATTAAAATGTAAACAACTGTCAGCTCTTCTGGAAAAGCTAGTTTTGCCCTGCCTCTGACTTCCCCAAGAGAATTTCTATATTTTAAAAATGTTTTATGCTGAAGATTTGTTTCCATAATTGGGACTGGCCAGTTTTCTCAACAGCAAAATGAAAACTAAACTCTTTCCAACTAAAACAATTGCTACTAGAAGCATGGCACATAGGCCGTGTAGAGGATGGTGTGAGCCATTTTGGCAGGGATTACAGCCAATCATTTGCAAACGTAGGTGCCTCAAGAGAGGCAGATAAATCCATATTTAGACACCTAGTTTAGAAGCGCCTGATCAGGCTTCAGCTCCCAGAACTCACAGATCCTAGGGGTGATGGTCTGTCAAACCCAGGGTATTTGAAACGGAAGTATTTTGCATTTTATTTTGGGGGCTAAATTAGGAATGAATTCTGACACTAAAAAAAATCTCAGTCCAAATTTTTAAATGCTTTGTTCAGAATGTTTTTCTTATGTTACTTGCTTTCTGAAACTACATCAGCCTTGTTGCCTTAAACCATGCACTCGTTGCAGCGAGCACAAGTCTCCTGAAAGCTCTGAGAATGCTTGGTGCAAAGGTGGTTAGCCAAACTACTCATCTGACCAGTGCATACTTCCTCACTATTTAAGTTGGTTTGGTGCATCCCTTTCTTAATGGCCCTTCTCAGCACGAGGCAGATTGCAGAAATTGCATCTATCAGGCATGGATAACAGTTATCTTAAACATAACTATAAGATATCTATATAAAGATGGATCATGCATACTTTCTCAGATCTGGGAACTAATGAGTTACTATGTACTGTACTGCCTCTTCTAAATGGGTTGGAAATGTGAAAGAATAGTCATAAATGGCCAAAGTGAAAGGAGAAAGAATGTTTCCTCCCCTCTTTAAGAACAGAGTGAATATAACACAAGGTTAGAGTATGCCTTAATAAGCAATACAGATGATATCTTAGATGAGGTGACTGTCAGTTCTGTGAAAACCTATCAATAGTAGAGGCTTTACTGTTTCTCCAGGTAATTTCTCCTAGTATTTCCTTATCATAAGAAACATATTATTTCCATTAACTAGTCTGCAGACAGAAGTCTTTTCCTGTCTGTCCTAGAAGGATTTGGATGACAGTTACTCCCTCCATATATGAAACAGCCTCTCAGTTATTTGAGAAATTATGTCCACCCTCAACAGTCTCTTTATTTAAAATAACATTTCTTCAGTCTTATCCTAAAAATCATATCTCCTAACCTCCTAATCTCCTTGCTCTCACCTGAGGGCTTTTCAACAGGCAAGTTTGTTCCCACGCTGTCTTCTAGTAAGTCAAATTATTCCCTTGAGATGAACCTAGGTCTGGCTGGTGGGACACTTCCCTCCTGGAACCACTTCCTAAAGACAGGTTGGGCTGCATCAACTTCAACTCCTCCTACACCTCCTTTACAGCCCCCGCCATACTCAGCTCATCAGACACTAGTACCTTGGTGTAGGCAATGTGTACCCCTAACAATGTCACAAATACGTGATTCTGGAAGGCTCCTGCACAATCTCCCAGTTATTTCAGGCATTCTGTGCAAAAATGATGCAAACTAACAAAATAATGGCTTCCCACTACAGAAAAAATTAAATATATATAAGTTAATCAAGGAAAAAAATCTGGGGAATAAAAGAAATTGTCTTCCATTTTCACGGCTCCCAAAATTGAGTTTCAAACATCATATATTGCCTTTGACTGTTAATTCCCTCAGGTTCCTCAGTGTTCTTGGTATCCATTTTCCTTGATGCCAACCTGTGAGATGAGGATCAGGTTTTGCACATTCTGCACTTGTCTTGTTTAGCTCATAATACAATTATCCTTTTCACTTTCACTTCTGAGATAATAGGTCTTTAGTATAAAATAACACCATTCTACTGTGACTGAGAGAAAAGTTAGTTTCCCATAGTTTGGGAATTGCCTCATGATAATTCCTGATTCTCTCATTTGTTAGTATTTTATCTTCTGGAGTGTTCTTCAGAACATAAAAATGTACAGTTCCAGACTTTACTTTAAATCCATCTAGCCTTTTATTCTATGTCTGACAACAGTAAGCCAGCACTAGATGCCCTGAATAAGAAAATAAGAACAAGATAAACACGTAATAAATAAACACAGGAAATAAATTGAGAATCCGTCGCCAGTGAGGCACTCAAATCAGTCTTACTGTTTAATTTCTTGGAGAGATTATGAATACATTCAGCCTTACAGGTGCCAAGTAATCTATGACAAGAAGCTTCACAACTTAAATAAATTTTCCTTGAAGAACCTCTTTTTTCTTTTGTATCTGCCACTGGATAGCTTTTTTTCTTGTCTCCTATGATAGCTTTCCCTTTTCCCAGGAAGGTAATTCTAATCATCACACGGAAGCTGTCTTAAAGCTCAGATCCTTCTCGTTACTTTTGTGTTATTCAATGGTCCTTTTTCAAGAAAGTTCTCTCATCCTTTCTATCAGCACCTTGTTAAGAGAAAAGTTACCAACCCTGGCTGACAGTTCAGCCATTTTGCATGTCTGCCTCTTCAGATGCTGGGCATACGCCAGCCGCTCCTGGTGGATGGAGCATCCTGTCACTTCGTTCCGTAATTCCGTGCACCGACACTTCAGCTTGTGACAGATGCTCTAACATCTCTTCCAATAAAAAGGGTTTGAGTATGGAAACTTCCCTGCTTGTCCATGGCAAATGCTTTTATGCTTTGCTTATCTGTTGGATCTAATACTTCTATTGGCTCTAACTTTCAACAGTTAACCTGCCGATGCTTGTGGCTTTTTCTGATATCAGTGGGACAGGACTACGGCTTTATGAAGGCAGCCTTGTTCTTAATAACTAAACTTTACCTCCAGTTCAGCTATGTTAATTTTTTCTTTTAAGATATGCAGCATGCATCTGATAAGGGTTTCCAATACGCTGTCTTCAAATAGCCTCTCTGTTACTTAATGAAAATTTCACACTTTGCACAACCTCTTCTACTAAAAGTTAGAAGGATGTGTTTTATTTCAACCCTGGAGGGTCCCATGACCCCAAAGATTCTTTCACGTTCAATGCTTTTCTTATGCTAGAACTGGTTTTATATCTAAGATAAATAAGAGATAGCAGCACTCACATAGCAGTTTCATTAATGCAAAAAGCCTTAAACGTTTTCTAGAAAAGAGAAAATTTGTATATCAAATATACCTTTCATATATACCTACAGTTGACATGGATACACAAGCATTTTATTTTTTTATGTGAAACAATTAATTGTAATGTATTATGGTAAAGCAATACACTGGGGATGGGTATTCCAGAAATTACTACCAGCTTTGTTTTACTATGCTGTTATTATTTATTCCAGGTGAGGTTTTCCCTTCTGACCTTCTATTTCATACAAATTTCATGCTCTTTTGAATTTTCAGTGAGTTGGTTTATTTAGGATTCATAGGCTTCAGGGATGAAAACAAAAAAAAAAGGAAAAAAAAGAAAATCTATGCAAATATTTGTATTTAAAAAAAAAAAAATGGAGAAAAGACATAGTGAGAATCACAAACAGTCACATGCTTTGTGTCAAAATCCTCCTACTAAGCCAAATAATAAAGCCCTTTAGACTCATCTCAGAGTAGTATAAGTTTGAAATGTGCCTTGTTTCCCTTGTTTCATCTAGTCATTCACAAACTAATTTCTTAAAGATGAAGTGCTGCAGAATTTCCAGATTTGTATTGGAAATCCCCTTTGATAATTTTGGTAAAATACAGTTCTATGTTTGGCACCAAAATATACAGCTGGATCAACTCCTGTCTTCTAGAGGATGTGAATGGTGAGAGAAGGAAGGGAAAATTTCCTTGAAGATTTCTTTTTTGCATTTCTTCTGAGTTCTACAAGGAGCAGAACACAGATTTGATCCAGTGAAATAATATATACCCCCAAGACCACAGATCCTGATAAACTTCAGAAGACAGCATCATAAGACCTTCCCTGTGAGGGCAGGGTAAGCAAGCCAGGGCTGTTCAGTTTGGAGAAGAGAAAGCTCTGGGGAGACCTGAAAGTGGAATGTCAGTATCTAAAGGGGAGCTATTAGAAGGAAGGGGACAGACTCTTTAGCAGAGTCTATTGAGACAGGACAAGAGGAAATGATTTCCAACTAAAAGACGGGAGGTTTAGATTGGATA
The DNA here is from genome assembly GCF_019238085.1 of Lagopus leucura. NCBI lineage: Eukaryota > Metazoa > Chordata > Aves > Galliformes > Phasianidae > Lagopus > Lagopus leucura. Next base: position 867,696 of record NW_024962264.1, read on the forward strand.
TTAGAAAGAGGTTTTTTGCAGTAAAGGGGATGAGGCACTGGAACGCTCTGCCCAGAGAGGTAGGGAATGCACCATTCCTGAAGACTTTAAAGATTAGGCTGGACGGGGCTCTGAGCACCTGATTTAGCTGTAGATGTCTCTGTTCATGGCAGAGGAGTTGAACTAGATGGCCTTTAAGTGTCTCTTCCAACTCAAATGGTCAAACGATTCAAAGATGCTAAATTCACACATGTTGTTCAGAGTCACACCATTTCATTGCTGCTCCTAGTGTCACAACTGTGATAGAATTTTATCCCAGAGGCACCTGGGAATTTACTGGTGCAGAGGGATCAATGGGAAAGTATCACCATTTTTCCCTGTCTGGAAGTCATTTCACGTCCTGCTTCTTTGCCCACTACAAAACCTCGTGCCACTACCCACTGAATTCAATAACACAAGCAGTGTTAAATTGAGTAGACATATGTATGTATGCACATATGTATTTTTTTTTTTAAAAGCATCTTTCAAGTATGCAATGTCATGTAATGATAATAGATCACCATATCAGCTCCAGTGAAAATCAGCACTGTTTTCACAAGCAGCAGTTTCACCTAAACCCAGTTTGATCAAGCGTTGGAAGATCTTTCTGGCAACACTGAACACTCATTAAGGTGCACCAAGCTTCTCTTGTCAATTTGAGTTGATTCAGTGGAGGACAGTAGATGCAGATAGCAAACATAAACATCCATCTGTGCTTCTAAATGAGATTTTCCAGATTCAGATGTCATTATTTTTTGTCAGTTCAGGTTCTGACCCTTCACAAAAAAAAACAGTTAACCCCAAAACTTTGTAAGTATTTTTTTTAAATGAGTATTAGATTACTTAAAATACTAATGAAGAAATATTCCCAGATGCTCTGTTGCCTTTGGTATGTGACAAAGGTTTTGATTTCCTCATTTTCTGTAGAATTTAATTGTTTTGTAAAGTAGGAATCAAAGCTCTTTTTATTGAAAAACAGATGATTATGTGAACCAGTTTTTCATTTTGTGGTTTCTTTTGTGTAATATAATCTTGAATGTATTCCATTTTTTAAAACTCAAATGAAATTAAAATCTCCAAACTGTTAAACTCTTGTACCTCAAAACTATAAATATATCAAGCCAATCTTAACAGAAACCATTTAAGACCAATTGAGAGCAGCCCAGAGGGCACGAGTCTCCAGTTGGCTGGACATCACTGCAAAGAGAAAGGGGGAAAGTTGTCTGTGTCTTTGAAAATTACTGCCAGCACAGCAGACATAAAACGAGATGTTTAGAGAGATTTTGGCAGCCTGCTCTGAACCACTTCATTATTCTACTGTAGTTGGGCTTTTCCTTCCACTCTCCTTGAGGTTTTCCACTCCAACGTGACAAAGATATAATAGCAGTAAAATAGCACAATTATTAATGTAGGTTAATAGGCAACAGAAAACATGAAAAAAGTATAGAATATTGGAAATAATCACATTACAAGTTCATAATTAAGAGCTACATCCTGACTAGGAGTAGATAAAATATTTAGAATTATGCAGCATTTGAAAGGAATGCACCAACCAGGCTCCAGCAAAAGTAATAACAAATAATAACAGATTCTCAAACCATCCACCTAACAAAAATCGCAGTGATAGTACAGATTTTTCCTTCAGTTCCTGGAATGCAACTAACAAAAAGAACTGGCTTCTACCTGAAGCACAAATACTCAGCCACTAAGTTAAAGTAGACACAGGTGATTTGCTTTGATTCTTTGCAAACCTACTTGAACCCCATCAGTTTGATATGACATGGTAACTGTGCTTGGGTAGGTTGCAAACAACAGTAACTAAGAGCAGAACTGAGAATATTTAGTCCAAAAGGTTGAAACATGCAGTTGGTGGGGGAAAAAAAAAGAAAAAAAAAGCTTTCCTTTGAAGTCATGAAATAATTGCAGATCATTTATTCCCAAACACAGAAATTAATCAAGAGCGAAACAACAAAAAGTCACCTATTTTGCATTTTTAAATCCTTTTTTATCGAAATTCCATGAAATGACACTGTGGATCATTATTTATGCTTGTATTGAAGCTGAGCAAGATCATGCTTTGGGAAAACAAGCAACAGCTCCCCTAGAACATGCAAAATTACATAAATGTAAAGCTATGTGATAATATAATTACATTATACTTGTACTGTTCTATGTAAATGCATTTCCCTTGTAACTTTGACTAGGTATGAACTAAGTTTATTTAGGTTCTTGAGATAACAGCTCTAATATTAACAGAACTTAAGGTATCTAATTTGATTATAATAATGACTGCTGTCAGTAAAAAGGTAATATTTTCTATTAAATAATCAGACAGAACAATGTCTTTATAGGAGCCAAAACATATAATATTGCATAATTATCTTAGGAGATAAATTTAAAACAGCACTTAACCTTCCCTACCTACTGTAGAAATTTGTGAAGCGGTGTCTTTTAATACATCCACTAAATGGTTTTCCTTATGTGTTCAGAAAGCATGCAGATATATCCTACCAACAAATTCTTATCTGAAATTAATCCTCTGAAGGACTATCATAAATTTTACAACAACAACAACACCACCACTTATTTTTTTCTTAGTTATCAAGTGGCTTGTATCACTTTGGATGCCTGTATGTATTCAAATATTTATCAGCTGTGACGGTGTTATTTTTGCCGGATGCATAATGAAATCATCCATCATCTGCAAGATACAGCCATTTCTGCATGCATGCCAAAAGAATTCTGTCCATGGAAAACAGTGAGAAAATACCAAACTTCCTTTTTCTTTGAGGAAAAGAAAGCAATTTTCCTTCTCACAATTTGTTTTTTCTTCTCTCAAACAGGTGACACACTGGGGTGACTGTCCCATAAGGGAACCAAAGAGCAACTGAAGAGAGTTAGAGCATTGTGGCAACCCATGTATACCATGGGATCAGACATAATTGTCAGCAGCACTTCAGGGAAACGAGCAGCAGCCCTCACTTGAAATTCAAGCTGTTGTGCAATCACTAGGGTGCCTCAAGACAAACCAACATGCAAGACAAGTGTGAAGAAATTGTTCTCCTTAAATATGGCAAACGACAAAATACAGTGCTGGGCTTGTTTTGAGAGCAAACGCTCTCTTTGGAGAAGCTGCAAGGCAGGTTACTTTTGGTTTTATGACTTTGAAAAGACTTGCTGCCTTAAATGAAAGCAAAATGCATATTCTAAAATGACATTACGTTTTCCATCTCAAGCTTGCTTGTGTCTAGAAAATCAGTATGTAATTAACCTTCTTAATAACACCCTACAAAGGAGTTTATCGTTAACTTTAAAACATTTTCCTCCTGTACTACCCACACAAAAATGAAGTTGCTGATGATCATTTTGGTCTTTACATAACGTTTGGAAAAGTTAAGGAAAAAAGTTTCAGAATGGATCATCCTTCGTAGTTTGACTGAAGTAGGAGTCTCACAACAGATAAATGACACGCATTTTTAGCTATGTAAAAACTGTTTAAATTTAATATAAACTAATGTGCATGCTTCCAACAAAGCCCATTTGTCACTACAGTAGGGAAGTTAAATCAAGCCATGGTTTTATTAATTTGCTTGTGTATATCACAAAGAACAGCACATAAAAAATAGGACTTTGTTCTTAGAACAACAAAAAAAAGATGGAAAAAGTAAAATGAAAAGGAGACAAAATTCAAAGAGCACAAGCAGTATCTAGAGCATTTTTCCACTTTACACTAGTCCTCTAAAGCTGAAAGCACTCATCTGCATGAGAAAGGCTCATATACAGGAGTAGATTTTGCTGATAGTTCCGTCAAGAGCCCAGTAAATCCATGTGTTTGGTGCTTTCCACTTCAGTGAGCACATGGGAGCAGAACTTCTTTGCTCCAGCCAGAGGCTGAATTTGTCTTGTACTTTCAATAGAGTTTTGACAACACTGAGATTTTTCTGGGTTTCCAAACCCAGACAAGCAAAAAGTGGTTTGCCTTTCCAACTTCTCTTAATTGTTCTTGAAATACAGAGAAGATATATTTGTATTTTAAAGCAACAACAAAAAAAAAAAAAAAGAGTGCAGAATTTGAAGTGTCTCTTGGCACATTAATAAATCCTGTTTAACCAACATAGTTCATCAGTCCCTTCACTTCCATTTAGTGAAAAAAGCCAGACCAATCTTTGCAGCTGCTACTTTTCAAGACAGCATTTCAGAGTAACACATCCATCAATGTGTCTTACAAACTTATAAATGTTCCGAAGCAATGTAAAGGAACAAATCATACAGTAATAAATATGTCAGATCATATTCAGAGCTGAGCTCTGTGAATATACACTGCTATTGTTTTAAAGAAATCCTGAAAACAGTCTACTGCTGCTTTTCTTTCCTACGTTTTTTTATTTTTTATTCTTTTACAACGCAGACCTCAAAGAGAATAAAACAAATTCTGCTTATTTCCATCTGTGTTATCTTGAGATAAACAAAGAAAAAAGTTCCCTTTTGTCATTATTGGCAAAGGAGCATAGCATATATTTAATTATAGATAATGAAATAACTATATTTAATGGTTGATATAACAGTTTTACATTAGTTAAGTGTTTAATAGTAAATGGAATAGTTATAATAAGTAACTTATTATTTGGTTGCATACTTTCAGCCAAAAAAAATGCAAATGCATGAAGTTTCCAAGTGCATGTGACCCCAGAAAAAAAAAAAAAAAAGACTAGAAACCAACAAATTTAATTTTAAAACAACAGAAAACATTAAGTAGCAATATTAGTACAGTTGCCTTCTTACTTCAGTACTGAATCAAATCACAGGCAATGATTTCACACGGCCTGAATGATAGTCACCAATTCTGATCCTGAGAAAATACTGTTTTCTTTATGTCCCAGTTCCTCAGCTGTGTACTGGGATAGAATCTTTCAGAAAGGTAACTGAGAAAAATACATTAAAAACTATGAATGACTGCCAGATAGGCAACTGTAATTATCTGTAATTATCTGACCAAATATGAAAACTAGCAAGATACGTATATTTACCTTTGTGGTGGGCAAACTTATTTATCCTGGTAAGTTTTCTCTTTAACACTTTTCTTATTCTCCTGGCCTTTTTGTGGAATATTCTCCTCTAGTTCTTATGCTACAGCTATTACAATGATACATTAACACCATCCAAAAATAAGGACTTTAGAATCCTACCGGAGGTGTAATCATCCCTGCTGTGGTAATCTGGGCAGGAATGTCAGTCCGACCTCATGAACCTCAACTCTGCTGTATTCAACACAAGAATAGCCCCAGATTGAAATCTCACATCTGAATATCCCTGTTCTGTGCTTGACATGAATGGGTCCTGTGGAAAGCCACTGCTGTGAGTGACTACAAAGTGAAGTTATATTATTAGGTTGGGACAGTCTGAAACACAAATACAGGCTGGGCAGCAAAAGCGTCGAGGGCAGTCCTATAGGGAAGAACTTCAGGGTGTTGGTGGATGAAAAGCTCAATGTCAGCCAAAAGTTGCCAGATGACAAGAAAGAAACCAGGCCAGCTATCAGTCACGCTGTCTATTCCTTCTTCCAGTTAGATAATTGGAGCTACAGAACTATATAGTACTTAGCTTATGTGTACATTAATTTCCCTAATTTGATTTGCATTTAAGCAGCTGAAATCAGAGAAAAAGAAGTATGTGATGTTACCCCCCACCCCCCTTTTTTTTTCCCCCCCCATTATTTAGAAAAGATAAAACTCATCTGGAAAAGCAGCGTTCTATACAGTTAGTGGAATCTATACTTTGGGTAGACTCATGACAGTCTTTACCCATCAGACACATTGTATGATTATTACTTTATTTCTTTCAAACTAGGTGAAGGGTTTTCTCAAAACAGAACAAGCGAAGACAGAATTTTGTCAGAAAATGACTTCCTGATCATAAAGCTCACTAATAGCTATTGTTCTGAACCAGCAAGCAAAGGTCACACAGTTAGTGTCTCTGCTCTTGTGCATTAGGATAAATACCAGTAGAAGTGTAAGAGTTGTTTTTCATAATTAGGCAATAGATAGATGTTCAAGTATCACAAGAAATAAAAAGAAATATTTATATCACTTGAAACATTTAGTTGCTGCATGAGTTAGGAATTAAAACTAGAAATTTGCTGCTAAAAATAAGCCCTAAAGGAAAATCACAGAATCACAGAACTGAGGGATTGGAAGAGACCTCCAGAGATCATTGAGTCCAACCCCCTGCAAAACAGCCCCCTACAGCAGGCTGCACAGGTAGGCATCCAGGCTGGTCTTGAATATCTACAGAGGAGGAGAATCCACAACCTTCCTGGGCAGGCTGTTCCAGTGCTCTGTCAGCCTCACTGTGAAGAAGTTCCTTCACATATTGGTACAGAACTTCCTATGCTCCAGTTCAAGGCCATTTCCGCTTGTCCTGTCCCCACAGCCTACTGAAAAGAGCGTGGCCACATCTCTTTGACTCCCACACTTAAGATACTTATAAACATCAATCAAATTCACTCTGAGTTTTCTTTTCTCACGGCTGAACAGACCCAATTCACTCAACCCTTTCCCCATAAGGAAGATGCTCCAAGCCCTTTATTATCTTTCTGACCCTCTGCAGGACTTTCTCCAGGAGATCTGTGTCTTTTTTGCACCACAGAGCCCACAGCTGAATACGGTACTGTATGGGAACTGCTGAGTCATGGCCTGAACCTCTGATGGATCACCTGAGTTGAGCCATGAGTCAGCCAGAGGAGCACAGGTGAAGGCAATTCCTAGACCTATTGAAGAGCTGGCTACCAGGGGGGAAGGATCTCTGCTGGAGATCCCCTCTTCTGGTGTTTTCTGTAGGTGAGCCTAGCATACGGGTAAGCCTTCCATTTATTCTCTCCTATTATCTTAGTGTACTTTGCCTAACTCTCTTGTTCTTTTTGTGATTATAACATCTTAGTATCCATTGATTATGCATCTTAATATCTGTTGATTATACAGGTACTCCAGGTGAGGCCTGTCACTTTATTCCTGACTGTAGAAAGATGTGAATGCACATGGAGGGAGGAAGCTGCACTATAAACACAAGCATAGATTTCTGCTTTTCACAGCTGCCTTTCTTCTAAAAGAACTCTTTCCCTGACCTAGATGTTCAACATGATAGTTAAGAAAAGGAATCTAAGTTGCTCTTCAGTTTTAATAACAAATCTGAAAGTGGAGGAAACAGATTTTGTCTGTAGTTTCTGACTCTTTAAAAAGCAACAGTTTTCATGTAATTCCTTAATGTAAATATCTCCATGGAGTAAATACACAAAGCTTCTTTTCTACTTTACTTGTATTATTGTAAAGCACCTTTCAACATTTTCGTGGCAGAGATCTAGTAAACTGCCATAACTCACTTACATGAGCTTTAATATAAAACTGAATTATCTTACTAACTACATTAAGGTTCTATGTGGTTATTAAATAGTCCTGCTTTCTTTCTCTGGAGAATAAATAGAAGTTAAACTGTTAAAAGAATCATTTGAGGATATTATGGAGAATTCTCAGCTGATGCAAACAGGCACAGATCCAGGCTTGGCCCCGTAGTTTCAGTACAGCAGCAGCAATCTAACAGTCTTACCACCTAGCCTAGGTAACTTACAGTCCTTGAGCATGAATCTGAACAGCTAATCAGCAGAATGAATAACTCAAGTTGTTGATCTGACTTTCTTATTTAGAATTCTACTGTGTTTAGTTTATTCTGAAGCCCAGAGAAGAAATTCTAAGAAAAGGCACGTATAAACAGTTTATTATGGTTAAAAATATCCTTTGAATGAAGAAATGTATTTGATCTCCAGCAATAAACGCACCATCAACAACAAAAAAAAATATATATTTTTGTCCTACCACATAGCTTAGAACTGATTGACAGATGCTGCTACATGTCAAAGATGTTGGTGGTGTTGGTGCATTTTATAAAAGCACATCTTCCCTTGCCCTTTGAAAGTCTGATTTAATTCCTCTGTACTGCGGGTATCTCATTAGAAACTGTATACTTCTGCAGGTTCAGATCAGTCTAGAATGTTACTGTAGGCAAGAAAGTTTATCCTTGGATAATTTTGAGTAGCCAAGGGAATTTATGAAAGTTTGTAATGGGTAGCCAGCAGCTCCAGCTTCCAGTAATCTTGTCTCTCTCTTTTATATAAAATAATATAAATTTATATAATATAAGGGCCTGATACATCTAAGCATCTAAAGGAAGGCGTCACCTTTTATGCTCTGAATAGTCTGCCAGTGCTATTTTTCAATGTGAAATGACCACTCAATCATAGGAACACAGGGAGAAGTGCTGCAGCTAAATGCCCAAGAGATTCTTCAGGCCCTATGGGCCAAGCTGACCCAGTAGCTTCTGGCCACTGTGAGTCAAGGCTTCAAACTACCATCTCACAAATGCTGCAAAACCACAGCCCTGCTCAAGGACGAGGTTGCTCCCATGCAGGACTAAGTACAAAATAGGTTTGTTGTAATTTTCCAGGGAACATTTCCAAACTCAGGAACCTGCTTTTGTTGCAGCTCTTGGCAGCTGGTGCTTGTGAAGCTGTTGGCAGCTAAGGCAATGGCTACAGAAGCTAAGAACCTCTAACAAGCAGATGAGTATAAATATCCTGTAATTCTGCTGTGGCTTCTGCTAAGCTTTGGGAAATTTTGTTACAACAAAAAGTAACAATTATGGTAAACTCAGAGTACTCTGTCATTTTCAACATATTATCTATATCATACTGAAGTCTCGTTTTATATTAGAAAGCTCTTAAAATTTCTCAGATTTTACTGCTTGATAAGTATGAAGCCAAAGAAAATATTTTAAAAGCAAATTGTTTTCATCATAAGCAAATGGAAAGAATTTCCCAAATATGTCTGAGGCAATCTTCTACATTTCTCATCTTGTGATTGTATTATTGCATACAATGGGAAACTGAGGACTAAGCCTTTAAAGCAAGAAGTAGGGCGAGACATTTCATGCTGTCTGTTACACATCTGTCTCTGATACTAAGCAGGAATAAAGAAAATGACTTTTCAACATATAAGGCTCCTATTCTCCAGCTGGAGAGAAACACTTAAATCCTCAGCACAAGCAGAAAAAAACAAGGAAAACACTGTGAGAAGAAATCTAACACTTTTAAGCCCTTGCACAAGAAGTGGGGAAATTGAACCTATTGGTTCTACAAAGAGGGTTTCTGTACCAAAAGAAAAAGCTAAAGATTGCATAATTCCTGAGTAGTTCCAAACTTATGTAGCTGCTTTCCACAGCTTGTTAGCTTCAGGAGTGGCTGTGAACACAGAACACATTGTTCTGTCTTTTAAGCACAAATGAAATACAGATGGACAATGTGTTTCAAAGCATGGCAGGCAAAAAAGGGTGAATCCTGAGAAGAATTTGGCTGACCTAATATTGAAGAACCAACCTTGCAGTTTTGTGCTTATCACTACATGCTTCAAAAGAGCTACTGGGGAGGAGAATAATAAATGGGCTAGACTAAGTTGAAGGTGACTCTGCAATGCATCTATGTGTTCCTTACCATTATTTGTCTACATGGGCAGCAGGGTGACTCACACTGTGACATCCTTCCAATCTGCATAATTCTTTCTCACAGAAAGCAAAATATACAGGATGGGGAAGAAAAAGATGGGAGTCTTCATGAAGGAGTAGTTCCATCCTGTGTGAGAGACTAGAAAAATCAGAAGTTTTTTTTCCCTTCCTCTGTAACAGCAGGCAAGATTAAGCTGGCCTTTGTAACAAAGAAGTGAGCCAAACCTCTAGAAGATTAAGGGATTTGCAGATGGGCATAGAACAGATAAAGCTTCTGTAGGAAAGAAATAAGAAGGGAAGACAAACTGAAGTAGGGAGGAAGGTTACTGCTTTTCCTCTTACTGTCTTTTAATGAATCATAGGAGATCCATTCAGTGAGGAGAGGCAAGTCTGAGAGTGCAGTCGCGACAGGGAGAGCAACAAGTCTAACACTGTCACAGATATTTATTAACCTTGGAAGACTTCTCTGTGCAAATAATGGATGTGAAAACAAACACAGAAGTGTTTTTGGGTTCCAAAACACTGAATTAAGAAAGTGTAAAGGATCTCAATGTAAACACAAAGGCATCACTGAATATATTTATGTTTGGGTGAGCTCGAATGTATTTAGTTGCATTCCCTGCTGTTATTCTCCACTGGGAACACCTGCATGATTCTAAGGTTGTTCCAAAAATGGATTTAGCAGCAATAAAAAATGGAATTGTCTTTGCAGACTGATGATACAAAACAGTTCAATCTAATTTTCAGCAGCAACTCCCAAATCTTCTTTGCACATTACAATAAAAGATCAGACTAATAGGCATGCTAGCTCTAACACAATTTACTCTGCTGTTGATTTCATGTTTTTCTCAGTATGCTGTGTATGCAGAAGACTATATCCTATATTTTTAATGTTTTTTCTCTTTGAAAAACTAGACTGACATGCTAAAAACATCTAGGCAGAAAAAAGGGCATTATGAAAGTGATTAAGACTCTATTGGTAATCTATTTTTAGTTACTGCTACCAGGAATATCAAGGCACCTACACAGTAAACAAACAGCTCCAAGACTAAGACATATGAATACTCTAGATACCACTGTAAGCAGGATATGGAACTACAGTGAAGTAGATACAGTCCTGTCCTGTAATATAAATGGAAACAATATGATTGTTACTGAATACTTGAAATAGAATGACTCTATAATTTGCTTGGAACAAATATTAACTTAGTTGAGCCTCTTATAACTCTCTTTCATTTCATTCTTCAGTAAGTCATATATTCCCTGCCATTTGGGATTTATGGAGTCATTGAACAATGTGTGACACTGATGTAATTCTAAATATTTCTCTGATGCTTGCCAAATTATTGATGCCTGTCAACTCAGTGTTTATTTGAAAGAAGAATTTTGACATCACAGATTTAAACACAAAATCAGATTAGGTTTGAAAACTGTGTCAACAAAACATAAGCAGTAAAAAAAAAACAAAACAAAAGTCAAACACAATTGCTTTAGGTGTGGCCAGCACCACAGCCTGAATAAGGACTGCATAAGACAGAACAATTTAGGATTTAAGAGGAAATAAGTATGGATGGATAGTTTGCATTGCTGTGAAAGACGGTGATTTCTACACATTCCCTAATTTGATTCTTTTGAGATCATGTCAGAATATGTTTACAATGCTAATAAAATACACTCTCAAGTTTTCCTTAGAAGAAATAGTACTCATTTTACAGGGCAACCTGAGATGGTTCTCTCTTATTTCTCAAGTGCATGTTTATATGGCACAGTTAACAAAATTAATTTTGCAATAAGTCTTCAGTTTCCTACAAATACCTGACTGGGAACCTGTATACAGAGTAGATGCAGTGAACTAATGAAAGATGTAATGTTAAGACAGTTTATTTTAACTGGTGCGAGTTTGTCTGTGAACGTTTATTAGTTTTGTTGCATCTCTCTTTAGAAAAATGCTAACAAACTTCTCTTGCATCCCAGAAAGAAACAGCATCATACCAAGTGCTTTCTTACTGTGTACTAACACAGAAGACCAAGATACAAACAGACTGCTCTTCTGGCTGGTGTCTGGCAGCTCACAAAACACAGAACATACCGAGATCCACCACAACTCTCACAAACTACTTAAAAGTCGAGCATTTAACCCTAATGTTTAAATATCTGAGCTTATCTTAGTTTAGTTTGGTGCTTGTAGCCCACTTAGGCACCTAGCTTGTCTCCTGGTGCCTTGAGCTAAGTGAGGCCGTACAGAACATGGGGAACTAGGTATGCCAGGAAGATGTAATTAATTACAACTACCTCTAAAAACAGTACCTGCTGGTTAGAACAAAAGCCCCAGATTTTCCCCCCACCATTTCTGAAGGGCTGTGGGGACAGTTCATTTGGAGATGGCGCTGCAGAGCTCTTGCCTACATGTTGCCATTGGAAATGCAGTGGTAAAGCTTCAGCTGGCCCTCCCCTACCACAGAAGTGAGGGAACCACCTCAGAACTCCCCACTCAGTGCTACATGTTGTTTGAGGACGAACGTCTACTTTCCCTTCTAAATATTACCCTGCTATCCTTAGATATGCAGTTTATAAAGTCACACATTTTAGGAAGTGACAACTAGTAGGAAAAATAACAGCATTTTCCAACCTTAGGCATTTAGTGGGCAGTGTCTAAAATTATGGGATGTGGCAGAACAGAGGCCTAGCCTCTTGTTCTCAGACCTTCAAAGCTCATGTAGGAAAAAAAAGAAAAAAAAAAATCAAGACTTACAGGTCAATCAAATGTATTAACAACAAGCATTTAGTGCAGATTTTAAAAGATATACAACTCCTGCACATGCAAACTTGTCTCTCTTCAATTTATAGGAGGGAGATGAGGTTCTTTTAATATCTGTATGCCCGGTGTGAGATTAAGAAACAACGGTTCATATGCTGGTCCAACCAGTTTGTTACAAATCCTAATCAGCGAGAAGGGGAAGGGAAGGAGGGCGATAGAAAAGATGGGAAAGAAGCAAGAACTGCGTAAAGCGGGGAGGGTCACCACAGGATCCAGCAGCGTCCAGCACGGCGTTTGAAGGTCCGAGGCAGAAGCAGCGGCGGGCGGGGAGCAGCAGCGTGGCGGCCTTGGGCAGCAAGCAGGCAGCGGAGGCAGGCGCCGAGTCGATCCTTGAGGAAGCAGCAGCGCTCAGGCAGCAGCCCAGGAGAGTTTGTGAGCATGCAGGAGTCACTTCATGAGGATAGTCAAGAATCCTCTGTTCTTGTTCATGAGGAACCTGTTTCTGGAAACCTCTTCTTCTTCATGAGGAATCTGCTGCCAGAACAGCTCTCCTCATGGTTTTCAGTTCCTCTTTTATCCTCCTTGTTCTCCTGCCTACGTGACAAGGATGGGCCTTGAGCAAGAGTCACTGAGCACCCCCTGAGATGGCCATCATCCTGAGGTAAGGCCACACAAAGGAGCGCTTCTCAGCCATTTAGCTGCAGCTCATCTCGCTCTCGTTGCCCCTGGCCTTGTCCATCTGCGTCCCCCACACAAAGGATTTCACAACCCTTGCTCGGGACTTGTCTGGACTTGAACAAGTCCATCTGTGTCCCCAGCAAGCTTTGAGACACAGACGTTAACAGAATAATCTCTTACAAAATTCATACCTTGCACTTTCATTCGAGCCACAGTTGTGTAAACCTAGGTGTCCTCACAAGCACCAGATGCAGGGTAAGGTGAACATACCCTGAGATGCAAAGCCATAGTAAGTATTAACATATGAAATACACCTAGTTAAATTTTTTTAATGCACACAGTATTCTTACTAACTGTGTAACTGTGCTCATCTGCTGCACTGTTTACTCTCTTTGCAAAATTATTACTTTCATCAGTTTTGGTAAGTTATGCTGTAAGTCAGCTATTAATAATTGGGTATAGTGACTTTGGTAAAGATAAGAAAGATAAGAAAATTGGTAGATATTAATGTCTTAAGCAGAATTCTAGGCCACAGGAATAGCTTCTTCATCCTGTATTTATTCAGGAGATTACAGTAAGAATTCCACAATTCATGGTCCTCTCTAGCAAGAAAGATATACATGAACACATTCAATATTCACCTTCATGTATGTTGAATGATTCTCCTCTGTTTCATATAGTTATCTCTTCTACTGACAGTGGGTCTGCAAAAAACTTCTCTTCCATTCATACAGCAAAATGAGCGTGGCATTTTTTAAAGTCAGTACTGGTGTAACACCATCTGCCTTCACATCCACATTGTGCTTTCTTCCTGAATATTATTTTATAATATCTATGACAGAATTGGTATCTTCTATAATTTTCAGCTTCCAGTCTCGAGACAGAAGTTGCAGATTTAGTCAGACAAGATCTGACCATTTCCACCAGTCTCACTAGCAAGAATTTCCTTTGCCAGTCTGCATTCTACTACTTTCCTTTGCACTCCTGCCTGTGAGTTGTAACTAAATAGCATATGAAACATGAGAGCATTGGTCTACAGGCATTCATGTGCTTAAATGCTAAAAATTAATCAGCCAATAGCTCCTTTTGACATTTCTCCACCCAAATTTCCAAGCTAGCATTAAGAACCACGGCTTTCACAGAAACTCTGCTTTTCATAAGCTTTGAATATCTTCTATCCTGCCAAAGACAGCAACTTACATTTTACCATGAATTTAATTATGCTAATATACAACTCCTTAAAATGCCTATATCCTGGTCAGTTTTAGAAGCAGTACAATGCAGTTACTTTTCTAAAGGAAGGATAAGCCAAACTCTCTTCATGTTACTGTAAAGATGTGCACATGCTATGCCTGTCTAGCATTAATGAGGAAAGAGTGTACTGAACTCAGGGGATATTGGAACAAATCTTCTAATCGAGTCCTTTCAGATAAGTATTTGTGTTCCCATTCCAAACTCTAATATTTTTCCATGAATGGATTGACTGTTGATAGAAAGTGCCTTGTAAAGAACATTTCTCATTGTTGTCATAGGCTTATTTTTTCTAATGACAGATTGAAGAAAGATACCTATGTTTAGGTTCTATACTTATATTTTTATTATTTTATATTAATTTTTATATCTAATTTTTACTTATGTGTAAGGATAAAACGTCCTTCCTTGCCTTCTTTTCAGTGTAAAATTCCCACAATGCCACAGCAAAGATCAAGTTTTGTACTAATGATCATTTTAGAACATGTATCCCACAAGAAAAGCAAAATGACATTTCTGAAATAACTTAAAGTCCTATTCTCCAATATTGACACTGTTCTCTTTCTTTTTTAATTAGGAATTTAAAGGTAGTTAACCACCAAATAAGATTGGTAAGATGATGAGTAATAGGAGAAAAGGATTCATGGAGAGAGACAAAATCTGAAGATTTTCTTAAAGCAGTTGGAATATGAAATGATTACACTGGTGACCTGGAAATAAATTAATAGATTCAGAGTGAAATTCAGCAACATAGGACCTAAACACACTGCTGTCATCCTAAAATGATTGTCTTAGGGAATGAAAAAAAACTGTATCAGCTATTCGTCAGTAGCTGTGAAAGGTCATTATTCATACACTGGAGCTTGAAATAGCATTCCATATATGCCTCAGTCCCCCCATGAGCCTAAGTAGAACAGTTTTGGATGGCTACATAAAAGTGAATTTGACATACAACAGATCTTAGAGTAGGCTTATGAAATATGCAAAGGAGTATGATGCAACTCCGTAATGTACCTGTTTTTGAGATTGAATGAGTTTTAATTGAATATATATATATATATTCAATATATATATATATATATATGGGGTTAGTAATGGGAGAATATCTACAGAAGTGGAGACTAGATTGTTTCATTCAAGTTCGCAAAATAAAAGTGGTCTTTGTAAACAGGCTACCTGATATTCTTCTTGTAACACCAAGGAAGAAATGAATTGCTGGAGTTACACGAGAATTACGCAAGCAGCAGAAGAAAATTAAAGCCCAAAGGTGCTCTGAATAACTCAGTACTGGAAATTAGAAGAAAACTCCCTATCGTTAAAGCAGCAAAAGCAAAGAACAGCCCTCAAACCAGAGTTGTATCAGGCAAATAAAGTTAATCTTAATTAATTTCAAGACAAAGTGATCAACATAAAAGGAATTATAAAACCTTGTTTCTTGCAATAGCCCACATCCACTCCCCTGCTCCTACCACAGTTCTTTTTTTGGGGTGTATTATCAAGCATCAGAAGACTCTGAAGTGACATTATCATATCTGCAACCAAGCAGCACACAAGAGAATCAGACTTACTGTCAAATCTACCTGCACAAATACATACCTCCCCATATCCGATTGCCTGGCTCAGAATATACGGAATAAAACAAACATGGAAGCCTTCAACCTGGTTCTGTTTGTTTTCAGAGCAATTATCACTGCTGGCAATTCTGACAGAGAAGGAATGGCTCCGAGTGAATCAGTACCAGCACAAGCAAAAGGGAGTTCTTACAGCTAGAACAGGACACACTACATAAGTTGCATACCAATGCCAGAGCCATAATACAAGTGCCTGGACATATATCAAACTATTCCCTTTTCCCACCCCTCCATATCATCCATCTGTACTTGTAACATTAGGAATTATATCTGGTTGGTTGTTGTTAACGAAAGAATTCTTCAGATAAGTCATACTTTGGATCTAAAAAAAAAAAAAAAAGTTATTTGCTTTGTGTAAGAACTTGCAATCTCATTACAGGATGGGTTTTTTTTTAATATCTAAATATCTTCAGCAGTTTCTAAATCAGGTATATGACAAAAATCAGACTCACTTTCCATTAAAATGGGCAGTGCACTAGGTTTTAGATGTGGTAGTATTTCAGGCTTTAAAAGAACGAACTACCTAACACTCTGTTTTGCATGGATACAGGCTGCAAGATCGTTAATAGATTTGTATTGAGAGCAATCAAAATCATGAGATTTCAAGAAGCAAAGCAAAGCTAATAACCAAAACTCAAACAACAGTAGCTGAGCTGAATCCAGAGAAACAGTTCACATGACTGCAGCCGTGAGCTGTGATTACAATACAGTCTAAATTACTCTCACAACAGCCTACGTTAATCAACTGCTCTATGTAAAACAGCATTCAACTTGCGACTCTTAAGCCAATGGAGCTCCTTGCATTGTGGTACAGTTCAACTAGGGTGAAAAAAAGCATCTATCTCAGAATAGCAAATCATATAGCTTTTGGGAACAGCTAATGCAAAGTGGAATGCTGAAGTTGGAACTGCTCCAGGCTCTCAAAGATCTGACACTCAGTCAGACTTTCTGGTCTAGCCCCTTGGCTGTAAAAAGGAGGGTTATCATCAGTCACATCATACATGAAAATAGTGGCAGGAGACAAGGCTAAAACCAAGGATAGATTTTGGACTATTTGGTATGCTTGTGTCTGCAAGGACCTTAAAGTCAAAAATGATGTGCAAATGACTTGAGGCACTGAGCAAGTTGTCTAAAAATAACAGTCAGGGATTTAAATAGAATTTATGTGCCCAGTTCTACTTCATATCCACTCACCTATCACTGTGTTTTACTATCAAATTCCTAGGTGCTCTGTGGTACTCAAAAATATGCAGCACACTGGATTTGCCTTAGATGTTTTTTAGCTGATGTATTGCAGCATGGTCTTCTTCAAAGCTGGCGAGATAAATGTTTGAGAGGTTTGGGGTAAGAAATTGTTAAACTTGTTTATAGGCCATAGGAAGCAATGTAATCAGGAAAGTTCGTGGTGAACTAATCCTTGAATGATGGCACACACTGAACACCTACTGAGCAGCACACAACCATAACGAACTGCCTTGTTCAGAGCTATGACAATGCATGATGTCAAATGAAGTGGTGGGTTCATAATTTCTCGAGATGAAGTCTTTTGGTCTCTTTATTTCACCTAGCTCTCCATGTCATTACAGAGGGTAAAAATAGAGCTTTTTTTTTCCTGGCAAACAGATTCTAATTGTTTGCAAACAAGGACAAAAATCACATCCAATGAAATACTAGATTACTGGTCACCAGGCAGGTGTTATACATTCCCACCAATAAGAACATTCTGGCTGCATTACCAAATGGTGTATTTTTTCTAAACTGTATCTGTTCGCAGTGAAGCAACAATAAAAACCTGTCTACACAGCTCACAACTGCCTAAAATCTTGCTGTGCAACTTGTCACAGTCAATTTCTAAGGTACTGTGTAAGACTGGAAAACAGCTGTGCCGCTAAATCAGTCCAGGTAATTTATAGCAAGTTCTACACAAAATGTGGGAAATGCAATTCTAAAATGATTCTATTATGTCCTTAGACATGAGGAAGAACTTTTTCTCTCAGATGGTGGTGAGGCATGGAATGGCTGCACAGGGAGGTGGTGGAGTCGCCGTCCCTGGCAGTGTTCAAGAGGCGCCTGGATGAGGAGCTGTGAGATCTGGGTTAGTGCTTGTGGTAGCAGTGGTGATGGGAGGGCGGTTGGACTGGATGATCTTGCAGGTCCTTTCCAACCTTGTGATTCTATGTTCAGACAGCATATTTTATTAGTGCTATTAGCTGCATAAGTTCACAATAAGCACAAACTCCTTACTGATCTTTTTGAGCGCAGTTTGAATTTACTCACTCCTGTTTGAAGATGACACTGTTTTCTTTTTTTAGGTATCAGAACAAATATCAAGTCAAAGTACTTGGGCTCAAGCTGATAGCTGGTATGTCAGTACTCTCTTCATTTAGGTATTCATATGGGAAAAGAGGTGTACTACCTGTAGACTTTTTGTCCAAATTATATTTTAAATAATTTGCTGTAACACACATAAATATCTACTAAATATAAGCAAAAGTGGAATTTATTCAGGTCAACTCAAATCTTCATTTTTTGAGCAAAAGACTTGTGCTTATGTCACCTCTGGAAAAGCTCATCAAATGAAAAGATGATACGTGATGTACAAAGTCTTTATCCTATGGCTTCATTCCTGTTACCACACAAAACTACTGAATATCTCCAAAACAGATTTAAAGAAATAAGTTCTGAAACAAAGGAGCCCTGGAAAGCCAAGTTCACTTCCATCTGATAGGAGATTTATCTCCAAGTCTTGCTATGCAAAACACTCACTAGCTTTTCATCTATGCAGTAAGGAGACAGCTTGCCATGGTTATGACTTCTGGTAATTGGTATTCCACATCATAACATCATGTGGTGCACTGGGAATTAAAGTGTTAATGCTCCAGTTCTGGAAACCTGTCCGAGGGGACTTTGTGTTCAGAGAGGAGATGAAATCCCTGGCAAAGGCATGGGATCAGGCTCTCCTCCCTGCTGCTCAGCCTGTCTGCACGTCTCACCTCAGCATTAGTGTAAGGCCTTCAGTTTTCGGACACTCTCATTATATTTGATTTATAAGCATCAATTCTAATTATACTGTATGATAGTGTGTTATCTTGCACTCTAACATCTTATTTAGTAAATTAGTTTGTTTCTCCTCAGATCGTGGCCACTGTTTTGTTTTCGGGCCCATCTCTTTACCCTTTATTCCTTATCCCATTCCAGGATGTGGATCTGTGGGTCCCTCCAACCCCTTAGTCACAGAACTGGGCCGAACCAGCCCATAAACCATTGGCCAACAGCTTGTCCACTGTTCTCTCTAATTTGACTTTACTCTTTTCTTTATGGTTCAGCTATAGAGTCATTCTTGTTCAGGTTAATTGGGCATATATTAAGATACTTTTTTCTTGAGGGAGTATAATTTAAATAAGCTTATTAATTACTTTTGCCAGTAGGTAAAAAGAAGCAGAACTACAAGATTTAAATCTTATTTCATTTTTTTCTATATATTTATATTTTTCAGCTGTAGGTGGCTGATATAAAAACCCATCCACGTTCATCACTCCAGACTTTCATTAGAGGCTAATGAGTGCCAGACCTCCTTCCAGTCTTTAGCAGATTAGCTTAC
This sequence comes from Lagopus leucura, assembly GCF_019238085.1. NCBI lineage: Eukaryota > Metazoa > Chordata > Aves > Galliformes > Phasianidae > Lagopus > Lagopus leucura. The sequence continues at coordinate 887,179 of NW_024962264.1, forward strand.
CTCATCCTCAATAATAACTTTCTGTGAATAAATTAAGAGGGTAAAGTTAATCTACAGCAGCCTGTTAACACTCCCTTGGCAAACGTGGAGTTTGTATTCTTCATCATGTTCTTCACTTGAGTTTCGTGACTTCTTTATGTTGCTACCAAACTTCGCCAGCATTGTAGTCAACCTACTGTGTACCTACACTGTTAGTCTTCTTTGCAGTTGTAGCTCTCTGTGTAAGCCCCCACTATTACGCAGCCACAGATATCTGGCCAAAGGGTATGATACAGGTGGCTGGGACATGCCCCAGTGTAAGCTGAAGTGTTGACCCAGGATAGGAATACAGCCTGCATTTTGCCCTGGAGGGCAGACCTTCCCCTCCTGGTACCCTGGTACCCCTGAAACATCTGTACTATTCTCCGTGAGTTTTTGAATCTCTAGGATCACCGAAAGGAGCAGAATGTCATCAAAATATTCTAGTGTTGCTGTGAGATCAAGCATGACACTCAGTGATGGCCTGTGCAAGACTGATGGAACATTAAATGGACCTGCACCAAACAACTGCATGCCTCCAGTAACACCGAGCAGTGGCCCCTAAAAGAACACAACCTTCAACCGTGAACTGACTGTCAAACGTCTTACAGAATCATAGAATCACCAAGGTTGGAAAAGACCCACAGGATCACCCAGTCCAACCATCCACCAATCACCAGTCTGGGAGCACAGATGAAGGCAATTCAGCTGTGTGACTGGAAGAGATGGAGCCATGCTTGGCCTTTTGCTGTTCCACTCCTGTATCACCTTTCCACCGCACTGATCTTTCCAATTGTAACACTCAGGAAAGAAGGATCTGACTGAATGTTCACAGAACAGCCCTCTCCTCTCCTCAACACTGAGAGAGACTCAACTTTTTGGCACTGTTGTGGATATCATGTACTTCTACAATTACAGCAAAACTAATCTTATTTGATCTTTCTTGCTATAACCATTAGAGGACTTTGACTATCAGCTAGCTATTATCAGGAAATGCTCTCTGACTTGCATGAATCTACAGTTCATATGATTTATCATGCCTTTACGTCAGTATCAATTGTGGTTACAACCTTTTTAATTTACCTAGAAAAGAGTAATATAAAATCTTGACAGGGCAACTACAATCCGTAGTTCTCAAGCTGGAGAGATAAGAAGCCAGACCTGTGGTAATGTATGTACAGTACCCAAGGAAGCATTTTATTATGTATTTATCTTTGAATACAGGAGCAACCTAATTACTTTTATGCGCTGATTCAGATGTTTAATACCAAGTATATGTTGAACAAGTTGGCAGAATTGCAACCGTGATGCTATGCACTGTGCAAGGCTGATCCCAAAGGGCATTTCATCTCAGGAAAACTGATTACTGGGCATATTGCAAGGTCAGCTGCTCACTACTGTCACATTTTCAGCATCAGTCAGTTGCATTAAATATATTGAAAAGCCCTTAGCATAAATCTGTGTGTTTAAATCGAGTAATTTGTTGAAAATGACGAGACAGAAGTACTATAAAGTTCTAGCCAAATCGTACCGTTATAATTCACATTATGAATGTGACTTCGTTTCTGCTGACTGCAGGGTAGCAACATGCTTCTATCTGAAAACAGGACTTGGCTCTATGATAACTTAAAAACAGAAAGAAGCATTCCAAACGGTTGGTAGATGGATACTTTGTACCAAAGGCCTTCCTATTTCAACAAAAACGACTCATCACTCTCTCTTTTTAGATGGTACTTTCTCAAATCAAGTCAGTCTTAGGGAAACTAGAATATCAAGTGTTTGTATAAACACTTTTGTTTTTCAAAATGAGACTAATTCTGTGACCTACAAAGTTGTTCTCAGCTTTGTAGGAATTAATTATATTTACAGAACACTTACTAAATTTATCCCTACATTCTGATTGCAGAAGGTCTGTCAGAGGAATTGAGACATTCTAGTAGCTGTTTGAATGTTTTATATGTTACAGATGAGATGACATTTAGAAGATCACATCTGATTATTAACTACAGTTGACACTCATTAGTATGATTATACACAAATTAATAACTGAAGAAGGGGCCAGACCATATGTTTGAGCAATGGTTAATCAACTTTCATAATTTAAAATGTTAGCAAACTCCCTAGTGTGATTTAGACCTGCTACAGGGAAGCTTTTTCTTCACCATGATTCATTTAACAGCATGGGCTGAGGACTGTTGCCAGTGATCAGTCTATATGTGGTCATCTTCTGGTGTTAATAGAGTTTAAATGCATGGGCATGAGTATATCTCAGGGCCAGAGAAAATTCTGTGGTCTGTTAAGAATCACAGAAACACAGAATAATTTCATTTGGAAGGAACCCTTGGTACACTCCTGCTCCAAAGTAAAGCTAATTTCACAGTAAGATCAGGTTGTTCAATGTCTTGTTCACACGAGCTTGGAGTATCCTCAATGGTGGAGACTGTAGCATCTCTGGACTACTGCTTTGGAGTTTGATTGCCCTCATACTATTATTTTTTTTTATTCCTCAGAATTTGCTGCATTTTCCTGTCATCTCACCAACCTTGGCTGTATGCACTATGAAAATTTTTGCTCTATCTTCCCTACACATCCATACACTTTCTTACAATTCCATGATACTAAAGACAACCACACCCCTACCTTTATCATCTTATTCACCAGCTACACACCAACGTATTTCTCAAGTATCCTGGATAGGTTGCACCCTGCCATATTACTCTTCCATCATATACTGGGGTTGCAGAGAACCAGAGCCTGAAACCATTAAGATTATTCCAGATGTTTAGAGTGGGCCTTTACCATTGTTTTGATTAGACAAAAGCCTAGCATGGCATGCACAAATTGGCAACCTCACTGATCCTGACACCAACTCTCAGCTGTCCCCTTGCTCATTCCTTTGCAGAGCTGCTCCTCTGTATGTAGTAACAACCACCCTTCCTGATCTCCCAGCCTGGCTTTCCTAAAAGAACATTACCATCCCTTGCAGCATCCCTGTGATGTGAACTATCCTTCTTCATCTCTAACTTGAACAGCATCTGTGCACAAACCTCCAACTCGACATATTTGTTTCCCACGAGGAGTGGGCCTGTGTACAGGCACTTGAGGTGAGACACTCATAAAAGCTCTGCTTTTTTTTTACCTGCCACAAAGCTATGTCCTATCTTATGGAACCTTTTATCCTTTGGTGGCAGGACAGAAAGCACCAGTGGGACTCAAAGCCCCACAGTCACTCCTGATATTTCCATTATCTTTCTTTGGACAGTATTGGTGATCACATAGGTGAGCAACCAAAGGTAATTGTTCCCAAGACATAGTCTTGGCAATTTCAATGCAACAGCCTCTGCTGTGGGCCTGTGGCTAGCACCAGACTTCTCGATATTCCTAGTGTAGGGGTAAATTGACTCATATAAACAGAGTAGCATGTATTCATGTTAGCAATCTATGTTAACTCTGGTCTAGGATATTCTTCTAGCTGTTTTCTACAAAGCCACTCCAAAATTAGACTGGATATCAGAAGCAATATAGTAACATTTGTACTGAGACTGGAATTTTAAAGCACAAATTCCATAATGAAAAGCAGTGGGTATTAATCCAAGCAGACTTTTCCACTAATGCATTTTAGCTATTCCTGGTATTCAGTTTCCTCCATTTATTCGTAACTCTGGCAATTCTACTGGAATACACAGTAGCCATAACCATCAGCTGAGCCAACAGTATGCACTGCGACTAGAACCTGAAGAGCTTCCTTCTGCTACCAGATGGCACAGTTTCTGTCTCATGACACAGAAATGAACTTAGCATTTAATGTTAATTTTTTAAATAAGCACATTACTCCCATCCTAAATTCTGTTTTCTTAGCATAGGTGGTACTTCTGACAGCCCATTTCATAATTAATCCTGACATCTTTGATGTTCTGTCTCTACACAGAGAAATGGTGCTTGCTTGTTATATTGATATTTCACATCCCACTGAGTTCAGAACAGAGGTGGTTCTGCTACATTGCTTGAATGCTAAGCTTTGAGTAAGAGATGGCAAGGTGAACATAAGACTTTGATTAGGTGGATCCATTTTTAGGACATGATTTATATATAACATTTGCATCAGATTAGCACAAAGAAGTCCTGTCCCATTAAAATCTGCAGTATTTTTTAAAACTAGTTCATTAAAAGGGTGAATTATTGATAAATTAACATTATGTTCTAGGTAACTGAATGTTAGCTTTCTTATAACCAGAAGATTACATCTCAGGACTTTTACCACAAATGAGGCTGTAAATATCTGAAAATTGGAGGATTTATTTGTGCTCCCTTCTACCTCTGCAAGCTTCGTCTACACAAGCGTGACAAAAGTGTAGGATATGGCAACCTTGTTTGGTAAAGAGGACCAAGTAAGATGCAGAACCAGATCCCTTTGCTTTACACCAGACAAGGGAGTTTTAACAGCAGCTGAACTGACAGGTACGACGAGAAGTTTCAAAAACTTCTGTGATTTATTACATGACACAAAAGAAAAATTACATTGACTGTATTACAACAAAGATCACTAAATTATTTTATAATCCTTTTCCCACAGTTCTGCTGTAGTAGTCAAACAGTTTTGAAAGATGAGAGAGGTTTAATTTTATTCATTCAAAGCCAGCTTATTTGTTGATGTACACTAATCAGGTAGGATAGGTATTTAGAATTCAGGTCTAATTATAGTTTTTGTTTATTTAAATGATACTGAAGTAATGTTTATTTAAATGATACTGTCATTATATAGCTAATAGGATCAGTGTTTTTATAGAAACTCAGTGCCTTTATTAAAGCTAGGAAATCTAATAGCTTAATGTGAAATATAAAATGTTCCTAAGTAATGTTAAAGGTCATGTCCTGTATATTTTACATATATATATATTTTAGGAAAAAATTTGCTCGTGCAAAAGCAGCAGCACACATTAATCAACCTGCCTTGTAAATAAACCCCCCCCAAATTACATTTTTTTCTTAATTTTATGTTATGACATAAAACCCCTGTGGGATCTTCAAGTTCTAAGTGGGCAAAGTTATTTTCAAGCCTCCAATAATCATAGATAATCATGCATATGCTGTTAATTACTGTCCTGTCTCTTTCTCAGTAAGAGATATGAATGGAAATGGGTGAATGGGATGGGGTTCAACAAGGCCAATTGCTGGCTTCTGCACTTGGATGAGGTGCTACGAGATATGGGTTAGTAGCTTGGTGGGTAGTAATGGTGATAGGAGGACAGGCTACTACAGCAGAACTGTGGGAAAAGGATTATAAATGATCTTGTAGGTCTTTTCCAACCTTGTGATTCTATGAGTCTATGATTCTGTATTAGCACATGGCAGTTATAAGCAGACTTCCTGACAGTAACTGCAAGCAAAACCAGACTGAGCATATCCACTTGCACTGTGTTGTCTAAATTTACAAAGGTCACTCTGAAAGTAATGCCTCCTATTTATTTGCATGGAAACTAGAACAGATACAAAGAGTACAATAACACTAATTGATAGAACAAATTATCAGCTACAAAACGCTGTTTTTCAACACAGTTACCACCATTAGCTGTATATTTTCACCAGTAAAAGACAGCAAGCCATGCTCATAAAAATCTGCACTAGTGGAGACTACCCATTGTCCTCACTGCTGAAACACATCACCCACCCCTCACTGTACTCACTTTCACACCTTGGTCTACATTGACATCCAGCAAGCATCAATGAATGTCAGCAGATGCCATTTTGTCTGCATGGAGGAATTCAATGCTGTATTCCACATCTTCTGGGAATGAGTACATTAAGATTCTGAAGTGCTCAAATGGGGTAAAAGAAATTGCAGAGCACCAAAGGGAAGGAAAGAAAGAAAAACATGAAAAAAATGCCCAAAGAAATGTAGAGCAAAGAGAGAGAAAAATATCAAAAACAGCTAGCAAAAATTTAACTCCACCTGGTAGGAAATACTCAGAAATAAGAATTTACCTCAAGCAGTCAATAAAGGAAAAGAGTAGATAAGAGGCTTCTTCCAGTGCAGAAACTTGCTCCAACCTTTACCTTACTTAGGGAAGACTTCCCCATGAAGTAAATTGCTCAGTATAGTTTTCATAACAAATCCAGACACTAGGTATAAATTAGAAAAGATTCTACCTGTAAAGACAGGTAGAAGCAGTGGAAGCAGGTTTCAGCAACTTTCTGAAATTGCTAAAATTTCCTTAGCTTTGTGAACCCCAATAAAAGTCAGTTGAATACATACAGAACTGTTTTATAAATTCCTGTATTTCAGTTTCTATGTCCTGCAATTTCTAGCCATTCTTCTTATTATCCAGCTTTTTCCAGCAAGGCCCTACTTGCACTTATATCACACTAGGTTGCAATGATTTCTTCCTAAATTATGGCAAATGGTTTCTGCAAACATGTTTTGAATCTGTGCTAAGCTGCTGAACTCTGTTGTGTTAATCCATAGAGGAATGAACATTCCTGACAGGTTTTCAGAATCAAACCATACCAAAATAAACAAAACATTATGTGTTCACAACAAATTAGTTTAACCAGTGAACTATTGTCTCTCACGAGCAGAAATGTGAATGAATATAAAGAAAAATGGTTTTATTTAAACATACTTGCAGTTGAACATAATGGCGCCATCAATTTTTTAGTGGACTCTACATTACTGTCCATGGGGAAATCTGTTAAAATATTAATAGCAGGATGTGTCCCATTAGGAGAACACATAACATGTTCTATTTTAAATAGAGAATTAATAAAGATTTGTTTGAGTAGGACGTAGGAATAACTGTAAGCTTAATTCCAGTGCATCGCTGGAACAAGTAAGGATAACTGAACTATTGACTTCCATTCTTTTCTCCTCATACATATGTATTATAGGAAAAAAAGAAAAGGAACAGTCTGAGCTGGAACGTTTCTATTAATATATATTATACTAGCCTTACATAAGAAAAACTACACATCTTAAATTCACTGAAGTACTCAAATGTGTCGATTTTCTCCTTACTTTGCCAGAATAGCAGATGCCTTCCATTATTCTGAAGGAAAGGAAAAACTTCCATCTTTCACTCCGTTTTTTTTTTTGGTTTTTTTGAGGCTTTACAGAATGCATAACAGACACTGATACAATTGTCCTTCCTGCTTGCACGGGAATTATTGATGACCTTTTATTACTAGATAATACTTTCCAAATGCTCAAAATGGGAGAAGAATACAGCACTGGCAGCCTTTAAGTATTCGGCATTTTTAATGTGATGTTCTTCTCTCACTTTACATCCTCCCCACCCAGAAAAAGTAATCCTTCCCTCTATTTCTTTCCTATTCTGCGGGAAAGAGAGGCACAAGTGTAATGAAGTGGAAAAAAATGAAGCCTCAAGCCAGCACATTGCTCAGGACTCAACAGTTCAAACTGACAATCTCAGCTCTGTTTTCTGTAAATAGTATTTTGGGCAATTTATCACCGTCTACCAGTGATTTTGAATATCGATGATCAAATTCTTTCTGTTTAACAGAATAAATCAAGTAGTAGTTGATGTAAAGTATTGTTACTTATTTTAGGTAAAACAGCAATATACGATGACAAGATTTTGGATGAAGCTGGCTTTTAGCTTTCCTTTTTGGCAGGACATTGATTAGGAGTTCATAGCTCCTTTGATCTCCCAGAAGGGATGAAAATCTGGCAAGGCTGTCACAGCTGCCAAATCTGATTTGATGCTGGGAACAACTTATTTTGAGTCCACTATGCAAGGCAATTAGAATTAATACATCTTGGAAACACGTGTGGCACCTGAGCAAATGCCAAATTAGCTCATTAAAATTGACACGATGATAAGTAATCATTACACTAATCATATCTGACTCATCTATCAAATAAAGAGAAAGTGAATACTCCTGAAGCCTTGAAATCTAAAACTCATTTCTACCTCTTGTGTCTGCTATTTTTATTTATTTATTTATTTATTTTTTAACCCACATTGCTTAAATTTGGCTAGCACATAGTGGTTTCATTCTGGTGACTTCACTATCAGCAAGGCTAGGTTGACAGCCTTGAACCAGCAAATGAAAAAGTGTCAGCTGAACGTGACTTCCTTTGGAACTAAAACCAGCAAACTCAAACAGTGTCACTGAGTGGGGCCAATTGTCACTCCCCCTGATGGAGCTGTATTAGCATCTGCTGGCAAGACCTGGCAAGATATTCCCTTCTCTTACAAAATAAGTCAAAAAGTGTTAGATCCTGAGGGTTCTCCTCTGGCAGCTGTCTCACAGGATGCAGTTTTCTACATCTATGCTTTCGTGTCTTTTTCAGTTTTTTTGTTTTTTAAAGTCCTGATAAATTTCTTAATCCTAGTTTATATGGGCTGTTACATCTAGAAATGTTGATAATGGAAATGCAGAAGACTAAGTTTTTACTAATTATTTATTTATTTATTTATTTTGTGCACTAGTGGATCTATTATCCAAGTAAATCTCAAAAACACAGAGAATAGAAACAATGCAACATCCCCAGATAACCTGGATGATTGCCCTTATAGGCAAATTATTCCTTAAACAGGTACTGCTTATTAAGATAGCTTGCATATGGGAAATGTTTAGCAGGTCAGGCATTCTTTGTGGAGGCTCTTTGGCTTTAGAAGATATACATATTGTCACACATTGGATAAAGAAGTGGTATAAAGACTGTGTTTCCCCTTGAATTTCTATCAAAAGTTTTCTCCTAAAATTGAGTATAATCCGTCTTGCCAATGAGCAAGTTATAAACAATGCATTTTTACCACAATGGAAATAATTATGATTCTGTAAGTTGTAAATGTTTTGCAGAAATGCCCTTCTTTGGCTGAAATATATAACGAAGATCACACTGCATGTTTAAAACACAGCCCTTGCAGCCCTCTGTGTGAAAACTTACTCCTAATATCCAACCTAAACCTCCACTGTCTCAGTTTAAAACCATTCCCCCTTGTCCTATTACTATCAACCCTCGTAAATTGCTGTTCCCCCTCCTGTTTATACGCTCCCTTCAAGTAATGAAAGGCCACAATGAGGTCTCCCCACAGCCATTTCATCACTGCCTACCTGAACTAGCAATAGCAGGTACTAATCAGAGGAGCAAACCAGACCTAGAAGTTTTTTGGTGATGTTCCTGACACAGGCCCTGGGGAGGCAGCACACCTCTCTATGGGTGGGTTGGATGAGAGGATATTCCTGTGTCAGGCCATGTTTTGCTATGGCACAGCATGATATGGTGATGCTTTGAATTCTGAGATAAGAAAAATTACCAGGAAGAGGAAAGGATTTTTCAGATTTACTTTGCTTTCAACACCCAGTAAGATCTATGGGAATTATAGACTAATATTTGTATGTTCATCAACACTCCTATATCAACATGCAAGTTAGTTACTGTAACAATAAATCAGTAGAGAGAACCTGGTTATGATGAAGTCTCGATTGTGCAAATTTAACTGATTCCAGAAGTATGCATAACAGAATGTTTCAACTAGAGAAAAGCATTTGTTTTCATGAGAAAGCTAATTTCTCTACTGTATGCAGGATTTTTCGTTTTCTTTAAAGAATAGAAAAGCAAAAATGCTAGAAATAACTACTGAATGAACATGAACTGCTGTCTAAAAGAAAAACGCCAAGGGTTTGCTATGCTAAAGCTTGCAATGGATGACCAACTGTTCCTCTCTCTTTGTATACAGAGACTTTTTTATTAGAATTGCCCTGACATTTGTGAAAATACTGCTTTGCTGAAGTGAAACTAGAAATAAAATTGAAGACTAATTATTAAAGAAAGGTAACAGGAGCGAAGAGAGACAAAGGATCAGGCTTCTGTTTAACAAACTGTCTTTTTAAGCAGCATATAGTAAAAAAAGTGTGGTGCTTGAACACCAGGGAAAAATAAAAACACAACACAATTGCAATTTTTTTCTTACAAATTTAATTCCTGCCAGCAACAGAAGTATGTGGAAATGAAATGGTTTTAGTTGGGTGCTCTCTAATTAGGGTAGGCTATGATCAAGTACAAAAATACTTAAACTGAAGCTCTAGGGACATTTCTTCCCTTCCAGGAGAAAAGCAGGCAGCCTGTGAGTCCCATCTTTGCAGAACTGGCTGCATTACTAACAGGGCATTGAAACTAGTCCTGTCTTCAAGAGAAGATAAAGAGATCATGAGCCCTGACAACTCATGCTTCTAATTTCAGTAGTTCTTTTAGAAACAGAAAAGTAATGAATGAATCTTTCACATACACCATTCATCCACTTACCTTCTGAGCAGTGCTACTAAAGCCAAAGAAAACTTAAGTTGGGTAGGGATAAAACAGTGGCAGTGGATATAGAACTTACATGCTAGTATCTCTCATAACACCTACAGATGAAGCACAAGCCTTGAATCTATTATTTCAGTACTGTAAAGAGTAAGTGGTACGTTGATTGCTCATGCTAGTCTCTTTTGGACATAACAATAACACTGAGTAAGATGAGAAACTAGTCCATAAGCAGTAAAAGTTTAGTTGTGACGTGACTCAGCCCATGCTACAGCTGTAAATACTCACACGTGCACTTCAGGAATATCAAAGCATTTCATATACCCAATCCATGTAACAAAATATTGAGCAGTACAAGCACAAGTACTTCAAATACAGTTACAATAATTACCACTTTATATGACAAACTCGGTGGTTTATCATATAAACATTAGAGGTTGTGAAAGTAAAAATATTTCATCAAAGATTCAAACAAATTCGTTGTTCTTCTATCATCCAGGAAAAGGAAAATTCAATAGCTGTAGTCAGTCCCTATCAAACTCTTATGTAAAGAAAACTACATTCAGTCTTGTGAAATATTCCTTTAAACAGAAAAACAGCTCCTTTATTATGAGTGCTACAGTTCGTAAGGTTATTATCATCCCTAAAATAAATGTAAACTTCGCTCCATGTCTATGCATGTCAGACTGGGACATGATGAATCACCTTTCAGAATACAGAAATAGTATGGAAATAACTGTTTCACTTGAAACCTGATACATGGTGTGCTGTGGTGCAAGGCCACGTACAATTTACTTCTGATGTAATCTTCAGCAAAGATTTCTCTAACCACCACAGTAAGAAATACCCTCTTTCAGATCAAAAGTAGACTTCCCATTGAATGCAATCAAATATGTCTGCACTAAGTCTCTTATGGGCAGACTGCAAGATGTTCCATGGATCAGAATTTTGCAAAGAACACCATAGGAATCACTGTGGTTGCTAGTGGTTTGTAGAAATCCAGCCCAATGATGTTACTTTTTTTTTTTCTAGAGGCTGAGTTACACTGCGAGACACCTGGACACAAACAATTTCCTAAAGCTGATCTGCTACAGAGACGATTATTGTTGCTACAAGAACCTGAAGCATCTGCAAGGGGAAGCAAAACGTTGAAAAAGCAGCATGAGAAACTCATCAAGTAGGGTCTGATTCATCCATATGAAAGGCCTTTAACAAACACGTGGTAACTTTTCTTCTTCTAAGAGGAAGCCTTGAGAGGTCCAAGACATGGCAGGGCAGCACAGGAGAACAGTTATCGTGGTCAAACTATTCTGCTGCTACTCTGTAGAAAGATAGAATGTCCCCCAGGTGCACAACTGCATTTCCTAAGCTTTTATGGCACCACTGAGTGTTATTTCCCTTGGCACCACTGAGTGTTATTTCCCTAATCATATTTAAAAATCATGCCTGTGTTCTCTGTTCAGAAGGTTAGAGCTGAATTTTCTTTCGATGAACAAGAATTTCAGTGGATGTATGACTATGCATAATTAAACCAGTAAGTTAAAATAATATATGGAAAATCCCCTCTAGGCTTCATATCTGTGCCTGATTTCTTCTTTCTGTGTAATTTTGTAAGTGAATTTTCTGCTGGTGGTATTTTACAGAATCATTAGAAAGGAATGAAGAACAGAACTAACAAGATTAGAATTGTTTCTTCTTTTTCCTCCTCTTCTCACTCTCCACTTTCTGTCTTATTTCTACTTCTGTTACTTCCAGTAAATCTGTGTCCCTTAAACTTTGATCAAGGCTCATACTGATGTACCACTGATAATGAAGATCATATGGGTTAAAAGATGTATATTACCCATAGAAACACAGAACATGCCTCACTCCTTAGGAAATCAGTTACATTCTGTGTAACTTAGTGTTCGTTAAAAGTAACACACGGATAATAGTGTATGTGATGGTTATAATTCTCTCTGCACACCTTCATTCTCTAGGTCCTTCGAGAAAGGGCCAAAATTTGGACTTGTAAAGTACTCTTGTCTGGTGACTGTCTTGTGCTCAATTCCTTTACCAGCAAGCTCTTCAAACATCACATTAAACTCCATACTTGTGAATAGAACTGGTAATTTCAGTGGCTAGAAGTTCAGGGCCCAAAATCATAAAATCATTTGACATTCGAGAGATATCAACTAAAGAAGCTGCAGAGGGTTCCCCCCCCAGTGTGCCGGGTTCGTCTTGATGTGTCTTTTGTTCATATTCATGAAAAAGCTTCTTCATTGTGCCAAGCTGAATATACTCTCCTAAACACAGATGTGGATTTGACAGGCACAAAAAAGTACTGCCACCCTAGATACTAAAGAAAAAAAGTGGGTTTTCTTTTTTTGCTCATGACTAAAAGTCTTTATCTCTCTTTCAATAGAAATTGCATATTAAGCTTTCAAATAGGCTCCATCAATACTTCAATTTAATTAGTATACTAAATTGTCTATCTCAAAAAGTCATATATTTCCCATAGAAGAGGATAATTATATTTTTTAAATGTACTTTTCTGCTGGATTTATTTCCTTTTAACTAGAAAAAAATAATCCAATCTCAACTGCATAATTTATTCCAAGAGAGCATGGGAAAATATGTTCACTGAACCACAACTGAAGTTAATGAACTAATGCATCAATCCAAGGTTCAGATGAGAGATTTTTTTAGACCAGAGACGTGGAAGCTGCACGTGACCAAAGCAGACTTGTGAGTTCTGTGGTTGCTGACCTCATCTGCCTAATACTTCTGATACTGATATTCTTCAGGTATAGCAAGAATACAGGAAACAAAATAGACTGTCTTCTATGCATTGATGCATACCCGTAGGTCACTAAGGAAGTTGTTATTGATAGCAATCCTTCCACACTCTGTAGGCACAGAATCTCCATAGTGATGGACAGAAATATCCTTGTATGCTCCTGCTGCATTGTTCTTCTGAATATATGGAATCCTGTACTGAGCTGTCACTCTTAATGTTGACAAAATTCCCTGGGTAAAAACCCATGTTCATAATGCAAACAGCAGTTTAGTGGAAACAGACAGTTCAACAGAAATGTGAGGGATTGGTTATTTTTGTTTTCCCAGTCTTTTCCAAAATGATGCTGCTTAGAATATATATATACATTCTGACTTGAACAGTAGATGCTGCTCCATCCAATTTAGTTCACTAACAAGAGATAGAGATATTGACTTTTTCACTCCAGTGTCTCAAGTGCTAACTTCTTCTAAGAGTAATAAAGTCCAGGAGTAATAGGATAATTAAGAATAGATATATTTTTCTTCTCATGTTTTTCTTTTTTAAGTCCAAAACTAAAATGTAGCTAGGGGTTGGTGTTGGGTCTGGTCTTATTCAACATCTTTATCAGGGACCTGGATGAAGGAATAGAGTGCACTCTCAGCAAGATAACTGATGATACAAAGCTGGGAGGAGCGGCCAGCACACCAGAAGGCTGTGCTGCCATTCAGCAAGGCGTGGACAGACCAGAGAGTTGAGAAGGGAGGAACCCGATGAGGTTCAACAAGGGCAAGCATAGTGTCCTACACCTGGGGAGGAGTAGAGGTTAGTGGCTGACCTGCTGGAGATAAGCTCTGCAGGGAAGGACCTGGGTGTCCTGGTGGACACAGGTTGGCCATGAGCCGGCAGCGTGCCCTGGTGGCCATGAAGGCCAATGGGATCCTGGAGTGAACTAAAATTAACGTGGCCAGCAGCGCAAGCGAGGTGATCATCCTCCTCCACCCAGCATTTGTGAGGCCACATCAGGATTACTGTGGCCAGTTCTGGGCTCCCCAGTTCAGGAAAGACAGGGAATTTCTAGAGAGTCCAGCAGTGGGCCACAAAGATGAAGCTTGAAGCAGCTCCTTCATGAGAATAGGCTGAGACCTGTGACATTTCAGCCTGGAGAAAGGAGGGATCTTATCAACTCTCGTGACTATCTAATGGCCAGGAGTCAAGTGAATAGGGCCAGGCTATTTTCAGTGCTCCCCAGAGACAGGACAAGGGGCAACAAGCACAAACTGCAACAAAAGAAGTTCCAGTCTATTTTCCAATCACATCAACTGAAAAAAGCTCAGATCTGAGACAGTAAGATGTGGCCATTCTGCATAGAAAACAAAGACAATTTTTTTGTGCTCAAATTCATCACAGACCAACAGCAAAAAATCATTCTGATATGGAAGTTCTGACACTTCAAATTATCCCTGATTCCTATGGCTTTGAAATAGGACAGCTAATATTCAGTATAATTTAAAGCAGCCATTAAACTCTGCATGTTGACTTTCAGGAAGGTACAGTGCTTCGTATTCTGTAAGGTACCACTGTTCTGTAATATAAAAATTCAATCCTCATCAAGGAGCCTGTGGCTACTAGGAGTGAAGAATTATAGATTTGGAAATCTGATGGCCACCCATATGGTAAGGTTCTCATCCAATTTATTGCACACTGCATATCTGTATTTCTCCTCACCAGCCTAGATAATAATTTTAGAAAGTGCAGAATATTTCTAAAATGTAATTCTATACCTCTGCATTTCTACATATAAGTAAAATGATTCTTCTGTGATTTAATGATGTGATGCTAAATTACATCTATAAAAAATAATAAAAAAAATCATTGCCAGGGTCAAGCTGCAGTTACTATCTGCAGCCATTCAGAATACTGAGCCATTACCTCCAGATCCTCTGCAGTGATTCCTTCCCTGTGAAACTTACTAAATTAAGGATTTTTCTTAGAAAACAGGGCAGGTAAAGATTTGGGATTATTCCCAAATCTTTTCTCCTGGTTGTGAAGCATTGCATTTTATTTGGATATGGGCTGGAAAGATCAATTAACAATTTTTCTGAATAAAAAGTCAGACCTAAGGAGATCAGCACAAACCAGGGTCATAAATTCAATTACATTAGTACTTTCTTCTTTGAAGAAAATACTTCCTCTGTTTGCTATGTGTGTCTGTGTGTATCCATCGTAGCTTGTGAGGTTAAGAAGGTATTTACAAGACAAGATTTCACATGCCATCTACAGTTGGTGCTAATTAAATTGTAATGGTGTTTATATAGTGCCTTGCTAGCTGAAAACTATACAGTTTTGTAAATAATGTAGTCCACAGTGATGCTGCCTGTGACAGCTGCAGTGGGCTCATTGTTTTAGTAGGCAGACCAGCCAACTTTCCAGTCTCACCTGCCTTCTCAGACACCTAAATCCATAGTAAATAGAACAAAGTCTTACAAAATACCCAACAGGAAATCTTTGCATCTTCCACGTTTTCAATTTAAAAGTAATAGTTTTTAAAGTGAAGAGTTTAAACAATTGGATTTGGGTTAAACTAGCTGTGGTTCTTTTACAAGAAGTGGCACAGGATTATGGTATTGGTAGGTAGCACTGAGGCACGTATCGTTGTAGGCCCATGTATGTGCTTTGGAATTGCGTGCTTGCTGAGGTGAAGCATACATGTAGTTTAAACTCAGCTGTTTCAACCTTATTTACCTTACTTTTATTTCTAATATCAATAAATTATGCTTATATTTTCATAGTCTACTACTTTGTTTTCTCTTTCTGGGCATTACAGAGATGTTTTTACTGTGTGAAGAATATTATCTTTATTGGTTACCTCATTCCAGCTGTACTCACCAATACACTATAGCCCGATTTTTCCCCACGAAGTTACACAAAGTTGACCATTTAGTTCTACCATTCACTCTTCACCCTCCTATTTTAAACTGTTGAAACTTCTGAAAATGTTTTTTTCGCTGAAGAAAGTCTTGAATCCATCAAGATAAGAAAAGTATGAAGAAGAAAATAGGTTATGAAATCTCTCCTATCTTTGAAAAGATGCAGCCTTCTCTGTGCTTTAAGCCCTGTCTTAGAGTAGTGCCTGCACTACAGATCTCATCTCTGTGCTGTGTATTTTGAAAACAATCTTACTGCAAAACTGTTTAGCTTCTGCAAATGATGACATATTCTATCATCAGAATCTAAGATCACTCAAGAAACTTAAAATTATTGTCTGAGCTTAATGAAAATGAGACAGAGAAGTGCATGCTGTCTGCATACTGATACAGCTTAGATCAGTAGTAACCTCCATAAGTCTCATACAATTATAGACCGAGTAGTTAAGGTGATGTAAGCTGCAGGTCAGTAGAGCACTCATTATGGCTGATTATCAATGGATACATTAGAACGTTTTGGTTTTTTTAGATTCTGTCCTTTATTTTCTTCTTACTGGAGTTTCTCCCCATTGCCTTTGTGAGCAGCATTTTGGAGAGGGAATGTTAAGGCATGGCAAAGACGTATTTTTGCTGCTCATCACCTTGCATCAAGTGGCAGCAAGTGGTGTAACTTAGTGGAAAACTTCGTGGAACAGATCGTGTGTCTGAGGTTTGAAACTCACAGGCAAAAGGTATCAACTGGCACTGCTTTCTTGAAACTATCCAATTTTTCTATTCTTACCTACATTTACACCTGTTGCTGTGTACTTCTGGCTTTTCAGAACTGGTTTTTTTCTCTCTTCCTTATTCTATGCTAGTCATATTAAGTCAATTTCAGATTTCTTTCTTTTGTTGTCTTATCATAATTAACTATTCAAAAATGAGAGCGTAAGTGTTGCTTTGAGCTGATTTTATACGAAGAATCTACTCATAGGCTTATTCCATTGGAAAGGTTTCTAGAACAAAAGGAGTCTCGTGATCATTACAGGAAAATGTGTACTGCAAAAACTAATTCTCTTGATGAATGCAACTGTGAGTCGAAAGGAAAACGACAAATTTTCATGCCTAACAGGAAAAGGAATGTTTCTGTAGAGATGTGGGACATATTAAAAGTGACTTTAGGAAATTTCAGTGTGAAGGTAAGAATCATACTTTACAAAAATATTTTGTTTGGGGGAAAATCAAAGCTCAATGTACTTCATGCATCAATTTCAGGTGATTATACACTTTTATCTGTAGTTAGTCTTGATGTAATTAGTATGTGCTTATCTGCAGCCCTCTTCCAGTGCTCAGCTGCATAATGCTCTGGGCTTTAGAAAGAATATTAGAATATATTTCTGTCATTGTAATTTCCTAGGAACTGCTCTGCTGCTGCATTAGAGGGAGGCAGTTTCCTTGTTAGCTCTCTGTTAGGTACTCGAAAATTGAAGTACACAGTTCAGCTAGAGAGTGGGAGCTCTACTGATAAATTAGGAAGCCAACTCCTATCAGTGCCTTGCAATACAACAAGCCTATTCAAACATTTCCAGCATTCCATAACAACTCTTGAGAGCTGGATTCTGTTGATGATATTACCTTTATTATATAAGTATAACCCATTCATTCTAACTCCATGTGAATCAAAGACAATTCAAACTAAAATAATTAGGGAATTGAAGAGTAGACACAGAAAACAGGAAACCCTACCTTATTTGCAGCGGGTCAGTAGGAGTTTTGTCATGTTTTTCCCCCAGAGGGTGGTGAGGCACTGGCACAGGTTGCCCAAGGAGGCTGTGGATGCCCCATCCCTGCAGGCATTCAAGGCCAGGCTGGATTTGGCTCTGGGCAGCCTGGGCTGCTGGTTGGTGACCTGCACACAGCAGGGGGTTGGAACTGGATGAGTGTTGTGGTCCTTTTCAACCCAGGCCATTTTATGATTCTATGATTCTATGATATGCAATTACCGTAAGATAGAATTTTATCTATAGATAATCAGTTTGCAAAAACATCCAGAAGAGAAACTTCAAGATTTTGCTAGCGAATGTTTTGACAAGTGAATTTATCCTTACAAAACTGAGATATTGCTTGTATATTCCCATACACCAACCTCCTGTTGGGTTATAGCACGTATGTATTTGTAATATCATAGCATCCAAACGTATGAAAAATGGGTGGAACCCACTGTACCTGGTGCAATTCAAACAAAATCTCCTTGGCAAAGAGTGAAGGAGCAATTTTTATAATGATGTAATCAAGTAACTGTATTTAATTTAGAAGATCAGAGACTAAAATACAGAATGAGAACTACTGTTGTGCACAAGAATAATACTTGATCTAATTTTCAGTAATGCTAAGACAGCAGATGAAATGAGCACCTCAGACATGACTGCCAGCTCCTGCAAAGGTTTTTCTTCTTACATCCATTTAACAGCTGAATGAAACTGATTTTCAGAGACTCTATGCTCACAGCACTCCATACAGCGAATGCTTTTCAAAAATGAGCAGTTTAGAAACAAATATTTGTTCTGCACGATAGCTGACTTACTGAATCAGCAAAAGGCTGTTAAATAGTGAAGAACACAATCTGCAATAACTGCATTGTTTCAGCACAAGTTTTCCACCCAAATTTGACATACTGATACACTCCTAGCTGTAGGAAATACATTATTCTTTATAGGTTGACCGTCATCTAAGCAGATACCAAAGCATTAGCTACACTTGAATTACTGTACCTTGTAGGCACAGAATCATTTCACTTACGTGAAACAAGCTAAAATTTACTGCAGCATAAATGTACTTTATGGCGTTTGATCTCTGCAACCCTAATTTCTTGGCTTCTGTGCTCCTTGTGGGATCACTCTGCAGCTCCCTTCCTGCCTGCATGCCTAAGCTCCCTTCTCATGGAAATTAAAGCACAATAGAAAAGAATGCATTTGCAGAGCTCATCCAAGAGAAAGTCGGGGCTTCAGCAGGGCACACACCTGGAACTAGGAGGTGAAAAATGAATTTGGATTACACAGCATAGGCATAGCCAATGTTTAGTACAAGGCATGACAAAGATTTCATAACAAGTCACTTGGGACAGGAAGAATTCCCTAACAATTTAAATTAGAGGAGGATGCAAAGAGTTTGCAATTACCCGAGCTGGAACTTGTATTTTAAGTTGAGAGCTTTCTAAATTTGACTTCAGAAGAAAAAGAAACTATCCTCCAGCCAAGTGTCGTTGCTGCTCTGCCTAAAAACAGGTGTAATACTTGATCAGAACAAACCATCAATCTTCTGACTTAAGAATTTTGTGCAGGAAAGCATATCTGACTGGCACGAAGATGTTTCCACAGGAAGATATTTCCCCAGGAAGTCTGACTACCTGTAATTTCCAGCGAAGAAGACTGAGAATCCTATTTATCTGTCCCTGCAGTTAGAGCCATCATAGCATTTCTTTGACTCTTCATGGTAAAAGGTAAACTTCACAAAATTGTATTTCTATACAACCTACAGACATACTGTCACAAGCCAGCTAGTAAATCTAGGCAGTCCTTCAGGGAAGAGTAGGTTAACAAGAAAACCAGCAATACCAACAAAAATATTTTTGCGTGACCCAGGACAGCTTGCATGTATGTATACACAGTCTAAGTAGAAATCTGGAACCA
The DNA here is from genome assembly GCF_019238085.1 of Lagopus leucura. Classification (NCBI taxonomy): domain Eukaryota; kingdom Metazoa; phylum Chordata; class Aves; order Galliformes; family Phasianidae; genus Lagopus; species Lagopus leucura. The sequence goes on from NW_024962264.1 coordinate 906,817, forward strand.
GCTGTGTTTTCATTTATTCAGTGAAACAAAACCTTTCTTCTAGACAGACTTGAAATTTTCTTTGCAAATAAACATTTTTTGGTGAAAATGTATGCTTTACTCCTGATACTCAGGTCTCGCTGACCAAAGCTATGTGGCAGTAAGAATATGACATGTACTCTTTGGAAAGGACAAAATAAGTGGGTCTTTCAGTTGAAAAGGGGCAAGAAAAAAGCTTTTTAATACTGGTGCCCTTCTGAAGTTCAGTGCATGTCCAAATACTAAGACTGATGTTCCTCAGAAGGGTATTTATGAGTCTTAAGGATAAGTAATATCCGAGATGATTTAACAATGTCCAGAAAAGAATAAATTGAGTTAGACGTAGATAAATCATTGAGAACTCTTCTGAATTTGATATAATCTCAATCAAAGGTCAAGAAGATCCCTTCAGGCACACCATGAGTAGTATGTTTTCCATGGTTTTCAACTCTCTATAGGAAGAACAAGCAAAGCAATACCAGAATACTAACCAGGTAGAAGTTAGAGCTCAAACCCACAGTTAAGTTTGGATGTATTTTAGATAGTGCAAAATTAAACTAACTCTCCAGTTTGCAGCATATCTTTTGGCACTTTTATTGAGTTTAGAAGGTTCTTCAGAAGATATCTTGTATGATACAATTTTTTTTTTTAAGGTTTTCATGTGTTGATCCACCTCCAAGGATCATCCTTGTTCTGCAAAGCCTAATTCGACTACAAGCGCCACAGATCAAGTGGCTGTCACTTTTCTGTGTCATGTGCACCTCTCTTGCACTGGAATGGAAAGCTGTTGTGCTCCTCTCATCAGTCCCCAGTATTTGTCATTGAATGGCAATACTGAATACATATCATTTATGGGGTGGAGTTTAAATTACAATCACGAACTAGAAAGTGATTTAAAAAAAAAAAGTTACAAAGGAAAATGTTACACTTAAGGAGCAACTGAGATAGCCTGTGCCTTCAGTGAAGGCACAAGAGTGTGGCTGCATTGCTCCTGGGTTTAGTAACCCACAGAGTAGAGGTGAACTGAGCCAGGGAGCCAGTTGGTTGACCAGCTTGGATTCAAAAGCTGCAAACCAAAATGTGCATTGTAGTGTATCCACATTAATATTATTTTTGGATAAATAATGGATTACTAACTGAAGGGGACAGCTTCAGTATCATTTGGGCTGCAACAAATTTTGCATGGACCACATAAGGAAGCGCAGTGCCAACAGCTGAAGGGAGGCAGTGCTTCCTGTCTGCTCAGCGCTGGTCAAACAGATCTGAAGCACTGGATCCATGGCAGAGGTGCCTTCCAACCTTAGTTTGCAGTTCTGTGGTCTGCCAGCACCTCCAGTCCCACAGTGCTGTTATCTGAAGCCAACCAGGCTAAGCCACAGTTGTTAATCTCCACAGCTCTGGGCTCCAGCTTTCTGTTCTTTCTCTCAGTTAGTATCAGAAATTTCAGTTGCCATGGAGGAGGTGATAAATTTGGGAGATGCTTCTTCAAAGACGTAATTTTCAGAACTTGGCTTAAATACAGCAGATAACAGTAAATGGCAATTTAGGAGTGTTAATAATGCTCTGAATGATGATGCCTATCTACTTGATTTGACTTACATTCTAGCACCATTGCAGCTCATGTTTACATCTTCATGTTCAGAAAGTGACCTTTAATTTAAAAAAGGAATTGAAGAAAATGCGGCCATTTTCAAGTATAACAGAAAAGTTTATTTATGTAGTTTTGTTCTTGCTTTTGTATTTATAAGATCTTACAAAATAAATTTATCAAATCTAATTCTGCTTAAAGAACTAGCTTCTCAATGACTAAAGGAAAAAAAGATACTGTCTTAAATTAGTATTTCAATTAATATAATTTGAAATACAATTTTCTTCTTCCAAATCCTCACTGCAAAGATCTAAGTCATCACTCTTTTCTTAGTCTCATGTAATGCAAGTCATTACTGCTGTACACACAGTGAGTGGTGCAACAGGGGTGAACAGCAGCATTTCAAGGGCACAAGAAGACCTACAGGTGCCTGTCTCACCAAACCCACCTTTCTTACACCAGGCACAACAGGTTTACACTGCAGTGATCGTCATCTCTGAATTTGCATTGCACAGAATCTCTCTTGGCACTGGAAGATGGTAATGAAAACCATTTGTATCGGCTGCTTACAGCAAAAGCTGGTTTCCCAGGATCAGGAAGCTGACACTGAGCAGGAGGGCATTTGCAAATGAGAGCAAACACTGGCATGACCTTACCTTGTCATGAGACTACCCTTTGTTTCTAGAGGCAAGAAACACTATCAATGCACTATTTATTAACTCAGTAATTTTATCAGGTACAGTATTTCCCAGTGTGGTAAGCATTCAACTAAGCTTCATCTTGCTTGTTGATAACTGCAGAAACAGCAAGAAAATGGGCTTTGGCAGGTTATTCTCTGCTGACTGACTAACTGGTTGTTGAAGGAATTCATCAGTTGCTTTATTGCAGCTGTCAGGTCTGTCCTCTGTCAGCAGAGCAGGGAGGGAAGAACGGTGTGAAGCAGACATAGTTATGAAACCATTTTTCAGTTCTGATAGCCAAGAAGGCAAAAAGTCATCCACACCTTGAGATTTGGTACCTCTCTCATGTACAGGTGATGGGCTCAAAACCAAAAGATATGCCAGCTTTATTTTAGTTGATTTCAGCTCTGTCTTCAACACCAGCTTGTTAAGGTACAAGAGACGATTCCCTTTGGTTTTCTGTGGGTATGGAGCTCCCAAAAACCCATCCTTCAGTGCACCATGGCTGTTTTTCTTGGTGAAATCTTCTGTTTGCTCCCATGTGACTTTGTAGAGCAACAGTCCTGCTGGAAGGCTGGTCAGTGATAACTGTCAGCCCAACATGATTAACATTTCCAACCAGGGCTTCTGGGGCTCCACTGGTGATTTTGAAATTATGAAGCTGCACTTTATTGCTGACAAGAGTTTAGAGTATGATTTCAGACCTGGGTAGCTCAATAAAAAGTATATGATGAATTTGTGTTCTAAATCAAGCTTCACTCCGCATGCCACTATTCTGAAATGATTTTAATTACTCTTTTCTCAGTTTTATTGGGAAAAGTACTGTTTCTCATCTGTGGGGAAGTCTCTGGACTCTTGGGACATGCTGGAGACACAACAGCACACCAATGTGGTTACAAGCTGTTAGTCTCCAGCGCGTCCTGAGAGTCCAGAGGCTTCCCCACGCTGGTCGCTTAACTGTCAGTTACAATCCTCACACATCAAAGCTACAGTGAAAATGTGTATATTGTGTATACATAAAGATACACTCCGTCGCCAGCAACGAGTAATTCTAAGCTCTGCCAGCAAACTGGGAACAAAACAAAGATGGTAGCACCCGATCGTCACTGCATTCAGAAAGACACTTGTGTGGAAAAGATCATCGATCGACAGAATCACAGAATGGCCCGGGTTGGAAAGGACCGCAGTGCTCATCCATTTCCAACCCCCTGCTGTGTGCAGGGTCGCCAACCAGAAGACCAGGCTGCCCAGAGCCACCTCCAGCCTGGCCAATAGTCGCAGCTTCCCGCCGCCTCCTGCTCCGCTGCAACCCGCGGCCAGGAGCTCCGCGCAGCCGGACGTTTCTCCCCTCTCCGCCGCCAAAGGCCGAGGCTCGTCGCTCCGTGGCCGCACGCGTGCCCTCGGCCCGCCGCCGCCCCCGCCGCGGCTCGGGGCCGCCCGGCCCGCCCTGATTGGGCCCGCGGGGAGGCCCCTCCCGCAGGGCCTCCACCCGCCCCCCCCCCCCCCCCCCCGCCCTGGCCGGCCTCGCGCCGCGCTGCGCCCGCTCCCCAAATACGTCTTGGCGGCGCCGGGGAGCGCAGCGGAGCCGTGCCCGGAGCCGTGCCCGGAGCCCTCAGCGGGGCCGCGGGCAGCCCTCGCGCCATGGTGAGTGAGCGGCGGCTCGGCGGGGCGCGGCGGGGACCCTGGACAGCGCTGGGACGGGGCGCGGAGGAACGGGGGCCGGGGGGTTCGGGCGGGAGGCTGGAGCCGAGCCCCGGCAGCGTGGGGGCGCGGGGAGCCCCGCGGCCGGACGTGGGCACCCTGGGTTCGTCCCTGGCAGCGGTCGGCTCGAGCCGCCGGGGGCCTTTGTGCATTGTGCCGGTTTCGAAGAACTCGCTATCCGACTGCGAGGCTGATGGCAGCCGTTCGGACCGGCCGGAGCGGCTCGCGATTAGGCGAGCTCTCTTATCTCGTTTGCGGCGCGATTCGCATTGTTGCACTTCATGAATTTGACACGAGCCTGACGTTTAATCACGCGCTTAAACCCGAACAATAACTTCGCTTTTGCATTCATTTCTTTTTACTGTATTGCTCAGGAACGGCAGATCGCTTTTTGCTGTCGATTTCTGTAGCTTAAGTATTTTTTCTACTTTTTCGAGGCTTGTAATTGCCATTGGGAGTGGCTAGAGCTAGCTGTTTCTGTGGCTCAGGCTCAGTGAACGTCACTAGCCCATGGCCAGTAGTCCCTTTAAATATATATATAAAATCATCTACTAATGATGCTTGAGACGTTTTTCTCTCAAATGTAGAGGAATACCTTTACCTATCATCTGTATTTTCTCCTGCTTCATCCAATGCTACTCCTACAGCAGGTTTATTTGCTTCTCCTGTGCACATTGTGAGGTGGCATAATTAAGTGCAAAAGATGAGTGGACAGGAAAAATAAAAGTCTTATGTGAAGATGTGATCTTGGTATTGCTGTATTGGTGTGAAATGAACTGGTTTGGAATGCTGTGTTGATTACGATGTTCCATGTACAGGTTGGTATGAAGAGATGTGGTGTAACTTTTGTTTGTTGAAATATTAGTAGGGAAGACATTTTTGTTCACTCAGATTTTCAGTCGTAAAGTCTCAGTCAACAGTTGTAATGGTGCAATTATTCATTAGTGTAAACTGCAACAAAACAAGTGCATGTGTTCAAGTGTTCAGTTATCTAGTAGAAGACAGAGTATTACTTACTTGGAAATGGCATAATCTTTTAGATTTTCCTAAGGCAGGATTCCCAATGAAGCCGAGATCCCTTTTCATGTAGTTAAGATAGCTTGTTTCCAAATTGCAGAAAGTAGGAGCAAGGTGATGTATACTTTAAATCACATAAATAGATCCTCTCCTTTCTAGCATTAGGAGCAAAAGGTGGTGACAGTCCATACTGGAAAGAGGTTCCGGTAGCAGACTGTTTCACACAGTTAATCAGAAAATTTAGGCAATCAAAGCAATGAGGGGACATGTGAAAATATGTTCCAAATGGGATGTTCTCTTCACTGTGAAGTTTCTTGCTTGGATGGTGTTGCTCTCTCACTCCAACTGAATGTACACTCATAGCTCTGCTGAGTACTCTTTTGCTTTGCCAATAGCAAGAATCTTAAATGAACTAGATGATTTTAAGGAAGGGTGAGAAATACTATAATGGTGATATGAAAGATTTCATGCTGCACATTCTCAGAAGAGAAAAGCAATTGCTGATATCATGCTGATCCAAATTATCCAGGAAAAGTAAGAAAAGAGAAAGGAAACCGTATCTTGAGATCTCTTGTTTTTGTTTGTTTTGTGGAATTATGTAGCCTACAGCTCTTATGACTCATGGCAGTGCAAGATTATGAGGCAAACACAGCAGGAGAAACTGAATTTAGTTCTGTAGTGGTATCTTTAATCCTCTTTTTTTGCCACAATCAGCAGAAATTGTTCACTGCCCCTTGTCCCATTGGTTCACTACAGTAGATAGAGAACTATGAAATGAGAAGAAAAATGAGAAGTCAAGGCTGGTATTCATGTTGTGTCCATAGAAGCAAGTACTACAGTCATGTGTATTTGTCTTATTCTGGTGGATGTTTATTTAAAAATATGTCCATAACCACTCTGTGACACTACGTTTCAGAACAGATCCCCTAGTGAAACCCAAACATAAATAAGAATTTACCAAAAAATGCTCAGAATATCAGTAATGATCAAAACCTGGCTATGTCATGTAATAAAAGATTATGTCACAGCCACTATGAAGACGAATGCTGTCTGTCTGAAATTCTAAACTAAGGTCGAGAAGCAAAGGAAGCAGTCCAAGAACTCAAGGTAGATTCTGTAGAAAATGAAGCCATTCTTCCTTTTAATTGAAACTATTCATTACACCAAAATATGTTGTAAATTGTGTTAAAAAAAAAATAATAATAAAGAATATTGAGCACTGCAGTACCCAGATGTAATATTCTATGTTATAAGCAAGGAAATATGTCTTACAAAGTACTTGGCCACTTTTTCTATCTACTCTATGCATTCTGTAGGTCTTCCATGACTGGTTGTACCAGCTGTTAGAGAATCAAGTTTGTCTTATCAGTGTTCAGGGACAAGAAAGAAACACTGTTCAGGACAGATTATTAATATGTATTCTGTTTTAAAATGTCAGTAGGATTTATGCACATGCATAAATGGGGTAAGGCTAGGGTTTAAACAACTGTTGTTTCTTTTTTGTTTGCTTGGTCATTTTTTTATTGTGGGTGTTTGTTGTTTTGTTTTGTTTTGTTTTCCCTAATGAAGATGGGAAAACTTGCTAGAAACAGCAGATTTTTTATTACATTTCTGCTTATTGATCTATGAATCAATTGAAAAGACCATGTTAATATCTTTAAAGTATCTTTTAACTTGTAACAAAATATCAATTGCTATTCATTTGGTAGCATCCTGTTGGTCCAGTTCTTTGGTTGTCCTAGTCAGGTGATGCCACTGCTCAGTTAGTAATAGTGTTTCCTAGTCAGTTTAGTTCATTTATGCCCTGTAGTTCACAGAGTATCCTTATTTATTTTTGTAGATGTGGAGTTCGGAGCAATCTGACTTCTACTCTTATTTTATTTCTTTATTAAGTAGTCTTCATTCATTCATTTGTTGAGGAGTGCGGATTCCATTGCTGCCAGTTATTCTGCTGCTTCATCACTTAATTTGGAGCAAAGATGTTCTCTAGGAATTAATTTTACTTCACTGTAGAGAGGTCTCGCTGTGTCCTCTTCACTGCTGCAGACCCCATTTAAATTTGAGGTGTAGCACTTCCACAGGCTTTCAATCTTTGAGATAACTTCACTTCATGGGAGTACAGTTTTATGGGATACACTTATTTTCCATTTATATTTCTCATGACGTGGTAGTTTGCTTAAATGGAATCAATGCCTCTGCTACGATTGCAGCTTTCGTGTTTAAGTGCAGAGTAGTCCTCTCTTGATTGAAATGCCCCTTTCATGCTTCAGAGTCTCAAGGCTACTTTTAGGAACTCTCCCTGCTTCTTGAACCTGGCAGCATTATCGTTACTCTCGATTTCATGATTCTTGATTTACAGACATTATTGATTTCATTGCTCTAAACCTTTTAATTAGTTCCTTAGTGTTTCTTCAAGCTAACCCACTGATCGACTCTCTTCTTGCATATTCATTCCAGAAGTAGCTGTTCCAAGAGAACGGTGCCCTGCTAGTAAAAGCATTCAGACAAATGCAAATCAGCACCAGTAGGCTGCTTTCCCACAGGCAACACGCTGAACCTAGCTGATAAGCAAGCAGTAACCTTGCATATTATGTCTGAGAGGGCACTTCTTTCACCATCCCCCCTTTGACTGTACCTCTCACTGTGCAGAGAATGCTGCCCTCTCCCTGCTCGAGAGCCAGATATTTTTTCTCTGCCTCTGGGCAAGGGGAAAAGTACCTGAAGGAATGCACCGCAGCGTGTGGCTGTGGGCACAGGGCAGCCTGAAGCTGTCTCTTGGGACTGTTTGCCTGTGACTTGCACTTTATGCGTGGCCATGCCCATTGATCCTTTCAGCTGAGTCCATATGGAAAATAGGTCAGCCGTGCAGCGGCTCAGGAATAGAGCTTTGATTGTGTGGGTTGTAATATAGAAAGCAGGGTGTGCGCATTATCATGGAAGAGGCTGGAGGCAGTTCCAAAGATTTTATCAAGCGCTGTGGAATCTAGCCCTTAGACAGCTATTTGTATTATAGAGTTACAGGGAATATTCCATGCAAGTCATCCAACTGTTTCAGTGTGAGTAAAAAAATCTTACTGTGAGGCAATGTGTTAAAATCTTTTTTTTCCCCCACAAATGGAAATCGAAACAAACATACTTATGAAGTGAACTTCTTCCTTAGCCCCATTCTAAGATATTCAGACAGAAAATAAATCAGATCTTTTGGAGAAATGATATTTTGTGGAGATCCGGCTGGTGGTTTTAGTGCACTTCAATTCTAGCATGTCACAGATTCCAGAGGGTGCAGTAAAAGACGGTTCCTGTGATGCCACACACAGTGGTTGCTGCTGAACTCTCCGCTTTTAATCAGCAATAGTACAGTTTTTGAGATCCCAGGAACAGGTCTTTTTATGGTATATTAAACAGGAATACGTTGTGGGGAGGAAACTGCCTTTCTAATGCTGTTTGAGGTAAACATGTTTAATTTCATTTTAACCTTGCGTTCCACTTGGTGCTCCATACAGATGGAAACTGACAAAAGCTGTTCAAGGAGAGTGGATTTCTCTCTTCGGCAAATGCAGGAACCCTTCACACATGAGAGAGCACTGTAAAAAGCACTGGCTGAACACCTCAGCAAGATTTCCAGTTTGTTACTTGGGAAAATTGAGCTTTTGCATTTCCTCACAATTATTATACATTTTGCAGACAGAGGACGATATACCCAGCTGTCTTGTTAGTAGGGAGGGCTATCTGCTAAAAGCTGTGTGGCCCTGTAGTCTTGGCTGCAGGCACTCTGGAGCCTAAAATACTCGTTGCAGTTGTTGTTTTAAATAGGACTGCTAAAAATGGCAAAAATTCCATGTCTTTAGGGAAAGCATGCATCAATCTTAACTTTTAATTTAACTTTTTTTTCTTTTTGCCTAAACGGTCTTCGTAGTTTTCCCTTTGCACAGACAAGTTGTGAGTGCAAAACCATTGGTCTCTGGTTGAGAAAAATGCTCAGTTAATCAAAAAAACTGTTCAAATTTTGGTGAAAATAGCCATTAGTCCACAGAATTCACAGAGCACGTTGAAGGGTAGGATTTTAAAATTTCCACATGGGGAAGAATGGTATGAAGGATAAGTTACAAGACTTAGCAAGGCTTTCGGACAGTGTGGTGCCAATTATTTTTTCTCTCAAAAAGGTCAAAAAGTCAGGAAAAATTCAGGAATGATCAATTAATTTTAGATTGAATGAACTTCTAGCGAGGGAAACCCGTGCAACTGTGTTGAAGAGAGAGAAATTCACTCCTTAGTCCAACTGTGGTTTTTCTTTTGTGATCACCAGTGTTGTATCTCATTGCCTTCCAAAAGAGGCATAGTAGCACTTTGTATCCCATTTTTCTCTCTTTGCTATTCAGAGGGCAAGCTCTTCAAGGCAAATAATGATATTTTGCTATATATTTGTATATGTCACTGATTGTAATTTGGGCCTTTTGAAAAGTTAAACAAGTAACACACCTAGCAAAGGTGATAGAGAAAAAGCAGTAATCCCAGCAGAATGCAAGATTACATTGGCACAGTTTCCCAGCTAAGCATTCTGTCCAAGGATAAACTCATCAGGCAGAAGGTTAAATAACAACATTTCAGTTAAAGCAAAGGCTCCGTAGGAATTGTCGTGTGTTGACCAAGTATCAGTGTCACTAACTGAATGGTGGCCTCCTTGGTTACTGAAGTATCATTCGGTAGTTCCTTTCTCAGACAAAAAATTCAGACAAAATTTGATTGTGTGGTGGAAATGAAATACCATGGAGGAGATGCAGCTTTCAGTTTTGAGTTAGGTATGGCTTGCAAAACACTTTAATAGGTTCATGAGGCAGAGCCTGCATCGATCGCTTGACACTGAAAATCTACAGCTGATCTGAAAATTAGCATCAGCTTAGATGAGCTCTGCACTTACTCTGCGTGTCACGTACTCTGGGTTGTGAGAGATGGTGCATGATAGTCAAGTAACGTGGAAAAAGTCACTGTCCACATCAATGGTAAATTATATAACTAGTGGGGTCACAGCTTAGTCAGAATTTGAAGTGCACAAGTATACCAGACTTGAGAGAATGGGAGGCATCATGACAAGATACGTATTATTCCCTCAGGAGAGAAGAGACTGGCACTGGGAAGTAAGAGTAACATTTGTTTTTTGACTGTTAATTGATATAATGTAGGAAATGTGCTTTTGTACCTTCCTTGCAGTTTCTCTTTGGAAATATTTTACACCTCTAAGCAATTGTCATTTCCAAGCAAAAATATATTTAAATGATAGAAGGCAGCTAAATGGTAAAAGTATCTTTTAAAATAGGATTTGAAGCAGCAAAGAGCAAGGATTACTGGATGAATACAGGATTATGATTTATGTGTAGTAAAAGCTAGAAAAGAACATCCATCATCGCCCATGCTGTGGACACATTTTAGTTAGCAACATATTGGAATAGGGAAAAAAATGAGGTAAGAAACTGAGAGCATACAAACACCTTACAGGCTTGGTGTATTAAAAAAAAAATCAGTTTTTATTGCAGTTGCTGCAACTTCCTGTATTGTAAATGGCAGGTCTATTTAACATTGGAATAAATATGCAAAAAATAATTTTTATGCAACAGTTTTAATAATGTATTCGTTTCTTTCCCTGCTATTGCTCTACAGCCACGGAAAACAGTCATAATCAGTAGTCAAATATTAATGAGTTAATTCAGAACATTAAGGCGGAACTTAAATTAGGTAATCGTGCTTTCAGCAAAGAAGCTACATTACTTTTCAGTGCACTCCTTTTGTTAGTTTGATATATAATAGACAACGTGGGATTTAGGCGCTACTTATAAGCAGAGTTGAAGGCTCAGAACAAAGGTTTACAACATAAATATGCTGCACAGAACTTGGAGATACTGTGGGAAATTCATTCCTGTATGATCACAGGATGCTAGAAAAGTTGGTGTCTTTGTCTCATTAGGAACTGCTAGGTGCAAATATTTAAACCATGTTCTGAATTTTCAGTATCACCTAAGCTGTAAACAGAAATATCCAAGGTTTGTGACTTCATGCAAAGGAAGACTGTGAAAAGCAAGGCAGTCTTTCTTTTCTCTCCATCCTGAGAGGACGAACTCTATAAGATTCATGGTATTTCCAGGTGCTCCAAAATACCAAGAGGCTTAAAGACTTTTTGTCTTGGCGTGAAGTTCTTCCTGAAGATGGTACTACATTTCTTCATCCTTAAACTTACATCTCTCATTTTATCCTCTGGGAACTCCTGCCTATCAATCCTTCCCTTTGCCCTGACTATAAAAAAGTTCTCTTAGCCTTTTCCTTGTGAAATTTCATGTATATTCCTAGAAAAAGAGAGAACTGCTTATAGAGCACTATCTTTCTCTGCGTATACACACAGATGGAACCTATTCCTTGTCATGGGATTTCTTTGATAAAGAGCCCAGTTAACGATACATTTAACTTTCCAATCAAAGGAGCATTTCTTTTCAGGATAGTAATTCAAAATCTGTTTGAGGTAGTTCTCTGAGTACATGTGAACTTTCCAGGACTTGCTTTTGGTTTATTTGTAGGGTTTTATCTTGGTTTACTGTCCATGCCTTTACACGTCTGAAACAACAGAGCTGTTTTCGGTGCTGGTTTAGAGCTCCTATTCAAAGCACAAATAGGTAACATTACAAATCGGAGGTACTCTACTGTCTGGCCCTTGCTTAACCCTCATAATTATTTTAAAATTGTTTCTGCCTTGAAGTAAAAGGCAGTAAAAACCAAGGAGAGTCTGTGACAGCTTGCGAAGCTTTAAATAGAGATGCATTTTTCATCACAGTCTCCATCTTGGTAGGATTTTTGAAAACGGTGTGGTGTCTTAACATAGTGGGGGAAAAAAAACAACCACCCAGCAGAACAGGTGGACATGGTTGGTGTGCCATTTTAAAGGCTTAGAGAATAGTAAATACAGAGTGGGTGCTGTACATCATTTGAGTGGGAAGCCGTACTTTAACGGTCCTTCAGCTCCCATGGGAGTTTTTTGATGTCTGGGGAGTTTATCACTGCAGAAGGTGACGTGCTGCAACCAAGATGTTTAACAGTTACGTTTGATCTTAATTTCGCTTCGTAATGAAATAAATCCGAGACGAGCCCATTGCCTTTGCGAAAGCAATGCAGCCCAGATCTTCTGGAGTCCTTTCCTACCACTTCAGGGTTCAGACTGCAGCCTTTGAGGATGACAGGCACTTCACATCTTCACATCATTCACACCTGTCATTTCCACATACCTGTGTGCTGCTACATCTTTTGCTGACGCTCCAATTTGGAGCACTAGCTTCTAATGCAAGACTCTCAAGCTGTTGCTTGTTCATTTTGCCTGAGGACTGGAACACGAAGGCTCCCAGCACTGAAGCATCAACGGCCACACCTTGAACTACAAACTAAGTGCTGATACAGTTTTCTACCTTCTGTGGTGGAGAAAAAGCAGTTATCAGACTAAAAGAACTGTCTGATCCTTTGGAAATTTTTCTATTTCATTGTTTCTCTTCTTTCTTAAGGATTTTTTAATCTTTGTCCTTCTTTGCTTTCTTGTTGGTTTTTTTTTGTTGTTGTTGTTTTTCTTCTTCCTTGTTCCTTTCTCTGTCTTTATGTCCTTACTCTCCTTTTTCTATTTTTTCTCACATATTTAAGAACAGCAGATTTTCGTCGTAACATTAGTTTGCAATGAGAAAAACTGCTATCTGAGAAGTGCAGCAGAGCTTTGGTGTTTAAGGCTTAGGTAAGTACACAGTGATGTTAACGTAACTGTACATCATGCACTTGTACAGGTGGTGAGATCAACAACTGTGGACAGTTGTATGTTGTCTACATTGACTGACTTATGAAAGCTTCCCCTTCGTTTCACGCTGTGCAGTGTTCAGGCTCTCTATCATTAAAAAGGCATTTGTTTGGATCACAAGCATGTTTGGTAAGTATCATTCATATGGCCCTTGTCTCATGAAAATAATGAAATCACCTCCCTTGATTAAAGGACTCATTATCTGCAAATTGGGGTTGAGAACCTTGCCCGGAGTTGCACAATTTTGTGGGAAAAGTTGCAGAAGAGCCCTTATGGTCAAAATGCATGTAATTTATCTCCACCTGAAGTTGTACCTGAACTTGATTTTTTTGTTGTTTTTGTGTGTTTTGTAGCAGAAAACATCTGTAACCATTAAACTGAAAAGAAAGGTGCCTTCTGTTCCAGCCCTGCAGATATTATGGTAGAGAACAATTAGGAAAGTGGCTGATCTCAGAGCTGTTTTCTCTGCCTTGTGCTCTAGGTAAAGCAGTGTCAGTAGCTGCATGATGACTGTGAAAACCTCTGTTCTACTGCCTGTTCTGATTTGATTGAATATACCTCTTTAATAGATATATTTTTTTCCTATCTGAAAAATTGGAAGGCCGTGACCTTGCTGCAGGACAAACTATCTTCACTAATTAGAAATTCTTGCTTTTAGCTTCTCATGCAGCATGTTTGATCTCAGATGAGACCAGTTGTGTGTTTAATATCATATCTCACACCAACATGCAAAAACCCAGAACAACAAAAGCCAAGGGCATATTTTTATTCGGAAACAAGAGAACAGCCAAGGCAGTGTTTTTGTGACAACAGTAGGAGAACTGATGGGGACTAATGCTATTCCTGCTATACCCAGAAGCTTACTATTGCCTTCAGTGTGAGTTGGCATGAGTTCCTAAATATGAATAAATATGAAAGGCAGTTGTCTGTGATTTTCAGTGTGAAAATGATCTTGTAGACATTGTACACACAAGTCAGAGGTGACAAACATTACATTTAAAATCTGCACTTGAAAGCTACTAGTGAAACGCATGGCTTTCTGCAGACCTAGTTTTCAAGCCATTTTCTAAGATCTATAGCATTCAAGGAAGTTTTTAGTACTCCATGATTTCTAAATCTTGCTGTTCATTATGATTTAAAGCTCTGAACACAAAGGGACTATTTTAATGTATGCACTAAGACACTATACTCAATGTTTTGTATTCCTCCATGACACTCCAGTATCTTTGGAAAACAGCAATGGTGTTTAGGGCCAGTTTTGTAAACAATTATGCACATTCAACTTGAGGCAGATGAATTCATGCAGATACAGGACTCAGCAAGATAAGTGTCTTTGAAGATGCGGAAGAATTATTTGGTCATCTCCTGATGCTTTACAGTTAATACCGTGATTCTCAAAGGAGAAATAACTTCATGCATTAGCAATTGGCGGTTTTAATAAGTTTATTGTTTCATTTATTATAGAAAATGTAGCAATCCTGGTTAAGTCATAAATACTAGGTAAAGATTTCAGTGAGAAACACTCTGAGACAGAAAGCTATTCATTTCTTTTCTATCACAGCAGATTACAATTGTTTTTTACTTTCTTTGGCTCTAGAAAGCGTTTCCAATCTACGAGCTAAACAAAAGTCAGATTTCTCAGGTTACACAAAGTTATAGGTATGCTCAAAGGAGAAAAGTTTGCACTGGTAAGCTTGAGAGATACGTAAGTAGGTATTTGGGAAGAATCAGTAAACACAACAGTTGACAACTACTTCATGTTCTAGAATCACAACACTTTGCCTTTTGTGAATTCTAATTTACATTCCACTGACTACAGGCAAGTCTTTGATCTTTGTGTTTAACTCCTTCACACCGCCATGGTATTTCTGCAAGTCAAGCTTTTATTCTTGAAATGGCAGAAAGAGTGCTGAAGACATCAATTTGTTTATATGCTTTCTTCTTAAGATGCTCACTAAAATCTGCACTTTTGTGGACTGCAAATGCAGGCTAAAGGGAAATGCTATATTTAAAATATATTCCTTTAGAAGTGTGGAAATAATTCTGGGCATTTGGGATAGGTTTTGCTAATGTTTGTTCTCACTGTTTCAGTCGCTTCCCCCACTGTGTACCTGGATCACTTAAGGTGTCACCAATTATGTCACTTCATTACCAGGAGTTCTGAAGACATTTAAATAATGAGTTGTGGTTGCACACAGCAGATTGTACTTTCATGAAATATCTCTAGCTGTTCCCAAGAACGAGGGCCCATGAGCAGCCAACCTTCAGAGCTCCCACAGTTAAAGTAGTTGGAGTTTTCATGAGCACCACCTCTATTATAAGTGCTTAGCTGGTGGTGCTACCCATGTTTTGGACCTGTAGTGGAGTTGAGAGGATGCACCACAATCCAAAACTGCTATTTCTGCCTGACAGCATGATGGAAGAGCCAAGAACCAGGTGCTGTGGGGCTGCCTGCTGGGCTTGCTATGGAATGTTTTCACAGATTGCCTTTGACTAACAGGAAGAGAAACATTTTCCCACGCTATCTTCTCAGCATGCCTCCCTGTTATTTGGTCCTAACACAGGGAAAATATTTACCCTGTGAAAGTGCATGCAATACTTAAAATGACAAATATGTATCTTATAAGTTACATTTGGGAATCGGCCCTTCCTTTAGTTACATGCCAAATCATGGGTGCAGTAATTAGGGTTTCCCGCGTGCATTTAATTGAAACCAGTCTAAGCTTCTCTTAGGGTTATATTTGGATCCAGGAATTTGCTGCAGACCACTGGAGGGAAATGGGTCGATCAGTATCAGAAATTCAGTGATATTTTAAAACTAGGGATTCAGCCTGTCTCCAAGCCCATTGGTTTCTGTGCCGAGGCACAGAGCTTGTTGTTCTTATACCAACGTTAATATTTTAAAGCAGAAGAAGCGTATGTCTCAGGATGACCTTAAATGACATACATTGGAAGTTTTGAAGTTTTGAAGTTTGCTTATGTATTCCCTGAAACTTATTTTGTGCTGATTGCCACGAGAACAAAGGAATAATTCAATTTTCTTATTTTCTGCATCTCCTAGCTTTGAAGTTGTCATTTTTGCAGCAGATCACAGTCCATGAGACGTGTATCACTGTGGCAATAACTGACTGCATTTCTCTGTTTCTTAAAGCAGTTCATGAGGAAAAGTGTACGAAGGTGAAGAAATTTCACATGAAATGGGGAGAAAGTCTTGTAAGCAACATCTAGATTTTTAGCTTGTCTTAAGCTGTTATACAGGACACAGGAACGAGTCACCATGTTGAAATTGGGTTTGGTAAAATATTTGGGCTGTTGAATTAACAACTGATTACTATGGGTTGTAGTATATATTGTATGTAATACTACCTTGAACATAGATTAGTAGTCACTGCAATTTCACTAGGCATTTAAGTACGGGCAGTGGTATTTCCTTTCTACCAAAGGTGTGCTGTGATTAACAGAACTGTTGTGAGTGTACTTCTTTTAGAAATAGCCCCAAACAGAGCTAAATCTGGAAGTCAAGGCGCTGGAATTAGGCTTGCACAGCACAAAATGGCATTTAGTGCTTTGGAGTGAAAAATAACACTTCCCTAAAGGGCTCTGGTGTACAGACAGATTAGAAGTAGGGACAGCTTGCCAGAAAGAGGGGTGGATGTTTACAGGGGAAAAAGCAGAAGTTAATGCCTGACAAAGCATATTCCTTTCTGGAGATAGAGTATAATTTGAGGTTGCTGAATCCAGTCATGTCTGGGGTACCACTGACTTATTGTGAAGTCTGCTGTTAAAAATCATCACATCTCACCTGACCTACAGAGAGGATAACAGTCTTGTCTTGAAGTATAGCCTTTGCTCTCAAGTAGCAACTGTGCAGTGAAAGAGCCTAGAATCTTACTGAAAAAAAGGCATTACTTTGTAGTGTAAGTACAATGGTGTCTACACAAGTGTAGTAATGATCACAAGTGTAGCAATGACACAACAAGTGTAGTGATGATTCAGTGGTCACCTAACACCCAAGTCCTTGGTTTGCAATTTTCCTTTTTACTCTTATATTCTTTATGCAACTTGGTCTTACTGATATTTTAATTAAGTTTGCCTTGTTGCTGCAGACTTATCCTATCCCTACAGATACCCTATCCCTACAGTGTACCACATCTAACGTGTACATTACATGCTATTCTTGGCCAATGACACAGCTGTCCTCAGGTAGGTTAGCCAATGTATTTACTCTGTTAATGACAGAACTAACTTACTAGAAAGGAAACAAATGAGGCATCCTCAAATTTCAGTGGAAGGTTTAGTCTCTGAATGAGGAGATGCAGAGAAAAACCTTGGTCCTGTCTACAAGGACGTGTGTCTTCCAAGACGTCCTCCACTTAAGTCAACAACTGGCACTAACTGGCATTGTTCTGTTATGACTTGGTGCCACTCAGACATTTGGAAACAGATTTGCCTGTCTCCTCCAGTTACCTTGTGTTTCCCAAAGCAGCCGTACCCAAATAAATCAACTTTTTGAAGGTATGTCCACACTGAATGTGTTCAAGTTCAATGAAGCAGCCCAAGTAAGTTAGTTTGCTTACTTGTGCAGGATTTAGTGAGATTAAAACAAACAAACAAACTTACTTTGACTTCTTAAAATATTAACTTCTATTTTGATGCAGACTTGATCCATTTTCTCTGAGCATCTTAGAAGGCTCCTTAAAATCTTTGGAAGTGGGCAAATCAAAGCTTTGATTCTGCTGCTACACATATCTCCTTAAGTAGAAAAAGTCAAGTGTTGCTGTTGCATTTCAGAATTTAAGACAAAATTACAGGATTTAGTTTTATTCCCTGAGATTCTTTGCTGAAAAGAGCAAAATGTACACTGAGCTATTCCCAATAGGGTGGTGGGTTCTAATCTGTCTTGCTAGGAGATACTTGTGGTTTGCCTGTGTGTAAAGAGATCGTGCCTTGCTCTGTGCAGAGGCCTACTGGCAAGGAGTAAAAGGCAGTGATTTCTTTAATCCCACGAGGATTAGAGCTTGGTGGGAATTGCAAGTCTCCATTTTGCATAAAGACAAGACAGATGTTAACAACTACTTGCCGTTCAGGCAATGACTTCCAGACCACACTAAGCTCCTTCAAGCACTGCAATTGCTCTTGTGCTGCAGAAACCAGTCAGTAACATATTTTGAAGGTTTTTTTGCATCAGTCAGTGTATGTTTTTAAAATTATGGCTCGGTGTGCAGAAGTTCACCTAACTGAGATGTCTGACTGAAAATAAGAAGTGACACTATAGCATGACATATGCTTCTCTGATGGAATGACGTAGCATATGTACAGAAAAAGGTATTTAACATCGCATCTAATTTTTCCTCCCATGTCTTTAAGATTAAATAATAACTTTAGCTACTGTTAGCAAGTGTTGTTGCTTAATTCTTATAAATGACTGCATTAATAGAAGGCGGTTTTACTGCATGATTTATTCATTGCACTGTATTTCATGGAATTGTCAAGGAACTGTTTTAGCAGAGGAAAATATTCAGAAGCAGCTAGTACAAATAATCATACAGGAAGACCTTTTGGCTGTAAGACAAGTACAGATGTAAATACACAATGAAATGTTTGCACAAAGCATTTTGAGCACTGTTAAATTATTCTACTGCTATGACTATGCCATGTGAAGTCATCTGAGTTTTTCTGAGTGGCACAGTGCCACATTGTGTTCAGCCAGACACTAAATAAATTTGTTGCTTGCAGTTTGTTCTCACCACAGATTATTTCATTTCAATTTTTCAGTTTGCTTCCAAAGGTAAATACGGCAGCAATTAATACAGCAGAGATGAAGAATTCATATAAAACACTGCTGCTCCCGTGGGATAAGCTCTCACAGAGCATGTTTGGAGAGGGATCAAAACCAGAAACTTTTCCATATTTTTTCAAGTGCCATATTATTTTTTTTTTCTCATGGTCAGAAAATGTTTTTAAACACTGTGAAAAATGGGAGGGCTGGAGTTTATAATTCTTGAAACGCATTTGCAAATGTTTGATTCAACCTGTGACACGTACCGTATCTCATCTGTCTTATCACAGAATCACAGAATTGTAGGGGTTGGAAGGGACCTCCAGAGATCATGGAGTCCAACCCCCCTGCCAAAGCAGGTTCCCTACAGCAGGTCGCACAGGTCGGCATCCAGGCAGGTCTTGAATGTCTCCAGAGAAGGAGACTCCCCCACCTCCCTGGGCAGCCTGTTCCAGTGCTCCGTCACCCTCACTGTACAGAAGTTCCTTCGCACATTGGTGCAGAACGTCCTATGCTGCAGTTTCCGGCTGTTTTCCCTTGTCCTGTCTCCACTCACCACTGAAAAGAGTCCGGCCTCGCCATTCTGC
Source organism: Lagopus leucura (assembly GCF_019238085.1). NCBI lineage: Eukaryota > Metazoa > Chordata > Aves > Galliformes > Phasianidae > Lagopus > Lagopus leucura. The sequence goes on from NW_024962264.1 coordinate 926,003, forward strand.
CCCCCACACCTTAGATATTTATAGACCTGGATCAGGTCCCCTCTCAGTCTCCTTTTCTCAAGGCTGAACAGACCCAGTTCACTCAGCCTTTCTTCATAGGGGAGATGCTCCAGGCCCTTCACCATCTTCGTGGCCCTCCGCTGGACTCTTTCCAAGAGATCCCTGTCTTTTTTGTACAGGGGAGCCCAGAACTGGACGCAGTACTCCAGATGAGGTCTTACCAGGGCAGAGTAGAGGGGGAGGATCACCTCCTTTGACCTGCTGGCCACGCTCTTTTTAATGCACCCCAGTAAGCCATTGGCCTTTTTGGCCACAAGGGCACACTGCTGGCTCATGGCCAACCTGTCATCCACCAGGACACCCAGGTCCCTTTTCGCAGAGCTCCCCTCCAGCAGGTAACTATAACTTATAACTTTTTGAAGTCCATCATAATGCTGGAATTTCTTCTTTAAACACGACACAGATGATTCACAGTCCTTCTCCTGACAGACGTTCAAAAAGCACTGCCCAATTACAGCTGAAGTGAGGCAGGTTTTCCTAGAAAATGATATGTTTGCTGAATTTTAGGTAGATTAAGTGCAAGGTACACTTAGGATACCAAGTGGAATTGGCAGGCCAAGTGCATAATCTTGCTTTGGTCACCACTTTAAACTTGTCGTGCCTGTTAAGTTGATACTGGTTCGAACTGCGATGTATGCTATCAAGGGACCATTCCCTTTGTTCATGGGAAAACAAGAACTTCAGGACATTTACACTAATAGTACGCTAATTAATACACTATCCTAGCATGCCAGCGAACTTCCCCATATAATTCCAGATTACTAGCTTCTAGAAACAGAAAAATAGTTCCACCAGCAATAGAGGAAAAAACAAACCAAAAAGCCCAGCCCAACTTTCAAAATTCAAGTATTTTTTTCTTTTAAAATCTAGGAGTAGAAATATGTTGAAATCTAAGGCCCCAAACAGCAGAGTGTTTAAGTAGATACAAGTAAGTTCCATCACAGCCATTGATCTTCTCATCCTTTGACAGTGGTTCAAACGTATATGATAAATGTTATCCCTTCTCTTTGAAACAGTATTTCAATACAGGAATTCAGTAAGAAGTACAGTTAAGTACAGGAAGGGTGGATTTTTTGTTGTTGTTGTTTTGCTTTTCTCTTTTAATAATGTAATATGAGGTTTTATAATGACTCCTGAAGAAAAATATGTATATATAACGATGCTTATATTATAAGAAATAACAATATATGTTCATGTATATCTAGAGAGCGTGATCCTTGCTTGGAACTCTTCTCTGCCACGTTTGCTACTCAAGAGCATGCAGCACTAAAAAATAAAGTGCTACTGATATTCATATAGTAGAAACAAGTCAATTTCAGCGTTGAAATCAGGAATATAAAATCTTATGCGAACATTCTTTTGCCTCTTCTTCTTCTCCCCGTGTTTACAGATGCTTACAATAATAGTTTCGATAGATACCCTCTGGAAGCTGGCCTGCCACCATTGGCATTGCAGCACACTTGAAAAGGGCCTTTTCTGCCAGGTATTTTTTTCAGCAGGAGGTCCAGCCAGAATGCCTTCTGCTTGTTGCTGCTTTTATCCGCAGCACTCGTGCAGCACTCCCCTGCCGTGCCATTCATTACAGCTGTTTCAAAAGCAGCAGTTCATAACCTGTATTAGGGAATTAGTTATTTTTTTACCTCGGTCCAGTGGCCCTTCGGTTGTCTCGGAGGGAGGAATAAGCAGTGTGGTGCACACGATTAAAGCCACAGTGCCTCTGAAAGAAAGCCTTATTGGGCTGTACCTCCAGAGAGAGAAATGCAATGCTTCAGCTGCTTCAAGAGTTGCCAGAAGCTCTCAAGGGTTATCTTGTATTGCGTGGGGATGAGGAGATCTGATTAAATGAGGTATGGTCAATGGAAAATGAATTAAGTCTTACTGAAATAAATAAAACAAACAGGGAATTAATTCCAAATTAAACTGAAATGCTCAACTCTGGCTTTAATGCATTGTTTGAAAGGCATCACCTGTAAAAGCATAAAATCTCCTGGTGTTTCCAAGCAGCTACATCAGTTACGTGGCCTATTTCCTACCTGCTGTGGGCAGTAGCTGTGGCTTTTACAGCAGGCACTAACGCATGGTCTTGGACGGTCTGCTGTTCCAGGCAGTTGAGGGCTGACTTCAGTCAAATAGTTCTCTGCTCCAAGAAGGATGCCTTTGGCATTGATTAAATGGAGATTTAAGCATCCATTACAAATCAGTTTCATTGTGCCACTTCAAGTAGTTTTAATAGCTGCTTATGAAGAATTAAAAAGATTTTTCTCGTTAGAACTTTGCTATTTGCTCTTTCAGGAACCTCATCCATCACCATGAACAAAGATGTATCAGATGAAGCAGCTCCTCTGCCTTAATCGCTGGAGCCATGATTCAGCCAAGCACTTAGCCATGCACACAGTTCTAAATACCTGAAGCATTCCAGTCAGTAGGGAATACGTGCTTAAAATACTGCATGAGCAAAGCTTAAGTGTTTTCTTGAGCAAGGCTTTAAGAAAGCCATTATTTTAATGCATGCATGGCATAAACTGCCACTTCATTTTTAAAGGAGAAAATAAAATAATACATTTGTGTGTTTTTTGTTTTTTTTTTTTTCCTTTCTTCTTTTCTAGGGGCACACATTTGTTCCTGAGATGATTTATAGCTACCAATAATCTTCCACAGTGGTTGCTTCATCAAATATTCTGGCATCTTCTTCTCTTGTTAGTAAACAGAAGAGTACTATTAAATACCAAGCCAAGTATTCTTATCCTCAATAGACAGTACAGCATGTTCTGTACAAAACTGAAAGACTTGAAGATCACAGGGGAATGTCCTTTCTCCTTACTGACTCAAAGTCATATTGCTGATGAACATGAGAAGGGCTGCACAGAAAACAGCTCCAGAGCAGCTTTGCCCATCTGCAAAGAAGTCCACGAAAAAGACACTCAAGGAAACCTTCCACAAAGGAAAACGAGCAGAAGTAGAGTGTACCTGCACACGTTAACTGAAAGCATCTGCAAACTAATATTTCCTGAGGTAAAGGGATACTGTGTATTAACACCAGTGTTTCGTTATGTACATCAAAATGCATTTTATGCAAGCCTTTAGATGTAAGCCTCCTGAAAGCCGTTTTGACTTCAGAGCTTGTATTATTACATAGGTCAGCAGAGGTTAAATCGTCATTTCATCCTTTCCAATTCCTTTTTGATACAATTTTGCCACAATCAGTTTTGTCTGCTCTTCCACTGTATTTCCCTATATTTTGTCCTGTATTTGCAGTCTCCCACTGCTCATTTTACTCGTTCCTCTTAAGAGCATGCCTTTCCAAAGAATTTTTTTTACATAGAGATACAGTTGGAGAAACTCTGCCCTGGTATCTAATCACATGAATTACATGTTTACCTAATCAATTCACCTAACTGAATCCACGCTATGCGTATCATTCGTTATCACAAATAAATATACAAATAAATTCACTGTTTTCATCGGCTATTATGCGAACCTCCTGCAATATTACTTTAAAGACATCCATGTCTGTGTTTAATGCAAAGGAAAATTCTAAACCATATATTTGGGCAAATGGTTCAAACAAAGAAATAGAACTTTTGTCGTGTATGAGCTGTGTCATAGCTACTAGATTTAAATGAGCAAAGACTACAGAACTTGTCATCTAAGTTCCAGTGTCCTCCCAGCAGAAACCATGCCTGACTCTTTGCCCTGGAGAGACTGAACAGAGTATCTGTGCAACTGGGAAATGCAATTATTATGTTGAAACACTGGGTTAATTAATATATTTTCAGTAATAGTCTCTGCTCAATTCTAGTGAGAACAGACACAGTGCATGCTATTTCTGTATATGAGAACTACAGCTTTAAAGAAAGTGCCACTGCGTGACATTTGATATGTGGGTACGCCTCAAATTTTGCTGAAAACATGGACAAATAGACTGGTCTGTGTTGGGATGACAGTGAACGGCCATCTCTGAATACTCAGTTTATTACACTTCCATTACTTGTACTAAGAGCAAAGTCAAGGAGGCTGTGGCCATGTATTCCCAAAGCTCCTGAACCTCAAGGTTCTTGTCGCAGATATCAACAGTTATTGAAGTTTTATGAATTGGAACTTTGTTCAGATATAGTAGTCTGTTCTCATGCTGTCAGCTTTCAGGGTCTATAGACAGAAACCTTCCCAATCATTCTTCATAGAAGGGTTTTGTTTGTTTAAAAACATTTTTCATTGCTTTTATACTTTAAAGTGCCTTGCTTCTCATCAGCAACTAACCTCATCTTCTTTCCCATTAAAATACGTGGCCATATCATGATTCACAAACCCCTTGTGACATCAGTAAACTGTGCGTGGAAATCCATGATATAGTGCAAGCAGGATAAACTTTTGATCAAATTGGTCCTTCTATCATTTAGACTATTTATGAGCTTAATTACCTCACTTTCAAATACAAAAAGTGGAGGACATCATTAGAATATGTAATACATGTGTATGTTAATACTACTTGAGGAATGTGTGTTAGACTTTAACATAAATTGCCCAGCAAGGGTGTGGAGGCCTGTAAGCATCCAAGGCCAGGCTGGATGAGACTTTGAGCAATCTGGTCTAGTGGGAAGTGTCCCTGCCTATAGCGGTTGAAACCCCTTAAAGGTCCATTCCAACCCAAACCATCTGTAGAATACATAGTCAGATTTCTTTTTTTACATGTGTAAGTGATTCTAGCACTGTCTCAAAGCGCTATAGTCCTAAAAACAGAAAAGGAGGTAATCTGAATCGAAGAATGTTATGTTGATCTGTGGCAGCTGCTTTTGAAGCTGTGCTACCTTTCGCTGTTTCAACCTTGACAATTTTGAAAATTGCCCTGAAAAAAAAATATATATATATTATTTCAGGAAAAGTTAGTTGTTACAACTTTTTAATATGTTTTGCTGAGGGTGTAATGCAGAATGCAGGTGATTTGTTTTTCTTCTTTTGTTGTGTCATTTTGTTTTGTTTTGTTGGGGTGTTGTATTTTTTTTTTTTTTTGTCAGAATCAATTTTTCTTATTGATCTTAGTAGTTCTGAATTAAGGGATTGCTCTTTTTTGAGGGTAATGAGTTATGCTAGAAAGTCGAGTTAGTTAATTTTTAGCAGTATTATCTTTATTGTCATCTGACAATTTGGAGGTGAAGCACATCATTTTTTAGAATGCCTAACCACACATGCACATCAAATAAGGGGCCTTAATTATAGGTTATATTGGTACTGGAGTAGTAGGTACTGGTAGTTGTATGCTAAGAGAAAGTTCTTAGACGTCAGAGGGAAGTTCTTCACAGAGAGAGTGGTGAGGTGCTGGAACAGCTGCCCAGAGAGGCTGTGATGCCCCGTCCATCCCTGGAGGTGTTCAAGGCCAGGTTGGATGGGGCCCTGGGCAGCCTGGTCTAGAGCCAGATCTGGAGGTTGGTGGCCCTGCCTGCGACAGGGGGTTGGAACTTGATGATCCTTGGGGTCCCTTCCAAGCCAAGCCATTCTATGATAGTATGGAGCTGAAGGCATCAACATGATCTAAACCCCAAGCACAGAAATGACACACTCTTTCTAACTGTACCAGCTTGAAAAAAGATGTCAGTCCCAAGGGCAGCACAGTAATTCTTCTCTGTGTAAAATGTTATGATTAAATTTTCAGCAACGATACTTAATCAATGTAGCTTTCTTTCTTTCCCAGTTTGAAAGACTAAATCTTGCACTTCAGAGAACGTTAGCAAAGCACAGGATAAAAGAAACCAGGTACGTATGTGTAATAGACTTGCAACTAAACCGTGCAGTAAAAATGTTTTGCAGAGTTCATAATGGCTGGAGTGCTGGCTGGGGATCAGGACTTCAGGAATCTGTGTTCTCTTACCTTGTTAAATTGGTGCATGACATTTCATGCAATCTAAGTTGGCTTAATGGGCAAATTTAGCCATTTGTGCAGGGAAACATTGCTTAAAATAAGCAGATGTTGTGGGGGAACTCAGGGAGCACTCAGACATAGATGGGAAAGATGGATATAATTGTCTTATTTCACAATTGTATGGCCTTCTAATAATAAATAAACCACTGGTATTTCTAAGAGTCTGGGAAAAGAATTTTAAATTCAAATGATTATACAAAAAATAAATTGTTTTCTAGTATGCTTGCATTCTTAATAGCTGGTCAGAAGTGTATTATAATTGCTGACTGGAATACTTTCTCTATTTAATTATGTATTGGAATATAGAGAATTAGTTTGAAGCAAAAAAAGAAGTATGCTATCCTGAACAGTGTACTAAGGCAAATCTAAAACAAATCTAAACACCTATGTTGCTTTTGCATGTTTTGCATATTTAAGTTATTTCAAGTAAGGAAATTCAGATAATCTGTATCAAAGGCTTTTGTGCGAAGATTGATCTAAGCTACATCTCATCACCTTGTGTCTGACATTCAGGTTGATATTTATCAACCTCAGAACTCACAGGGTTGCTGTTTTGTAACACAGAAATCGGGATTTCTACCAACTGACAAGTAATTTTAGAGTTGATGGGTATTTCCTATCAAAAACAAATGCTTTATTACCTCTCTTTAACTTAATGTAATTCCAAGAAATGCTTGAATGTATACTCAAATTATACTATATATTTGTATGTATATTATATATATAGTATTTATTATTTGTGAATATGAATACACTTACAAGTAGCAAAATACTAGTGAAGCAAAAGATAGGGTTGTTGCAATGTAAGAGGCTGTAATCAATGACACACTGCAGCATTTGGCCTCAATCCATAGTCTGAGTTCAGACAACTAAAACTTAAATTTATCACAAATGCACAGGATAATCTAAGATCCTACTGAGGCCCATTTTGAATGAGAAGGAAAAAAAAAACCAACAAAACCTTCCTATTTGACTGGCAGAACTTAATCTTTACAGAGTAAATACAGGGTAAATAGTATTGCATACTATTTCTATCTCGTTTGTCCTCATTTTTCAGGAGTTTTATTTCTTTTTTTTAATGATCTTTGCAGAAAAACTGGCGATAGAGAAGATTTTGAAAAAATAATCAGTGATCATGCTACTGCAGCAGGTAATGCATTCTTGTTTAATAATACATCTATATTACATGTACAAATATATTACATGTCCAAATATTTATGTAAAATGATATATGTATAAAATAATATATACATATATAAATTGGGCTTGTTAAATCATTTCCTTCTCTTGATGGCTGAAGTAGTGCCAACATCACATAAAATAAACTGTTTCTGGGCAACCAACAGCCCAGAGCGTCAAAATTTATCAAGTCTGTGCTGACCCCCAACATCCAACATCTAGAGAGAGTTGTAAAGTGTTGCTAGTAGCATCTTGTGGTGTTAAACTGTTGAGAAAATGTTCGATTCTTTACATCCTCTGAAGGATTCTACTCTCTGGGATGAGAACTGCTTTAATTTGGAATATGGGAGCAGGCTACATCTCTAGCAGCCAATACTTATTGAAGTTAGTAAATTAACATTTCCAGGAAGTGAAGCATCGTCCTCTGTAACCTCAAGCAGTAAAGCTGATCACGTGGCAGATAACCCTTTTCAAAAAGATTCCTAGTAACAGCTGTGCAGCAATCCCAGCAATGTTCCCAGCAATCAGTTTGCATACAGCTACCGTGAAGATGAGCTGTTCTGTGCTGACTGGTTTCAGAGCCCTGGAATGTTCCCAGAGGCATTTGAATGATTGGATTTGGCATAGCATGTATATCTGCACAGATCTGATTTTATTCTTACTTTTTTATTATTATTATTTCATTGGGTTTAAGTCATGTGCCAAAATGGGCATTTGTTTTGTCTACGCTCCTACCACAGCACAATGGATCGTTCCAGACTACAACCCATCTCTGCATGTCTTTCAGGCACCAGAAAGAACAACCTTAGTTGGTCACAGCAGGACTCCTAAGTGAGAAGGCCCTCAGTTGTCTGTGCTGGATCAGTGAAGGATATTGCTGATTTCATTAGGTTTAGGACAAAAAAAATTAGAGGCTAGCCTGAGATTGCATGACGAGTGTAGTTCTGATTTAAATGTAATTCCATGCAGGTGTTCCTGTGGAGTCTCTACGAGAATCTCTTGGTGAAGAGCTGTTCAAAATATGCTATGAAGAGGATGAACACATACTGGGGGTTATTGGAGGAACCCTTAAGGACTTCTTGAACAGTTTCACTACTCTGCTGAAGCAAAGTAGCCACAGTCAGGAAGCAGGGAAAAAGGACAGACTTGAAGAAGTTTCCATATTATGCCTGGAGAAAGATCAGGACTTCTTAAACGTGTATTATTTCTTTCCCAAGAAAATCACAAGTCTTATTCTATCTGGCATTATTAAAGCAGCGGCTCATATTTTGTATGAAACTGAGGTGGAAGTCATGCTCATGCCTCCTTGTTTCCATAATGACTGCACTGAGTTTGTTAATCAGCCCTATTTGCTGTACTCTATACAAGTCAAAAGTGCAAAACCTTCTTTATCTCCATGTAAACCGCAGTCTTCACTTGTGATTCCTGCCTCTGTGTTCTGTAAGATCTTCCCGTTTCATTTTATGTTTGACAAGGATATGTCTGTTCTACAAGTTGGAAATGGGATAAGAAGGCTTTTGACCAGAAGAGAATTTCAAGCTAAGCCCAATTTTGAAGAATATTTTGAAATTCTTACCCCTAAAATAAGCTGCACATTTAGTGGAATAATGACAATGTTAAATATGCAGTTTACTGTACGAGTGAGAAGATGGGATAATACTGATCTGAAGTCATCTATGGTAAGAGTCTTTTTATAATCTTCAGAGATGAATTTGTTTTCCTCTTTGGAGACATGCAATATAGATAGAGTTAAAATAGCCATAAAATAAATAATGTTGTGTTTTACATCACTTATCTTTCAACCTCTAATACAACTTAATAATGATGGTCTATTATGAGGACAATGTAAGGTAATTCAGAATTTGAAACCAGCATTGACTGAAAATTCTCTTGAACCACTGCACATATGAAATTTGACTGTTAGCTTGATTTTGAAGGAGTCATTGGAAATACAGAGAGAAACTAATAAATTGAGCTAAAGCCAGTGGCATGCCATGTTGCTGAGAGTAAGAGCATCACCAACACAAAAAATGGAGCAGGGAGAGTTTTACCAAAGCGTACTTGAATTAGATGCAAACAGCAGCTTTTGAATTTGGGGAAGGGAGTTTCTTGTGTTAATTCAGTCTTTGTTATCTTCTGTACTTTGCATCTTTTATATTCATTTACCTTTACTGGTGCAATTGCTACCACAAAAAAAAAGGTGATTCAAAGCAACATTAAGGAGACCTCCTCAGCACCTTCCACGTTGCAGGAGCGAACAGGGGAAGAACACAGAAACAGCATTACACACAAAGAATATTGATTTTTTAGATCATGAATATGAGTTATTCCTGGTATTTCTGCATTTCAATTTTGAGTCTCAGTGAGTACTTTAATAAAACTTTAATAAAACTGAAGTCCATTTTCTCACTTCATCTTAAAGAAGAAGTTGTGCATGACTCGAACAGTATAGTTCTTATCAGAAATCTATTGGCCACTCAAATCAGTAGCAATTTATTGGTAGGTAAAAATGCACAAAATTCTTCTTTTGATTTTCGTTTGATCCCTAAGATAAAATTGATGCTTACCAATACCACATTAGTGTTTTATCCTTAAGCTGTTTTACCTTTTGCACCAGAAGCCTAAGGTAAAATATACTGAACTTATTATTTACCTCTACGATTTAGTATTCCATGTTCTATCTCCAACAAATAGAAGGAAATGTGAGAACTGTGGATCAGTTCAATTCTCCTATGGTTCAGCAAAATGTGTTTCTTGTTTCTAAATACTTGCCTTGCATGGTGTGCATGAATTCTTCTTTCTTCAATGTTCTGTTTCAGGTAATGGATCTCAAAGGCCAAATGATCTATATTCTTGAATCCAGTGCAATCCTATTCTTGGGATCTCCGTGTGTGGATAGGCTAGAAGATTTCACAGGACGTGGATTATATCTTTCAGATATTCCTATTCACAATGCGCTGAGAGATGTTGTTCTGATTGGAGAGCAAGCCAGAGCTCAGGATGGACTGAAGAAGAGGTTAGGAAAGCTGAAAGCAACCCTTGAACAGGCCCATCAAGCACTTGAAGAGGAAAAGAAGAAGACCGTAGATCTTCTGTTTTCTATTTTTCCTGGAGAAGTTGCTCAGCAGCTGTGGCAAGGACAAGTGGTGCAAGCCAAGAAGTTTAATAATGTCACAATGCTTTTCTCTGACATTGTCGGATTCACTGCCATCTGTTCCCAGTGCTCACCTATGCAGGTTATAACCATGCTTAATGAGCTTTATACTCGCTTTGATTACCAGTGTGGAGAGTTAGATGTCTACAAGGTACAACATTTTTTGCTTGTATGTGGGGCTATGTGGCAGGAAAGGAAATAAAGACAAAACAGGACAGAGAATAATACAAGTCCAAAAATATTTTGCCTAAAACCTTCATTATAAGAAAAAAATATTAAGATAAATCATAAAACAAAAACAAAAGTTTGTCAACAGAGTGGGCAATATATGCAGGCAAGCAAGAAGTGACCTAAGAGGTCATTTCTAAAATGGATTTCAGTTGCAGTGCTATGAATCTGGGGTAAATCAATGTGTTTAATGTAACTACAGGTGTCTGACAGTAGGAGAGCAAGGAAAAGTATTCTAGTGTCACGCCCAGCAGTAAATACTAGTTGTGCACTTTTGCCTTTTAAAGGATACCACAGGATTTATTCAAGACTTAAATGATTTAGCAGGACAAATAGGACTCAGTCAATATGGAGGTAGCATATTGAAGCCACAGACTGTTCTTTTATACAACTATTGTAATATTAAGGAACAAATGTACCTGTTTTAGGTTGAGACTATTGGAGATGCCTACTGTGTTGCTGGAGGTTTACACAAAGAAAGTGAGACCCATGCTGTCCAAATAGCATTGATGGCCCTGAAGATGATGGAGCTGTCAGATGAGGTGGTGTCTCCCCATGGAGAGCCTATCAAGGTCATATATTTTATTCTATAATATTTTATATGGTAAAAAGGGAAAATTTTGATGGCCTAGTTGGTCTGGGGGTATTTGTTTCAAGGAAAATTTGCATTAACTTAGACAAGTAGGGGAATCAAATGTGTATAGGTGGAGAGGCTGACTATTTTATTTCTATGAATATGAATGTTGTGGAGAAATAAAGATGAGGCAGAGGTCTTAAAATCAACCCAGTTCCTGCTAAATTAACGGGTGCACACTGATGTGCTGCTGTTTTTGTCTTCCTAGCAATCAGTTTTATTGTTTTCTAATTAGGATACTAATCCTCCTTCAAAATAAGAACCTAGGAGAACATGAAAGTATTCTCAGGCAACGGTCACCAACATGAATCATCAGAGACGTGCTGTAACTGCAGTAATCCACACGTCTTTAGATGATTCTGTTGCTGGTCACCATAAGAATGGTGCTACTGCTGGCAAAGCCACTGTCAGATTCAGTGGTAGTCACATATTTGCATCTTGCACTTGCTTATTTTTAATATTTGCCCCTTTAGAAAAGGAGCTTCAGGCTTCTTTGATTATGGTTTAAGGAATATTTGTGTTCTAAGACCAAGAAAATGTTTTTTACAAGGATTACAGGCTCCACATTTATCACAGAGAACAGCAGTATTAAGAATGGTGGAAATAAAGACCATTATATTTGTATTTCACAATATCAAATTAAATTATGCCTGAAAATACGGAAACATATTTATGACAATATTAAGTGTTTATAATTTCCATGCAAATGCTACTTGTGTAGCTCTGAATGATGAATGTTATTACATTCTAAAAGTAATTTTAAAATAGGGAGAAAGAATAAATTCTAGAAGCTTCTTAGAGGAAAACTAAACAAAACTCAAAATTCAGACTATGAATTGCAAAGAGGGGGTATCAGAACATTTCTACTGCTGAAGAGCATGTACATATTTTCTTCACTGTTCCCTAGGACTTGTCTTCTGACCTTAACAGCAAAGCAATTACAATTTCAATTTAGTAACTTTCATCAGTCTAACACTGTGCCATGCAGTTCCTCCTAGGAAAATATTTAAGTGTCATAGTAACTCCTGATGGTGTTTTTAGATGAATATACTGCCAGAAAGACCAACTTTATCTCAGTCATGTCAGATGAAGAGTGATTTACTATGCAAAGCAAGATATACTTGGACTACTTTCCAATCTACAAGCAGTAATGACCAGAATACAGACATATTCAGTAGGCTGTACTAACTCGGTTTATATTAGCAACTCAATTTTATTTTTTAATTAAGAAAGAATTTTTAAAACTTCAACCATTTTATTTGCCTTACCTAATCATGACATTTTCTGCCTTTTATTTAAAGATGCGTATTGGCCTTCATTCTGGATCTGTTTTTGCTGGAGTGGTTGGAGTTAAAATGCCTCGTTATTGCCTCTTTGGAAATAATGTAACCCTTGCCAACAAGTTTGAATCTTGCAGTGTACCTCGAAAAATAAATGTCAGCCCAACGACTTACAGGTACGGTGCTTTACAATGTACATCAGTAAAATTTCCACTTGAAATAGTTAATGTAAAAGTTTGTTATCTTGTTATTTTTTCCCTGTTTTCTTTTTACTCTTTTTATCTGACTGCTCATGATTGCACAATAGCTATTTTTATTCAGAATGCAATCAGAAGCAGCAACAGAGTGAAATGGAATGGCTGATATTTATTTTTCAGATGCTATGATTAAAATAAGTGGAGGACTTGGGGCAAATTTGCTTCTTGCCCTGAAGCTGTGTACCTCTTGCCTTTTTTTGCCTCTCATAAAACTGGTTTATCTTTGAGGGAGGTGGCTTTCACTGTAAACTGGATGATGTGCAAAAATCAAACTCTGTAACCACAGAGTTATAAAGCAGGTATGTTTTATCAGCGCTGCGCACACGCCAGATGCAGGTGGGTAATCCCGCCAAGCCTGCAAACCAGAGGGCAAGAAAAGCACATACTTAAAGAACAAGCTGCTTAAGTATGCATTAGGTTTCCAAGAAAAGATTGGGTGATTACGAGTCCTCAAAATGATTGATATTTCTCCCCGCCCCAAGTCTCAGTTCTTTTGTGCACACGTGGTATCTCTCAGTGTTCCTCTAGTGGTCTTTTGATAAAGGCTGTGTCCTCTTTGACCCGGGTCAAGTTGGAGGACGTTTGACTCGCTCTGCTTGGTCATCTTATCGGCTACAACTCTGTCCACCAATCCGCTGCTTCTCCATTAATTCGTGGTTTCCCTGGCTGAGCCTGCTACCTTGCATTCCAGAGATAGGATAGCAAGCAATGTTATTTGGAGAAACAGGAGACCCGCTGTCTGTACCAACTGTCTAAGTCTGTAGAAAAGCATCTGGTATCGGGGGCCAAACCTGTCTAATCAAGGTCAGATCTGTAGCTGCTGATTCAGCAGCACCCCATGAAGGCACCTAACCTAAATTATTTTCCTTAATTCCTGAATGCCAAGCTTATTCAGATGCGCTTGAAAATAACATCCTAATCAAACAGTTGTTAAGCATCACTGTACACATCCCCATTCTCTTTCGATTAGGGAAGATGAATGAATAGGTTGCAGTGAATCAACCATGATAGTGTTTATTTTATGCATGTCTTGATCCCAGCTCAGTTTGAACCTCGTAGTGTGGAACCCAGGCTGTACTATTTATGATTCACTCAGATCATTTTTAGTAAAGGATATCTGGTTTCGTGTAGATAGTTAGCAGGCTCTCACATGGGAAATATATTTCCCTTGTCCTCTTAGCCCAACACTCCCTTTGTATTATATCTTCAGTTATACTTAAAATTACCTTGCCAATATGTCCGTGGCCAAGTCATAGTGTCTTTTATATTCCAGACAAAACATTAAAAACCTTTTTTAAATTTGGTGGTAGCAACTGTCTGCGCTCCAGGTAAAGATCTGAATTTTGTGCCATGAAACTCATACAGTTTTATTGTTTCTTCCAGAGTTTCGAAAATTTTAAATATGAACTACAGAGGGTGAATTCACTAGTAGGAAATCGTAGTGCTGGATGAGTAAAATAACCAGAAATACGGATATAAATGATTTTTTTCATTTTCATAAAGATTTGAGAGACTGCAATACCATTTTTTGGGGGTGCAGAAACAGGAGTAATTGAAATAATCTCTACATTCAGAACTGTAGCCTAGACAGCTGGCTGTACTCAGCTTCTGCTTGGTGCTGTGTATCTGATGTTGTGTCAGGACTGTGTGGCCAGTTGTCAGAGAAGTTGGAATCCCCTGCGGCAATACTGTGTGACTTAGAGGGTGCAAAGCTAAAGATTATCTTCTGCAGGTGAAAGCAGATGTATTAGAGCACACGTAAGTAACTTGGATTTGGATCATGCAGTCTAAACAGAGACATAGCATTATCATCTCCAGTGCTTAGCTGAGTCAGAAGAACTGTGGTGGCCAATAATGACTTTTTCCACGTCCACACGGCAAATCGTTCTGAATCAGGTTGGCCATGGTCTTTTCTTAAAATCATTATGCAGTTCTTTCACACAAAACTTGTTTATATTCTGAGGTGTAAGTGGCTCCCTGTTTGTCTGCTTATTCATCTCAAGACAATATCTCAAATAAGTCAACTGTCGAAAGGAAAAAAACCAAACTCACACCGTAATTATTTGGATGCCTAGAAAACAGGCAATGGAGTTGAAGGGTAAACTATAGTTATTATTGCCACCGAATGCTTTTTCACCTGAGTGAATGATGCAAAAACAGTCTTTGTGTTTAATGTTTTTACATTAAAATCCATTTACATGGATTTATATACAGAGCATGGCATCTTGCACAACTCCCACCTGTAGCAATATTTATTTGGAACCTTAGGTACCAGTCATCAATATTTATCCCTGAAGAACAGCCATCTGTGTTTCGGATATTGAAGACCATTAGGTTTTGTGGAAAAAATTCCTAGAGTTGGCAGGAGGATCTGAATAGCTTAGTTAATAACCTTGTCAGTATTTCATTAGTTGTAACGTTAATTGTGGTGCCGTTTTCATGTGCTAATTTGAATTAGCTCTCATTTTTGAACTAGCTACATTGGTTTTGCAAGAACTTGCAACAAATACAGCACCTATATTCAAAACAGTGACAAGACAAAAAAGGGAGGCAATATTCCTTTTTGTACTGGTGCCTGACTTAATGAGTTATCAAGATTACCAAGTAAATAGTTGAACAGTTGTTTTAAACTTTTCAGTAAAAAACATAAATATTAAAGTAAATTTTGACCTGTTTTATAAAGAATTCATGAGGAATTATTTAGTGTATGTAGTAACAATTAGTGATTGATTCCCTCTTAACCAAGGCAATTCATTTTTTGTTACAGATTATTAAAGGAGTATCCAGGTTTTGTATTTACGCCACGCTCAAGAGAAGAACTTCCTCCAAATTTTCCCAGTGATATCCCTGGAATTTGCTATTTTCTGGATGCTTATATTCAAGGAACAAGCTCACAGACTTGGTTTCAAAAGGAAGATCTGGGAGATGGCAATGCCAATTTTTTGGGTGAGGAAACGGGAATAGACTAAATCATCTACTACATTCACAAGCATATAGAATAAATGTATAAATATTCTGTTTTTTTGGGGTTTTTTTTTTTGTATAAATTGAAAATTTTAAAAAATATATGAAACGTGAAAGCACTTTAGATTGAGACCACCTGAAAGCCAGTATTAAAATTTCAGGAAGTATGTAACTGACTCCTTTATGTTTTTCCTTTGTATAAGGAATGTAGTCACTAAAATAATATTGCAACTTCACTGTTTAAAATGCCACTAAAAAGTACATGTTCCCTGTGATAATTTGTGAGTGCTACCTAACAACCCTCTCAGTTCTTTCTGCACTGAGAATTCTAGGTGTATTGTATGTGCAGCGTGCCAGGAAGTGTAATGTGCAAGTGATGCAGACACATGCGGTGTTGTGAGCTGGTGCTTATCAGTGACTGTTAAAAGTTTATTTTATTAGTGATTCCATAAGAAAAATGGTCTTAAAAATATCATCACTGCTACCACATACTCCTTCAAGAACATCCTGTGGGCTCCATCCGTACAGCTGCTGACCGTCTTCTAACACTTGCTGAAGTCAGTGTGTTGAGTGTGCTCAGCATCTTCTGGATAGGGCTGCTAATTGTAGCTAACACACATATACATACAAGAGTTTCCTGCTTACTGTTTCCTGAACTTTCTTCTGTGTATAAAATGAATATAGGTTCTGTATAATCACTGTATAATCACGTCCTACAGTTTCTGTAATCATCAAACAGTATTTTAGTTCTCGGGGTTTTTAAAACACTTTATAAAAATAATATCAACTTGCTATGATGTATTAGAGCAATAAATGTTTTTCTTTGTTGTTGTTGTCATTTGAATTTGAAATATTTTAAAAAGAGTGTAATAAAATGTGCTTTGGAGCGTTTACTTAGATAAGAAATTCCAATCAGAGCGTATAGCGTGGAACAAAAGTGCACTGGTTTAAAGCCATGATCTTTATTCAAGGACAGCAAGGTGGACATGACATGCTATGTGAAACACTTTAAAGATGTAAGGAGGACCTACAGAATTATCTCCAGAACTCTTGAAGGACTCTCAAGGGTCTGCCTCCGGAAAAGGGCAAAATGCAGTTACAGAGCTTAACATTCTGCCTCTAACTAGCAGATTCATCTGCACAGAAATTTCTCTGTGCTGTACAGTTTGGTCCCAGCTGCAGGCTGGAGAGCTGCACTGCTTACACACACAAATATTTCCAGTAGTATCAAATAATACTTGTTATTATTCTGACCTCTTATACTCTTGGGTTTTGGCATATTAAACCATGAGTGACTTTTTTTCAAGGTACCTCTCAGATTTTGCTCTCTGAGTATTTACAGGGAGCGATTCAATTAGACTGTTCATTTTCTGAGTCTGAGTGCTTCATTCAGAAGATGCTGTTCTGATCCCACTGTTTTGCAGGAACGTATACAGAGCATATCAGAAACCTGAGAAGCTGTAAGTGCCTAGTGTTACAAACGTTTTAAAAGCACATTTTAACTCTTGCAAGCTTCATCTGAACAAAACTTGAAACATTCCATTCTGCTGTTTCTTGAGATGTCCTACATCTATCTAAGATGCTTAGAAATAACTCTCACACTCAAAAATAAACCAACCCTGAAAGACTACATGTATGTGATAAGAATATATATATCCACACACATATTTGTTAAATTTTAACAGCAGCATTTCAAGAAAACAAGATGTCTGCAAATCTGATCACTGCAGTATTATTTTCTTAGGAAAATTCTATTCTATTTACATAAATACCCAGAGAGTGGTAGCAGTCCCATATGGGTGTTCCTGGAATGAAAAATGTGGAAGAATTGTACTATTGACTGATAGGGTTCTAAACAAAAATAATTTCTTATTTACAAATGGATAGAAGAACTAGGAGCAAATTTCCTTTTGTCCCACAGGGAGAACTATTGCTGGACTGGAGGATGGCCATTCTGTGGGCAGATTCCATATAAATCTGTTATTCTGTAGGTTGTTCATCTTGGCTGTTTCTGACTTCTTCCTATGCATAGCTCTGCAAAACACAGTGTCCCCTAGACGGAAGGGGAGATCAACTACAGATCTAATTCACCTTCCTATGTCACTTTTTGCAACTCTCTTTTTAAATATACCCCTGGCTACATTATCAGCTAGGATAAAATTGCTGTGAAATTCCTATTTGTTTCTCGAACTTTTATGAAAAAGGCAGAACATTCTCATGCCTATTTCAGCCTTGGTTCCCAGAATTGTCCTGATAAGATGCTTAAGGATACATATTAACCTGTATGAATCATAGAGGCTAAGCTTGGAAAAGACTTCTGAGATCATCGAATCCAACAGTCAACCCATCACTACCATAACCACTAAAACATGCCCCTAAGTGCTACAGGTTTCTCGTGCTTCAATCTCAGTGAGATAAATATAATTTAGGGACTTTTTTTAGGAAATGATTTGGGAAGGTATTTTACAACATGCTTATGTCCATATCTGCTCTAAAGAAAAGCCGACAAATCTACATAATGATATTGATATGTGAATCTTTCAGTATTCAGTCTAGAAACAGTTCTGTTATTACATGAACTCTTTTACTAGCTCATCAGCTGAGGAGCTGAGTCCTGTTCACATTTACATTGTGTGATTATATTGTAATTTCTCAGGCAAGAAGCTGTAAATGGCTCATGGAATAAACGAGAATTGGGTCCTCTGAATTTAGCTGTGATATAGCTAAAGTAAAAGATACATGGGAAAAAAAAAAAACATCACAAATTTTATTTCATTCTGGCAAGCCCTGATATGGTTTCAGAGAATTTTTTTCCTAATTGCTGGTGTCAGAGGAAGTGCAATTAGTGTGGAGTGGTGTTTTCTTCCTCCCTGAACTACTGTGCAAAAACACACCATGCGAACTCACAGAAAGTGACAAAACATCGACGTGCACAGAGCACTGAGCCTGAGGCCAGATCTACTTTCCTGTAAAATCCTGTAACAGAAAAATTCAGACCTCCTCATGTACAGTTTACTTCTCCCGTTGCTTTGTTTTGCATTCTCTGCAGAAACAGGAACAAGTACAGAGGCAAAATCAGTATTTCCAGCTGAAAGCCATCAGAATGAAGGGAAATTTCTCTTGAATCTTGGCAAGGGGACCCACTTTCAAACCCCACCCATCCTATAACCTAGCAGCTACTGTAACTGCTGCCATTTTTTTTTGTCTGTTCATTGTTCTGCAAAAGCAGTGAAAGGGGAGTTTTGGCTTCCTGGAACAGCAGTAATTTTTGTGGCTATTTGCCATATAACAAAGAAGGACTATGTTGCTTTCAAAGCTGTGCTTCAGTTTATCAGAAGTCAGCTTGGCATGAACTGAAATGAACTTTGAAGCTTTTTCTGAAATAAAAGCTTGGGTTTTACACATATGGAATCTGCAAGATGTGGGCCACAAAACGCTTTAGAGGCCTTTGACACCATTAAATAAAAATCTGGTGAATCGGGTATAAGGGGAAGGGGACTTATTTAGGGAAGCTGAACGATAATGAGAGAATGATAATTGGGTCTGTTTAGCCTTGAGAAAAGGAGACTGAGAGGGGACCTGATCCAGGTCTATAAATATCTAAGGTGTGGGGGGCAGAATGGCGAGGCCGGACTCTTTTCAGTGGTGAGTGGAGACAGGACAAGGGGAAACAGCCGGAAACTGCAGCATAGGAAGTTCCACATGAATGTGCATAAGAACTTCTTTACAGCGAGGTGACGGAGCACTGGAACAGGCTGCCCAGGGAGGTGGGGGAGTCTCCTTCTCTAGAGATGTTCAAGACCTGCCTGGATGCCTACCTGTGCTACCTGCTGTAGGGAACTGCTTTGGCAGGGGGTTGGACTCCATGATCTCTGGAGGTCCCTTCCAACCCCTACAATTCTGTGATTCTGTGATTCTGTGAAGACCTTTTTTTTTTTTTTTTTAATTTCCCAGTCTCATTTGCATGAGTTCTTTGGCAGTCCTTTTATGTGAAGGGAGACAGTAGAACTCGCAGTCTTCTGTCACTCAGCAGCAATTGATACTGAAGCACAAATAGAAGATGGGGGATACTCAGTGGTTCTGGAGCCTATTGTACACCTAGATTCAACAGTTTAAAGTAAAAATAATTAACATTGCTGAAGGAATCTTCAAAAAAAAAAAAAAAGGATTCATATTTCTGCACGACGCAAGTACGTTATGGAAATCCCAAATGTAAATTCTCAGATCATTATGATTTGAAACAGGTAAAGGGAATACACCATAATTCAGCTTGTTGTCAGTGAAGTAAGTCCATTTCACTAGCTGAAATCCAGCAATACTATGTAAAGGGTTTTCTAATTCAGATTTACAGTAACAATATAAACTTTAAGAACAAAATCTGAATTAAAAAATGCAACTTATTAAAACGCTGTGGCTTATGGTGGATGTATATTAACACAAACTACATAAAACTGAGTGTAAAAGATCAGGTCCAGCTAGTGGCTCTCCCAAAGCTATTGTCTCAGCAACCATCCTTTCATACAGAATAAAAGGATCCTACGTTACTTTTTACTTTCCTGGATCTCAACAATTCCCAGATGAAGTCAGGGTGTCACATCAGTGAAAAAGGTGCAGCAGTTTTTCTCCTGCAGTCACAGGCTGCATCTCTTCTGGCTTTCTAGTGGCCAACACAGAAAACTCATGCGAAATATGCGAGGCTTCAAAGGGGACACAAAGAGGAGAAGCTGCCTCCTGGGATTTGTCGTGGAGAGCTCTTTCTAGAAGGCTTCTCATGCCAGCATTCCGTTGCACGCACAGGTGTGGCTGGTACCACAGCCACAGCAGCTCTTGAATACAAAAAATAGCTGGGCAGCAAGTCACAGAGTGCACAAGGTCCCCAAATAGGAATGAGGCTGCATGCTACGGTACACGAACGGCAACCTTTAGGCACGTGCATCTTGCACAGCCCAAATATAAGTTGTTTGATAAGCGTAACACATGTGTCCTAATGCCTAGCAACTGGATTTTGAATACGCAGCCCAGTGTTAACTTGTCCAACATGTAGTGCATCCGTTGGCTTAAAGCCTGTCATCCCCCAGGTGAAACCAAATGCTGCCTGAAGACTCAGCACGTAGCCTTGACTCGGCAGGCACCTGGAATAGAAAACGACCCTACTCAGCAAATCACTTGATTGAATTTTTTAATTCAACACCTTCCAAACTTTTAAAAACGGACCGCTGTTTTAGACAATGAAATTCATCACAGTCGGGAAAAAAAAGGAAAAAAAAAAAAAAAGAGAAGGGTGCATATTTCGCAGGCACCGCGCTAGCAGCAGTCAGGCAGCGCTCCGCTCACGCAAGCCTTCCCTGTCAGGGATGGCGGCGGAGCGGCCGTCAGCCGGAGGCGACCGTCAGCGCGGAGCGGCCGCCGCTTAACTCGCAGTGACGGGGAATGCCGACCCTCGGCCCCCGGCCCCCGCCCCCCGCCCCGCCGCCGCGTCCCGCCTCTGCCTCCGATTGGAGGACAGCACGGCGGCCGCGCTCGTCATTGGCCACTAGCGTGACGGCCGCGCTCCCCATTGGCTGTCGGCGGGTGCCAGTCGGGCCCGCTGCAGGGGAGGTGGCGAGGCGGTCAGGACCCCTCTTCTGCTCGGCGGCGGCGGCGGCATCATGGTGAGCTGTGCGGGCCGTCCTCCCGCCCGGGAGCCGGGCGCCGGCAGAGGGTGGCCGGGCCGGGCCTGGCCTGGCTCGTGGCGGGGAGAGGCTGGAGCAGATGTGGGGGTTGAAGCGGGAGGGCGGCCGGGCCCCGGGCGGTTTGGGTTCGGGGCGGGGGTGGCAAGGCGGAGGGCCGTCCGCTCCGCGGCGAGGGGCGCTGGGCTCCGGGGCCGGGGTCTGGGTCTGGGTCTGGGTCTGGGCTCCGTCCGGTGTCTGACCGCCACGCCGCCTCGCCCTGCCCGCAGTACGGCTTCGTCAATCACGCCCTGGAGCTGCTCGTCATCCGGAACTACGGGCCCGCGGTCTGGGAGGACATCAAGTAAGTCTGTCTGTTTGCTTGCCTGCCTTCTGTGGGACCTGCTTTCTTGGTCCAACCCGTGAGGAATGGCAGTGAATGTCCTCGTTTTTAACTAATGATAAATCATGGGACCGGGATTTCCCGCATCTTCGTGCTGAGACTGTTGCTTGTGCTGCTCGTTTAGTGGCTGTGAATACAGTAGCACTGATACATAGCCATGAGTATAAGATATATTTTAAAAAGACAGATGCTTACATTAATGCAGTAAGGCTTCAGTTTGCTGCATAGTTAGGCTAAGCAGCTTAACGTGGTCTTTTGATATTGCATGTTTTAAGGGAAGAGCCAATTACCTAACTTGGAGAAGGCAGCCTTCTTTCAGTTGGACATCTTCTATACTGTTCTATCCAGTTTATTTTGGGCCAGTGTTAATAGTATGTCAGTGCAGCTGTCTTGTTGATCTGACACAATTTTTAGGTGCCCTTAAGTGGGAGGGTTTTGTGACCATAATGGTTGGCTTTTCTTCACGAGTCCATTCATTGAAATGGATTAATCTTATCAGAGCATGAAAAAATGTTGGATGGAAGGGGCCTTTGGAGGTTGTCCAGCCCACGCTCTGTTCCAGCTAACACTGTTTAACACTGTTACCTGTATCAGGATTTAGCTGCCTTTTTATTTTTTTTCAAGCTATGTCTTTGAAATCATCAGAGATGGAGCACCCCCAGTTCTGGTTCAGCAGGTAGCCACCATTCCGTCCCAGGGATCCAAGACTGTTAATCTATAAGCTATACTTTGTAGTTCTGTGGACTGTGTGGATGTCTTCGCATATCCTACTTCTCATTTTTGCACATACCTACTGCAGTACTGATGATCACCTAGAGCCTACGGTCAGCACTACTCATGTAATGTTTTGGAAGAATGTAATGACAAGGTATAAAACGTTTGAATGTCAGTTGTGTAAGTTCAGAAAGCTGATGGGTCATGCTGTTGTCTTTCAGCTGGGAAGCCTTGTCTTCTAGTGTTCAAGAGGCAGGTTCTGCTATTAACTCACAGAGAAGATGGCTTTCTGGAATGAACAGTATTGTAACAAGGCACAAACAGAGGAGTAGAAAATGATCTACGAGAAAGAGGCAGTGTTTACACAACAGCTGCCCCAGCTGCTTATGCAAAATATGTTTGCAACTGGGTTTGTATTCACTATGACTTGCTTTGAGTGTTAGTTTTTTGTAGAGTTTAGAAACCAGCAAGCAAACTCTCATATATCCTACTGGAACAAATTATAATGGTTATGCTGTTATAAAAGATGGTATGGAGGTCCTCTTCTAGGCATTAAGTACCTGTTAGTTTAGGTGCCTTAAGTTGTTGTCAGCAGGGTATATGCACGTAGTCTGTCTTTTACGAAAGCACCTCTCTGTGTTTGTTTAAATACAGGATTTTCCCACAGGCTCCTAAATCTAAACTGACTCTGTGTTAGATGATCAAACTGTAACACTTTCAAATATATTGCCGAGAATAGGAATGAAAACTTGAATATCATATTAAGAAACACATTAAAAGGCTTCATCGCAAGAGTGTGAAATAAATCAGTATTTTTCCTGTGTAAATGATCTGGAAGATTGTTTTAGGGAAATGAAATGGGATGATCTCTCAACTGGAGTCTCCATCATTTTTCTGTTATTGTGGTAGAAATCCACACCAAACAAGTAGCCTGTGAGCACAGAATAACTCAGCAGAAGCTGAAAGCTCAGTTTTTGCAGGCACAAAACACTTGTAGGTAAAATCATTTTTTAAGTTGATTTTAGAAAGAAGCATCTGAATGGAAACTTGTACGTTGGCAAAATGTGCCTTAGTATGGGGTGTAGAAAACAAGAAATAATATTATTTTCCTGTTGTTCAGTGCTTAGTATGGAATCAAGGCATCCTCCTGCCTTCGCCCTTTTGGGGGTCAGCCTGGCGTAGTGCTGTCCACACGTGCTCTTAAATGTTAACACTTAAGTTCTGGGGAGCCAGCTGGGTAGTGAAGTGTTTACATGAGTTCAGTGAATGGCAGTGAGCACTGTGGAGAGCAGAAGGCAATCACTTGTCTTTTCAGGAAGGAAATTTTTGTTGTTGCCTTCAAAACCTTGTGCATTGTCAGCTACCAAGCATCTGGGCTTGTTCACTCATCAGAATTTGCTATAACTGCCCTGTTATGGTTAAAACAGTGGAACATGGGGAGCTGAGTAATTACCATGGTGTGGTTCTCGGGTTTAATGTAAGCAGAAATCTTCTCACATTCAGCTGGGGTGGTAGAAAAACTGTTCAATTTAGGGTAGCCAAGCGACATAGCTGTCGTTTTCCTTTAAACTGTATTGATGTGGTGTCATGTAAAGCTGTGTTTTGGCCACAGAAGTGCTGAGTACCTTGAAAGAACGGTACCTGTCTCAAACTGGGCATCCAAAATTCATGAAAGCTTTTGAATTAGTTTCAGCATTACATATAATTATCTTCTGCTCTGAGACAGTGCCATCCATTTAAAATAGAAATTATGTAAATGGCCTCACTAGCCAGTTGGAGAGCTAGTTAATGCTTGTCCATTATTATGAGGATCCATTCCACAGAAAGGCTTGTTAGAGAGGAATAAATCCAAAGCTGGATTTTAAAACTACGTTTCATACCCACGCTGAAGTTATATACTGGCCAACCAATATTGACCAAAATAAAAAACTGAATAGTTGTGTATTATCTAAGTGACACAGAATCTGTCCTCAAACTGAAAGAATCAGTTGCCTTGAGGGAGGGAAGCAGGTTGTGTGCTCTCAAAGGCAGGTTGTGTCCTGTAGCCTCAGTGAGAAGCAGGGAAATGTGGTGAGGATGAAACTTCATAGAATCATGGAGTGCCCTGGGTTGAAAAGGACCTCAAAGATCAAATAATTTCAACCTGCCTGCCACTGGCAGGGTCACCAACCAGCAGCCCAGGCTGCCCAGAGCCACATCCAGCCTGGCCTTGAATGCCTGCAGGGATGGGGCATCCACAGCCTCCTTGGGCAGCCTGTTCCAGTGCATCACCACCCTCTGCGTGAGCTTCACGTAGTGAAGCTATGAACCGTACTTAGGTATCACATATAGTTGAAGTGTTAGATAGTCCTGCCATTTATTTTTGGTGGTGTTTCTCAGCAAGGATTGATTTGCAAGAGAAGCTTGCTGCTAAACTCCTTTTAGGCACCTTAACTGTAGATTTGGATGTGCCTGGGACTTAATGTTTGTTGTTTTGTCTTTTTAATGCCTTTGGGATTTTTCCATCTGGTTGCTTGGTTTCCTGTTCCTTTCTTATGCACTTCTCACCCAAGAACTGTGGAAGTCCAGGTACCTTTCAGCGGGTTATGGACTTTACCATGTAGACATATCTAACTATATTTCGCAGTGCTGCTAATGGCTTCCTTGTGAATCTTCCCTCCTGTGTTGTTGAGCTGCTGTGAGCTTGCTCCGCGTTCACCATTCTCAGCCCACAACAAATTTATTGCAAAGAATTTTTGCTTTGCAGTTGAGCCAAAGTTACTGATTCTGTCATGCTCAAAGGTGTTACAGACACGCTATCTTTAGTGCCTTTTAGAAAGGAAACTCTTCACTATGGTTTTATACATGGAAGTCTGTTTTTTCTGGGCTGTGTAGGACCCACTTATAATTAACTGCAGTGGTCTGTGAAAAGTCTTGAAAGTTTATTATTTCCTGCATCCATAGCACTGTGCACCTCTACGCAGTGCTAAAGGTGGAGTGTTCTGTTCAGTCCATCTCATAATTATTTAAAAGAATCCAACAGTTTGAGTATAAATAGAGGTCAGAAATATGCTGTGGGAAGCCATTAGTATGGGAAGGACAATAGATTAATTCTTTTCATCCGTTACACCTCTTAACAGTGTTTATCCAGGAATCAGCTTTAAGTAGTAACATTTACTGTTTATATTCCTAAGTCTTTATTTCACAGCATTCCAAAGTTCTAAGCAATTCTTATGAAGTCTTCTTATAGCAGATGTTGAATAGGGGATTCTCCATGGGCCTGGAGGCTACGACTGGCAGCATTTGTAGGGTCAGGGCTGTGCATTTGCTGCTCCTTCAGCTCCCCACAGCAGACAGATCTGGATGGACGTCAGGATTTTTAGCTGTGCGGATGCCAAGCTCTATAATTAATCTGGGAAAGGCCTGGCTGAAAAGAAATCCTGCCATACTATGGAATGTGGTGTAAGTATGCAGGCAGCATCTCTTTAGGTACTTTGCAGTTATTCCCAGAACGGTGAATTACTTTTAGATCTGTCAGGATACCAGGTGCTGTAAACATATCACTCACTCTTATAAATGAAGCTTTTAAAAGAAATGATATTGTAAATACCATTCCTTTTAGTCCACTTATGGAAAAGGAAGCAAAATGCTTCTAGCTTTGTGTTTTTCATAATATTTTTAGTATTTGTATTAGTAACAAAAAACTTGCTCATTTGTTATCTGTATCTTCTAGGATTATCTTGTTTTGAAAACCTACATTAAACATTCTCATTTCCAGCCTGTAAAACTGGGAAATAGCTCAGAGCTCTGAAGTCTATAAATACACCTATTTACTTTACCCAGGACGTCATTTTCCTGGACAGATTCCCATTTTTTTTTCCCTAATCTTGTAACTTAATATAATTTATGTTTTTCCCAGTGGGCTGTTTAAAATATCTCTGGACCGTGCATAACATGTACAAGTCTATTTTTTTTTTTTAATTGAGAAGAGAGGGGATTTTGAATCAATATCTTAAATTCTTGAAGCAAAGCATCTTTGTGAAACATGGAAAAGGATGGGCGTTTTGAAAACATAAACCACGTGTTAAGTAACATAATGGGTGGTGAGTGTGTAATCTTAACATAAAAGAGATGCAGAGGTGATGATTCTGGTTTCACCAGTGCCATCTTTAACTCTGACACATGTAAGGCTGTCTAATAATGTTTCCCTTGGAAGGGAGTTAAGCTCAACAAACTCCTATCAGTGAGATCAGAATCGTGCTAGGTTTCTAAGTGCAGAAGTGTTATTTTGTCATTAAGATTGTTTTGACTGCTCTGGTCAAATTAATGAGCGCTTTTTCCATCCCTGGTATGCCAAGAATAGTTAAGCACAATGGTGGCAGAAGTCCCAGAAGAAACAGTGCCTATCATGGAAGAAGTCCTAGAGGTGCTCTTTGAAGTGGCTGTTGTGATGTGTTGAAGGTGACGCACCCAGGGCAGAGTTTTGGTAGGAAGAGTTCCAGGTACAATTCTGATTTCTGAAAGTGATGCCAACGCTTTCTAAATGGTAGCATAGCTGTCAGAGGAGCTTCAGGATACCAAGAATTCTGCCTTGTCTCAAATCATCACTTTTCCTTCTTTCTATCCATTATATTTTATCAATAGTTACTGTCTGCAAAATTGTAGGTTGAAAGAATGCTGTAAAAAATGTTTGCTACTGGCGTTATTTTAAGTTCCAGCTTTACAACTAAGAGATAGAATAGCAAATTGCACAAATTGTAAAGTTCTGGAAGCAGCAGCCTTGTACTTGGTAATGATAGATTCAGATTACTTTTAATTGCTACATTCTGACAGCAGAAGGACATTCAAATCCACTTTGTGGGAGTGTACATAAGTGAAAGATGTACCTGGGACCAAGCTGAGATGGCATCTTGTCCTACTCTGTCGCCTGTTAGATCTCTCAAGACAGCAGGAGAGCCCTGAAACAACCAAAACCAAAGTATTTCCTGTGTTTCCAGGAACTTAAAGATCACATTAATAGCAAGTCTTTTCCTATGCATTCGAATTAGGAATATCTGTAATAAGAGAAAAGGGTTTTTTTTCCAGAGCATGTCTTTTTGAGATTTTTTTTTAAGTGTGAAGACCAAGGGTGAAAGAAAAGTGTGTGCAACCTGTGGTTTAACGATTCGTATTGCAAGATCTGTTCTCATTTTAAGAACAGCTTTTGTCTGCATATTTGTTAGCACTTAGCATCTCATTCATCTCTGTGAAATATTAACGTTCCCTTTGAACATTAGCAGTGTTTTTTCAGCTACTAAACGAGGTTCACAATGGAAAAGACTTTCAAAGGGCCGATTGTCCACATGTAGTA
Organism: Lagopus leucura; assembly: GCF_019238085.1. Classification (NCBI taxonomy): domain Eukaryota; kingdom Metazoa; phylum Chordata; class Aves; order Galliformes; family Phasianidae; genus Lagopus; species Lagopus leucura. Next base: position 953,767 of record NW_024962264.1, read on the forward strand.
TTGCCTGTACCAGTGTTCTGTGCTGACAGAGCAGCAATTTGGGGCTGTTAGCATGACTGATAGAGAGAGGAAAGGCTGCTTCAGGACTCGATCCTGCTTTGATCAGCTCTGTAAGGATTTTCTGTGGATTTGAATGATGTCAAAGTCAAACCTGTACGTAAGAAATGCCCTCAAATAACTGTGTTATTTTCTGTGTTGCGTTGGTTAAGATTGCTTTTCCCCACGTTTTCCACAGATTGACCTGGATAATGTAAACATTCTGGAGGAAAACATGTTTTAGGAAAGTCTAGGCTGGAGTCTTTGTTTCCTACAATTGGGATAGCTCTGTGTAATCATTCAAAATTAGTCCAGAGAGAATAAAAGGGCTGCCAGAGCACAGCTGGTAGGACAGGCATAATGTGGGATGTAAGTTCTGAACCATGACATAGCGTATCTGGTGTGCTAACAGCAGAAGGTGGTTCAGGCAAGAGCATCAGACTGCTGGGATTTCTTCTGTTTTTGAGCAAAGCACACTCTTCTTTTGCCTCCAGAAATGGAAATGAGACATTAATTGTAAATCATGTTCTACTTCACATAGAAATTATTTTGAAAGAAAGGACGTATGAAAGTTAAAAGCTTGCTGCTGTCGTCCTGCTGACTGGTTAAAGAATTAGTAAGAGCAGGAATTGGGAATTAGCCAGGACTTGTTGCTTTTGGCTCATTTCCAGTCAAGCCCATAAGAAATTTACCACGTTATTGCTGCTAATACTTCTGTGATCAAACCCAACAGTCCGCAGAGATCGTCTGGTAAAAACACAGAAACAGCTGAGAGTAAATACTGCAGCAAAATGTTTCAAGGGAGGTGCCACGATTTTTCATAAGGACGTGGATTATGAAGTTTTCTGTGAAATACAGCCAGGCAAATGTGAATTCTGTACCTTGAAGGAGGCCATTTCATATTCCTGTTCTAATCCCTGCTTGTGAACCACTTGTCAGCCAGGAGAAGAGCTGTTCAGATGAGAGCAGTTGCAGCCTCCTGGTATTTTCAGGTTCACACACAGACCTTGTTCCACACAGGCAGGTTTGTTATCATACATGATACTCATGGGCTGTGAAGTAAAAAGAGCTGTATCTCACTGGAGGAGCGATAGTTGATGGACAGCCAGCAACAGTGACTTAACCATGATAACATACTGTCAGCTTTGTGATCGTATTTCTTCATATCACTCTTGCCTTAGAAGCAGCTCCTTGGTGTGAATGCAGACTGGCCTGATAGACCAGGTAGGACTCAGGCAATTGGGTGAGAAAACTGCAGTCGTGGGGAAACCATCTGGTAGTTGCCCAGTCACCTGAATGAATGTTTGAATGGCTTTGTCCTGTTTCCTAGACTGCTAGCATTCATGCTATGTTTACCCTCTCTGGTGCTGATACCTGTGATGCTCTGCTGCCTAGCAGGGTTATTAAAGGATCTGCAAATTTGCTGAAGAACAAATGCCTCTGTAAAAATGAGTGCTGTCATGTTGCATTGGCCATTGGTGATAAATGTACAGCAGCGTTTCTTGATCATCTGGAGCCTTAAGGATAATCAGATAATTCTAGAGAAAAACTTCATGAAGTTCTTGTGACTGTCAGATTGCCAAGGGAAGGAGAAAGGCTTCAGAAATTCAGTTGACTGCACTGGTGACAGGAGACAAGGCTTCAGCTGATGTCACTGAAGTGCCTGTTGTAGATGCACAGCAGTTTTTGTGAACCGGTGAGGGAGCAGACGTGGTAATCCATCTAGCAAAAAAATACCCAACAACCTAATAAAACAAGTATTTAGGTGAATTGAACATCATCTCATCGTCTAGCTAAATGATTGGCATGTACTGGCACAGCAAGGCTGGGAAGTATGGAGAAGTCACTGTGGGAAGGTAAAAAGCTGTTGATACTAGTATTATTTTTATTTTTAGAAAAAGCTTTTTGTCCTTTGACAGGTTTACATCGTGCATTCTCACTTAATTGCGGGACAAACTGAGGTGTTGTCTTTTCTTTGTCCCTGCAGTTTTGAGGGGAGTAGTCCCCTGCTGGAATGAGTACTTAATTTGTCACGTTCTCTAGAAATAAGATTCCTGAAAGAGGAATGGGAAATGCATCGTTAAGGCTGTTGAGAAGATGGCTGCTGGCTGAAGCGAGGCGTCTAGAAAAAAACAGAGTAGTTGAAATAGTCTGAATGGGATAGGGCTTGAAATAAACAGTGGTGCCTCTGAAATATGGTAGCCTAGGGAAACTACAGGAATTGAAGACAAACTTTGACAAAATACACTGAAAATAGAATGATAGAATGGCCTGGGTTGAAAAGGACTACCCTCCTGGATATACACTCCCTTCAAGTAATTCAGTTTCATGAGGAGGTGTTGGACTTGTTCCACTGTTACAGTAGGACAGAAACCACTCCTCACACCCTCACCTAGGGGTCCTGGCAGACACAGGAAGCCTGGTAGTGAAGATTGAGGCAAATCGTTGAGTACTCATTGAGTACCTCAACTTTTTCCATGTCTGAGGAAGCCAGTTCTCCATCCTCATTTATCAGAGGGGCAGCACTCTCCTTGATCTGTCTCCTCATGCCTACGTACTTGAAGAACCCCGTCTTGTTATTTTTCACATCCCTCACCAAGTTCTGCTCCATCTGCACCTTGGCTTTCCTCACCTTATCTCTACGTATGCAGACAACATCCCTAGATTCTTCCCAGGCTACGCAGCCCTGCTTCCACTTCCTGTCCATTTCCCTCTTTTCCCTCAGTTTAAGCTGCAGGCCCTTGCTCAGCTGTGCCAGTTGCCCACCTCATCAACAGGATCAGCTGGCCTGTAGCTGACCCCAACCACTAGATGCCCCTTACTGGACTGATCCCCGATTTTCATCCATAAGCTCTCACCTTGGTCATGAGTGTTACTCAGACACAGCTCTTTGCAATTTATCCTCTTCCTAACATAGAGGGCAACTCCCCCTCCCCTCCTGCCCTGTCTGTCCCTTCTGAAGAGCCTGTAGCCCTCAATCACAGTATGCCAGTCTTGAGATTCATCCCACCACCTTTCCATGATAGCAACCAGATCATAGTTTTCCAAGTCTGTCACGGTTTCCAACTCCCCCTGCTTATTTCCCATGCTGCATGCATTAGTATAAAGGCACTTCGGCTGGGCTTTCTGACACATAACCTTTCCAGAGGGGCCCCTCCTCAAACCTCTGTATTTCCCCACTGCTTCCTAGAGGGACATGAGAAGGTTTTGGATGGGGGATTGGCAATGTTACCTCCTCTAAGGAGTTTCAAGAAGATCCTGCAGGGCAGTTCAGAGTTTTTCCCCCTAATAACTACAGTAAAATAGGAATTGTGGCTTGGCACAGAGAAAGAGACAGGAAATGTTCCAACCAATGTAACCAAAAGGAGATGGAAGCGTTTTGGAGGAGGTACAAGAGTGATCAAACTGGTTCAATTTTCAATGAAGAAATTTCTCACACAGAAAAACTGCATCCCGTGGCTTTTACAAGTATGCAGTACTTTAGAGGATGTTCATTGCTTTTTCAGATGTCTATGTTATCCTTTGTGGTTTGGCTGGGAACAGAGGGACTAAGAGAAGGCATAGTGTGCATCCGGGACGTGGGAAAGTTTGCTCACCCTTGTGCAAACTTCTCCCTAAACTGCATTTGATTTCCAGTTGCATTCCATGCTATGAGAATCAAAGAACCAAGATGATTTTCTTTTCTTCTACTATTTCAGTTCAGCTGTTAGCAAATGTGAACTTTACTGTCTCGTTCCTGACTGATATCATATGCTTCAGGGCAGCGTTACCTGCTAATAGCCTGAGTCTCTCCCTCTTAGTGAAAGATGGAATCCATGTCGTATCAGCTGTTTTCAGGAACCAGTGGGACTTGATAGCCTGCAGGTTAATTTAAAGTTGTCAGAGAATGGCTGGAGGAGAGGATCAGAAGAATGAAATATGAAAATAAGAGTCATAGGGGAGTGTGTGTATACAAACCATTTTTCTTGCTTTTTTATTAATGCACTGTTTATTGATACAAGGAATAAATCATTGCAATAATTATTCATTAAAAATAATACCATGCTTTGTCTTTTTCGTGCCAGTTCGTTTGTTCTTTTTGTGAATCTCCCCGTGAGATTCAGAGAAAAACATCTTGAGATTATTAATAATTTTTCATGCCATTAATAACAGAAGTTGTTCCTTTTACATCCATTCTGTAGGAATTTTAGTCTCAGCTACAGGCTGCAGCCTCGTCTTGCTGCTTTGGGAAAGTTGCTTCACTTGTTTTCAGCTCACTATGCCCGTTCATACACTAGTAATAACGAAGTAGATAGATATTTTAAATACAAAACCAATCTAATACTAATTTTTGGTCGGTGGTAAAAATGCAGTGGGCATGGTTAAAGCAAGAGAAAGAGGAAGAAATAATTTGAAAATGATGTGTTCTTGACTTCCATTGATAGTGGACAGATTGTGGAAGGCATGATTATTAACTGGAGGGTTACATGACCATTAATTTCATTCAGATCAGTAGAATAACATCATATGAAATTGGAATCAGGCCCTACCAACAGTTTTGTCATCTATCAGTTTTAACACGAACCAGAATACATCATCCTCAGTCTTTTCTCTGTTGAGTAATGCTCAGAATGTTTCTGTGTTTGTATGGATGGGTAACTCCAGTAAAATAGTATACTTGAACTGTTGTGTGGACGTTATTTGTTTGCATGATTTCATTTGTGAAGTAGGCAATGTTGGCTCTATACCACTAGGAGCTAAATATCAATTAAGGAATTTTGTTCTGATTGGTGACTGGTTGTGTGGTGGTAGAGACAAAGGTTTTGTTGTAAAAGATGTTGTAGGATTTTAGATGGTAGGTTCAGAATCTGCTTTTTAAGGGTTTAAAATTCTTCTGAGGATTGTTACGAGTTTAAAGCAGTTAGAATATTGGCTCTTGAGCAGTACGTTTCAATTCTATCTTGAGAAGCATTTCTGTCTTACTGTGATAAGAGCCCTTCATTATCATGGTAGTAGTAAATAAGTTTTCCTCGTGATTCATTTGCTGATTAGAGAAGTAATTATTTCAGTGGTGAGTTGATGAGTATCTCGATTTGTGCGGCATGCCTGCTTTTGTTACAAAATCCTATCTTTTTTTGATTGCTTTTCTCTTCCTAAATATTTCCCTTTTTAAAATACACCTTTATCTTTATTAGTTCTACAACTTTGTTGGGAAGCCCTGTACCAAAAAGTTATGTTTATTTTCTTCCAGCTAATTATTATTTTCATAGCACAGATGCTCTTAAGATAGTGGTGTTGTATCTTAATTACCCTGAGGTGTGAGACAGTTATAATTTTAGCTTTATTACATAACTTCCTAAGTGTATAACTTGCAGACTTGCATGATTTAGAAGAGTAGAACCAAACAATGTATATCCAGTTTACAGATTTGGTGTTTCTCCCTCAACCAAAAATAATTTGTTTCCTTTATAGGAAGGAGGCACAGCTGGATGAAGAAGGACAGTTTCTCGTCAGAATAATATATGATGATTCCAAGACCTATGATCTGGTTGCAGCTGCAAGCAAGGTTCTTAGTAAGTAATACGGATATCTTCTTTGACCAGTCCTTACGTGTAAGATTGAAAACTACCACCAACAGGAAGGTCCACATTGCAGAGAGGAACAGGACTTAGCACAGAGGATGAGAACACGTAATAATGGTCGGAGATTAAGAACAACAGCAGAAGAATGGATTTTATTGTTACTTATTTACCTCAAATATTTTTATTCCTTTAAGTGATTTGTGTTACTTCCAAGTGGTATTCTAAGTCCTGGATCCGCCTTAAGTTGTAGTAATGTATCTAATCCACAAAGCATCAGTGTTACAAAATGGTCGTGAAGTAACAATGTATCACTGTAACGACCTTGCTAATACACCCGGATTTCAACCGCTGCTGTGATGGCAGTCCGTGGCCTTCTGTGTCCTTCTCTCCTTCTGACCTCTGCTGATCAAAGATGCTGAGTTACAGAATGATTTGTGACACGTCTTATTTCATATCTGCTGTTTATTTGGGTAGCATTCATTTTCAGTCGTCCTGCGGTTTAAAAGGTATAATTATGCCCATCAGCTTTCTTTTATCTGCAGACCCAAGCTAGTTGTCATGTTGAATTGATGCAGCTGGTGTAGTTTCATGCTGTTGCAAGCCAGAAGTAACCCCCCAGAGTCAGGTGTTGCTGAGTTATTGCAAGTAGTGTTTCCTTGTCTGTATCAAAATCTAAACTGCTACACGTAGACAAAATGCATAAAGGGAATCTGTAAATCCTCCTGAAATTCCTAAATATGTACTGAATATGCATTGCTTTTTTATGCACTTTGACTCTTGTCCTCATATTCTTGGCCTTCTGGATCTGGGTGCAGTCTAGGTATTGTTAATGTGTGAACTAAAACACGTTTTCCTGTTTTTACTAGATCTGAATGCTGGGGAAATTCTTCAGATGTTTGGGAAGATGTTTTTTGTGTTTTGTCAAGAATCTGGCTATGATACAATTCTGCGTGTTCTGGGCTCAAATGTTAGAGAATTTTTGCAGGTAAGATTTTTATGCCAAACTATTCCAGATACAGGGGACTAGACAGGAGTATGGTCTAGCCAACAGGCTAGAATGGAATGTAGAAATAGAAGTTGTACTGTGTAGCTTTATTTGTGTAGAGGTATGAAGGATATATGCCTTGGTTTTTGCATTCTGTAGAGCTTTCCTCTGCCTAGCAGTTTTGGCATTGCTGTTCTGTATCCCTCTTGGTTAATATACTCATCTACCTGTTAAAGCACCATTTTTCCCTTTGAACAATCCTCTTTGTTTGATTTCATGAGCAGTGAGTTGAGAAGGCAGGTAAGCTGGCATTCACAGTTCATACATCTGAAATTTAATTTGAAGTTATAAAGAAAAAGTTAAAACAGGAGTTTTCTTAGGTAGCATGGAGTGTCAGAGACATGGAAAAATACCAGGCTGCCTGTACATCATAATTAAAAGGGCTTTATGTTGTTTAGATTAACAGAAAATGTGGTCTTCAGACCTGTAGGATATTTCTCATCCAGAGTTCTCTCTGACTAATTATAGATGTTATTTATAATTGTACGTTATGTACAGAGCTAGGGCTCACACAGCTTGTTTCTAAGACAGGAAATTGTTTTGTACATGAACTGAGGGTGGGATAGAGCAGCTATCCTTTTTTTGTGCTTTCCTAACTTCAGAACATTGTGACATTGTGCTGTAAACCACAACAAACTGGAAGTAATTTTTCAGTAGCGTGGAAAAAAGTGTAATGGCCTCTCTGAAGTGTGATTTCCAAGTGTAGCAAAGATGGGCTTCTGTTTTTTGTCACTTGAAGATTGTTTGCTTCAAATACAGTTTTGTGTTTGTGACATAGATCACTTCAGGGGTGAACTGTGTGCTGCAATGAGTTTAAAAACACTGAACTGATGAAGATTTCACAGGAGATTGCCAAATAGCTGTGTCAAACCTCTATTGATTTTCACTGGAAATTTAGCAGCATTTTGTCATCTTTTCCCTTGAAATTCTCTCCAGTAATAGAATGTGAAGGGGCAAAGTACCTACTTTGCTGTATTTTGGGGGTATTTCCTTGTGCATCTCACTACTTGCTCTGAAACCTGTAACACTGCAGAGCTTCCTGGGTGTTCTCAACTCAGACTTTTTAAAGATCCCACGATCTGTAACTGCTGGGCCAAAAGACAAGTTATGTGTGTGCTCCATCTGATGCATTCCAAATGTGTGGTCTGTATACCACTGTCTGTGTGGGATTGGGCATCCGTAGTACCTTATAGCTCCATCCATAGGCTGCGCTCAAAGGATGCGTATGGATCAATGTAGTTTTTAAAGATGTACTGAAGTTATGGTTGGGGTTGAGCAAGAATAGAAGACAGGAAAAAAAGATACAGCCATCCAATTCCCCCATCACTTTGAGTACGCTTCATTGGTCCTTTCCTCTTCCTTTCTCTCATCACCTTTTCCATCCAGTATCCTCATCTTTCTGTTCCCTAACATGAATAATGATGGACACATTTGTAGCACATACCAAACCCCTGTAAAAGTGTGAACTGCATACATTTATGTTCTTCTAATTGAAGTATTTTAGGCTGTTTTGTTTGCATTTCAGTGCTAGAAGATGACGTTAGTTATTACGTACCCCTGTAAATTCTAACAAGGCAGGTATTAGTAATTGTGCCAGCAGTGTACTTTTCAGCTTTTAATTATGATGGAAAATCAACATTATCCATGATTTATTGTTTTTGCAGCTTCTAACAGATTAGGTCAGGAAGCTTATTTATATACTTACTAAAATAGGTGCAGATTGAGTTTGATGTGCTGACTTTTTGTCAGATTCTTAAAATATATGGTATGATTCCAAAAACATCATCTTCTTGAAACCTGCATTAAGCCCAGGAATGTGTGAAAATTATAGAGGGCTGCAGGTTTTTTAAGTGTGTGAAAATAAATCTCATGTTTATGTTCTATTTTCCTTGACATTTCAGAGATAATTTAGTTTATTCGTAAATGAAACACAGATACTTCAGGCTTTAAGAAAGAGGAAGAAGACAGCACAACCAAATCCAATATTTATACTTTCTAGAAAAACATAGGGCTGGAAAAATTGCAAATCATATTGAAAGAAGACACTGTGCTGAGGAGGAACAACGTGAAAAGATGAAGCCTCCTGAGCAACTCCAAGTGTGTTTTTGTTACGTTCAGTAGCTTTCTACAGAAAGGAAATCAAACACTGGAGTGGAGATTAGTCCTGTCTCGTGTAGGAGATCATCTACGTGGCTATTTATTTGCTTCTCATTTCAGTGCTGTAAATTTAAGTGGATTAATTCCTCTCATACAGTAGTTTCCGTATGCTCTGTGCAGCACAGAGCTGAACAGTGAGTCTTTATATTTCAGGTGCCAGTCATAACTCCTTAAGACTGTCTAGGATCTGCCTGATTTATTATTACTGTCCATGCTCCTTCCTGCTTGGAGATCCTTTCATCTTTTAACAAGCTCTAGAATTAGTGTCTCTGGTACCAGCACAAGCTCTGGCATTCATCTGAGTAATCTGGGAGCAAAGATAGGGTTGCTGTTGGAAGTGATAATGATACAATGTCTAAATGGCAGGATGTTGGAGCAGTGTTGGTGCCTGCATCTGGATGCACATCTCTACTTCTTCTTGACTGCATATAATAAGTACTTTGCTCCCTCCATAGTCATATGCATGGGGGAGAAAAGATGCAGTGGATACTTCAAAAGTGCTGCAGTACATTCTGGACAGGTCCCCAGCTCTAGATGATTGGTGGTTCAAGACTAAAGAGCAAATTGCATGGATTCACAGAATCACAGAATAGCCATGGTTGGAAGGGACCTCCAGGATCATGAATCTCCAACCCCCTGCCACATGCAGGGCATTCAGCTTTGATGTTTCTTGGACAAAGTCAGTAATGAGGTAGTAGGGTGGCAAAGTGATCATTCACAGTGTGGCTACCATCATTTGTAGCAATGCTTGCGCCAGACTTAAATATTTATAATGAGACAGCCATACAAAAAAATTCTGTGCTTAACTTCTTCTGGAATTATGTTGATGACTGTAGAACTTGATAGTTTACCCTCTATTTCCATGATATTTCCATATTTCCTATTTCCATCTCCTTAAGGGTCTTGTTTCCAAAATAATTCTCAGCTGATCCTTTAGCTTGTGTACCAAAAACACAGTTCTTAATGCAGTTAAGGAGATTCAGGGGCACTTCCTTGGAGTTCTTGCTCTTTTCTCATCCACATCTCACAAGCTCTCTTCCAACTTACTTGTCTTGAACCCTGGTAATGATCTTACAGAATTTGCCTTCAAACATTTTTCTTCTTTTTGCAACTGAATGCTCATTAACAGCTGGAATAAATTGCCTCCCTTGCTGTTGCCTCTCCAAGTTTTAGTTTGGAGGTGTTGATATAGCAACAAAAACATGAGTTTGAAACAAACTAAAAAACTGAAGGAGGAAGCTTCAGTCTGGGTACATCCTACAGAATTCATTTCTAAGAGCCTCATTTCCTCTGGAGACCTTCCAGGAGAAGAACCAGCTGTTTAAGTGCTTCACAGCTCACATGAAACAAAGTTCAGTATAGTTCCATGGATCTGATGATTGACAGATGCTCAGGAAAGGTGGAAAATGGGCCAGCCAGCACATTGAAAATATTTTCACTTCACTTTCCATTGTGCTAGATGAAAATATTCAGGATCTGGTGGTAGCAGTTGTGGGGGGGGTTGGGAGAACTGCGTTTGAAATATACAGTAATGATCTGGGCTTAGGATGTAAAGGATGTGTATATGTTTTACAACAGATAAATAGTTGTTTGAGTTGCAACATTGTTTAGCAAAACAGATTGCTTTCTGTGTATTGAACTCTATACAGCAAGCAGCAAGCTGGAGCCATGGTAATTGCTTCCTAAACAAAGTCAGAGCTGTCTCTATATTCTTAGCATGGTTCTGATCTCTTTGTTCTCTTTATTATCCTCGTTAGATATGCCTCTCAATTTCAGTTTTTTTTTTTCCTCTCCAGATGTCAATTTGTCTTGTTAAAATTTGAAGTAAAATACATAAGACGTCCAAGACATCAGTTGAAAATATAAAAGACCTTTTTTCCCTTTCTAAACAAATATTTCCTGAAACATTTTTACAGTAGCCATGTTCTATGAGTCCTGTTGGTGGTTTTTTCTCCTTATTCTCAGTCTGTGTTTGAGATCAGGCCCTGTCAACTTGGTCTGACTGTTACGATGATAGAAGTAGCCTGTTGTTTCACTGTCAACAGGGGAAAGATTTTATGAAAACATGCTTATTTATGTTTGATGCCTAAATTCAAAGAAATTACAGGGGCTTGAATTTGGAAAGAATGCAAATGAATGGGCTTTGGATTTGAGAAGCCCATACAGTCTTTAATCACCGTAGTTTTGAAATGCATGGATTCTTACTACTTAGAGTAATTCTTTATAGTGCTAGCTTTCCTGCTGTTCATGTCCAAATGTTTGCACAGCAGGGGGAAAGAACACCTCGAGCTCTGAAAAGCCTGCTGGGGGCTGCTTTAGAAGTAGTAAAACAAGTCCAAAGGGAGTGTGACCAACAAGAAGGGGTGGAGTCAGATTAGGCAAGAAATGTTTTTTTTTTTTAATTTTTTTTTTGTTCCAAGCTAACAAGTGAATGTCTTATAATCATGTTTTAAATTTCTTCTTCTAGAACCTGGATGCTCTGCATGACCATCTTGCTACTATTTACCCAGGTATGCGAGCCCCTTCCTTCAGATGCACTGATGCGGAGAAGGGGAAAGGACTCATTCTGCATTACTATTCAGAGAGGGAAGGTCTGCAGGATATTGTCATTGGAATCATCAAAACAGTAGCTCAGCAGATCCACGGTACAGAAATAGATATGAAGGTAATGCCTGAAGAGTTGTTCGCATTTAAATGTCTTTACAACAAAGTCAAGAAAAGAGAAGTGATGGCAAACAATCACTGCAATTGTTGCTGCCCTCTGTGAAATGGTGGCTTTAAGAACTGACTCGAGAAGAGCCGCTGTTGTTTGAGTTGCTTTAAGAACAGGTCAGTCATGTGGTGAGAAGGCCAGCATTAATTTGTGGGCAGGCCCATTCAGGAGCAGTTCAAAACAACGCACACTGATTATGCCATGCTGGAGGGCAGAGTCCTCCTTCTGGCCTGCGTTGGAGGTCCTTCCCAGACAAATACATGTTTGTGGTTCAGATACTTCTGCAGGGTGGGATTGTGACTGAATAGGCAGCTACAGCCCCAGAAGTGGAAAAGTGTTCTCCCCTCATGCAGTTTACCTATGCGAGTGCTGTCACTTGTGAAATGGGAGACTCCTGTTTTGAGGTGGTACAGAGTAGCAAACACATTTAATTCATCAGGCCTTGCATAAGTAACTGAATAAAAGCAGTGTGTGACCTAACACATGGTTAGCTTCAGGTATGGGCTGAAACCAACAGTATAAACACTTCTTGCCATTAGAAGTGTAACAACTCAAATACTTTACATGAAGTAGAAAAGAATCTAAATGTGCACAGCAAGCTTTTTTTTGTTTCAGCTATTGCTAACTATTTACTTTTCAAGCTGAGCTACATTGTATACTTCAGCTGAAGTAATAATGTTTTGTTTTAGCATGAATCTGGCTGAAGACTAAAATCAGAAGAATGCTTCAGTGTCATGTTCATTCTGTCATTGCTGTAAAGTATTTTTGTGTGATCGTTTGCTTGCTTATGCAAGAGATTTTTAAAGGCTCCCATGACAGTGGTAATTACTACTGCAATCTTGGAGTATTTGCCTTTCAATTTTCTTGTTATAAGCTCAGGTTTATAGTGAATAGCTTTTGCTATATGGTGATGATGATATACTTATGTCCTTTGTTTAAATTCTGCTTGGTAGAAATCCATATTTACAGCAGGTGTTAGTAGTCAGGGAAGGATGCGACAGAATTAAAACAATCCTCTTTGTTGGTCCCTGTTTATTCAGATTCTTCTACTGATCCCTTCAGCTGTTACGGAGCTATAAAATAAACTAGATGGAGGAAGTGAACTAAGTTCAAAATAACATTTGTTTTTCTGGGTTATTTTTACTTGTATCTGTTCCCTTATGCTATTCGGTTTTCTTATGTGTCACAGGGAGTTCTGCCAGCATCATCGCAGGGTTGTGCAGAGGCAAAACTGATCAGTGGGGCAGGGGATAAATCCAGGTTGTTCAAAACAGCTACCAGGACAAACTTCTGACAAATTGTATTTTCAATCTGAGTGTCACTTTCTTGGGAAGATCGTGTTGGAAAATACCGGTGCTCAGCTTGGTGTTCACGAGGACCTTTTCTGCAAATTTCAGCTGGGCAATCCTCAATGTATGCACGTGCATAAGGTTACTTCTTCCCAGGTGCAGAGTCCATACTTTCATTTCTTGCACATCACTAAGTTTCTGTCAGTCAGTCCAGTCCCTCTGTATGGCAGTGTGACCATCTGGTGTACCAGATACTCTTCCCCACTTTATATCACCAGCAGTCTAGGCCTATCATCCAGAATATTTATGAATAAGTTGAATAGGACTGGATCCTGTATTGACCCCTGGAGTGCATGGCAGCCCAATTGTATAACCAAGATGTTATAATTGCAATATAATCAAAAGAGTAAGGCAAAAGCAAACAAGGATCGCAAAAGAGAATAAGTAGAAGAGCTTACCCTTGGGTTGAGCTCACTAGAAGATACCAAAAGAGGAGGATCTCCAGAAGAGATCCTTCCCCTCTGGTAGCCAGCTCTTAAATAGGTCCAGGAGGGGTGCAGCCTGGCTCCACCCCTTCCGGCAGCACAGGTGAATTGCCTTCACCTGAGCTCCTCTGGCTGACTCAAGGCTCACCTCAGGTGATTAATCAGAGGTTCAGGCCGTGACTCAGCAGTTCCCATACACCAATCCTATTCTGTTTGCTTGTTTTTCAGATATTCCACAACCCTGGAATTAATTTGTAGGCGTTTCCAGTGTCTGCTGAATGGGGTGCAAAGAGAAACTAAATAATCACATGATCACATGAAGCAAAGTAAATATTGAGGAAAAATACATTGTGCCTTTTGTTTCCTAGGTTATTTCTTTGGTTGGAGAAATGGCCAAATAGGAAAAAAAAGGATGTTTAATTTTTACCCTCTTTCTGCATTTTTACCCAGAACTATTCTCTGTAGACATGCATACATAGAAATGCATGTTCTTGTGGCATAAAGTAGCTCTTTTCCCAGAATGACATCCTTCAGGAAAGATGCCTTTTAACATCTAAGGTATGTGTATGCTGAAGGCAAGGAAGAAAAAAGATCTGATTTTGTCTCTGTTAAACTCTGTTAGTACCAAAAGGAGGTTATTTTTTTTTTAAAACTTGGATTCACAGTTGCAACACATTAAACCAGGGAAGCCTACCTTGACAGTAGTCAACTGATTAATTCAAATCCAATTTGTTTATCTTCCCTGATACCATAATCCACTTTTGCTAAATAGAGTTAATATAATTTTTTGCAGTAAGTACTGTCCTAAGAATCATTCCTGACTTTCAGAATGCACTAAAAATATTTGTGTTCTGCCTGTCTCCGTGTAAGGACTAAAAATACTTCTTTGCATTGCTGGTTACTGACATTGGCATAAGATCTCTGTTAGCAGCCTTCTGGCTGTACCTTCTCTTGCTTCGCTTGTCAGAGGTTGTTTGTCTATAAAGGTGAAGGTGAAGTCAGGACAGAGATTCTCTCAGGACTACAAATGATACAGGACAATGAGGAATTGTTGGAAAATCCTACAAAGCCAAAAGAACGTGTTGGGAAAACTGACTTCTGCAGTTCTGTTATTATGTAAGAGCAGGTTATCAGAATCTATATTTTAGACTGTCAGGAGAAATGGTTTACAGTAGCAAATGAAAGGGAGCTAGAGAAAATTCTTGTCAAGATGATAATTTCTAACTGTCATTACTAGTGACAATCCAAAACAACAAAGCCAGAATGTGACCTGCTGAGAAGCTGCCCTAAAAACTGGTTGGGTACTTGTCATTGAGAACAAGCAATACTAAGCCATATATTAAAAGTTACCTTTGTATGAAGACAAGGAAATCACAGAGCATAATCAGCCTCTAATTCTGATGCAAGGGCACCTGGAAACATCACCAGCTCAAGACTCAGAGGTTCAGCAAAGTGAGACAGTCTGCACCTCAAAACCAAGTGACAAATGCAGACGTCCCTTCAGTTCACCTCGGATGCGCAAAGCTAACAACGGTGCCACTTCCACAATAAACTGATTTGCCTTAGGACCTCCCTGGAGCAGCTGTAGTGAAATGCATCAAGTAGCATTGCATGGTCAGTTTTGATCAGAAGGGATCAAGAATTTTATCCTGTATTCAGTGTTAAATGGCAAAAACCTGTCTTTGTGTTCAGCTTTACAATCCAAAGGAAAAATATTCTGCCCAGTAACATTCTGTTTCTTCCTAATGCTGCAATACAAGTCTGTATTGTGGAACTGCTTGTAACTGAGTCATTTCTTGCAGGAGTATCAGTGGAAGTTTGAATAGATAGTATGTGTTCAGTATACATGCTGTAACACATTGATACTACTTTATTAAGTATCTTGTGTGAAGGTCAGCAAATAAACCACAGAGTCATTTTTAAAATAACTGTTTGAATTGTCCCCCTCTGAAATATTAGTGTAATTTTTCACTTGGCTACACAAAAAAAAAAATAAATAAATAAATAAATAAATAAATTGAAATTATGTCTTCTGAAAAGCACAGGTGGATAACCAGTAAGATGTTATATATTCTCTTTGAAAACAGCAGAGAGATTTTCCCCTCCTGTTTTTAACTGCTGTTTCTATGGTGATTGTGCTCTTACACGTGGTGAGCTGATGTCACTTCAGCTGAGACTAGAGATGAAAAGAAATAGGCTTGGTTCCTGGCTTTGTCAGTTCTATCACTGAACTTTCATTTGCCAGGCATTTGATAGATGCTTCCTTAGTAATATTTGAAGTGATGCTGAAATTCCATGGCTTGCAAACTAGGCTGGCATAACGAGACAGTAGGAGAGTTCCATCCTAGTTAAGCTTATCAATAGGAAAGTTTCGTCCTAGTTAAGTTTATTTCATGCTTTGTAGGGCAGGTCATTCTGCCAAGTAAGTATCTCATCAAATAAGTTGGACTTACTTAGAAGTGAAAGGAAAAAAATGTAACATGTTAAGTTATGGCCAGAAGTGCTGATTTTAAACTTCCTGACAAATGAAAGTCCTGGCTATTCAAGGAAACATTTAATTACTGTGGATGTCACTATAAGTCAAGAACACTCCCAGAGGATGTGGTATGTCTGAGCAGATTGTCTGACTTATTCTGTGTATTATCTCATTATCTTATTTAGGATGGCTTTCATCTTCTAGGATGGCAAAATATATGCATGTATATTATCCTGGTTTCAGCTGGAACAGAACTGATTTTTTTCTTCAAAGTGTCTGCTATGGTGCTATGTTTTGGCTTTAGGAGAAGAACAATGTTGATAATGCATTGGTGTCTAGTTGTTGCTGAGCACTGCTGTATGAGCAAAGGACGTTTCAGGTTTTTGGCTTCTTTTACTGTCCTGCCAGCAGGGGTGTCTGGGAGGGCACAAGGAGCTGAGAGGGTACAGAACCAGGACAGCTGACCTAAACTGTTCAAAGGTAAATTCTGTACCATAAGACATCATACCAAAATAAAAAAAACAAAAAACAAAAAACAAAACAAAAAAACCAACATAAAAAATGGTGGGGAATTGGCTAGGGGAGCTGCTGCTGCTTGGAGACTGGATAAGCATTGGTCAGAGGGTGGTGAGCAATTGCTTGTCTGTCACTTCTTTTGTATATGTATGTGTGTATATTATTATAATTACTATTATTTTTATTTTTCTTTTCTGCCTTAGTAAATAGTTTTTACCTCAATCCACAAGTTCTAATTTTTTTTTTCTTCTGATCCTCTTCCACCTATTGCAGTGAGGTGGAGAGGGGGGAGGTGAGTGAAAGTCTCTGTGATGTTTAGCTGCTGCTGGGTTAAACCACAGCACGTATATGTGTGCATTCATACTTTAAATTTTGAAGATTGAATTTTATCTGTATCTCAAATGCCTCAGAGAAGAAGTCTAAGTTGTTTGAGGTTAATGAAATAACAAGATAGAAAGATAAGCTAGTGCATAAATGATATGAGCAACAAAGGCATGAAATTGGGTGTTATTTAAGGCTGAATCAGTAGCTTACTTAGCCTGTAGAGGGATAAAATTGTAGCTTCCCTTAATAAGAGCCTGTGCAATGAGAGCCAGAACAAAACCTCAATAAGCCTTCCCCGTCCATAGCATATCAGTATTACTAATAATGTTCAGCCGGCACAGTGGCTGTACTGTGAATCTGTCATGTTTCCATGTGGTTGGCCTGTAGTGTGTCAGCTCTGGGACAGCCAGCATGGCTTCACTGAGGGCAGATCGTGCCTGACCAATCTGGTGGCCTTCTGTGATGGAGTGGCAGCATCAGTGGACAGGGGAAGGCAATGGATGTCATCTGTCTGGACTTCTGCAAAGCCTTTGACATGGTCCCTCAGCACATCCTTCTCTCTCACCTCTGGAGAGGTGTGGATTTGAAGGACGGACTGCTTGATGGATTAGGAATTGGCTGACTGGATGCAGCCACAGGGCTGTGATCAATGGTTCTGTGTCAGGTGCAGGCCGGTCACAAGCGGTGTCCCTCGGGGTCGGTCTTGGGACCGGTGCTCTTCAGCATCTTCATCAATGACAGATGATGGCATCGAGTGCAGCCTCAGCAAGTTTGCAGATGGCCCCAAGCTGAGCGGTGCAGTCGATGCATTGGAGGGAAGGGAAGCATCCAGAGGGACCTGGGCAGGATGGAGAAGTGGCCATGTGAACCTAATGAGGTTCAACGAGGCCAAGTGCAGGGTGCTGCATTGGGTCGGGGCAATCCCAGGTATTGATACAGACTGGGGGAAGATCTCCTTGAGAGCAGCCCTGCACAGAAGGACTTGGGGTCCTGGTGGACGAGAAGCTGGCCATGAGGCAGCAGTGTGCGCCTGCAGCCCGGAAGGCCAGCTGTGTTGTGGGCTGCATGGAAAAGGGGCGGCCAGCAGGAGAGGGAGGTGATCGTCCCCCTCTGCTCGGCTCTTGTGAGGCCCCATCTGCAGCCTCTGACTAATATGGTCATTAGGTGATGATATTAATTTCTCTGAAAGGTCACGTACTGTCAATATAAATATTTCCTGAAAAATATTGGATTTTTTGAAACTTACATGACTGCATTGCTGGATGGTGAAGCTTTTTTATCCAAATTACGCATTTTTTTGCTGGCAAGAGCAACACTGTGAAATAAGATTCAAGACTAGAAATCTTCTGTAAAAATAGATCAGTTTTAGCACTAGTTCTACAGAATTTGAAAAATTACTGTGTATAATCTCAGCTATCCCATGGCCATAACAGTAGTAATAATGAAATAAAACCGGTAAGTATGCTAACGAGTGAGGGGAAAATGAGAACTAACTAAGATGCTACCTGCATTTTATCAATCCTCAGTATGGCCACAGACTCTCTGAATTACAGGGATAATGATTTAAATGAAGAGGAGGATGTGGAAGACCTTTAAGCTGTGCATTCAGAAGAAACCTAGGATGCCATCTACTATGTTCTGCTTTACTAGATAAACCCATGCGATTTATTTTCTTCAAATGACCACTGTATCCTCTTTCTGTGGCTTACCCCTTGTTAACTGATAATTTCCCATTTATCTTTGCTACACACTGCCACGTGGATTACCAACAGAGTTTTTAAGATAAAGTAAGCATTATCATCATTAACATTTGAACTTGTTCTTACATCCAGCTTCAGGTACCTGCATTGGTTAGTAAATGATAGGCTGATCTTTCTCTAAGTTACATGCTCAATAGAAAAATTAGTGCATCACATTACATAGAGCACTTAAATTAGCTTCCTACTCTGAATTGCCCTCCAGGAGAGCCTGTCTTTCCTTTATATTCGAATAGAGGATGAAGGAACACCGGCTTCTTAAATTAAACACCATTTAGCAATAAAATATTGTTTTGTGCTTGTGAATAGGAACAAATGAAGTATCACCACTCCCCAGCACACCAGCTAACATGGCTGTAGAGGAGAAGTGTTTAAAAAGTCTAAACATCAGTGTTTGTGCATATCTACTTTTTTTTTTTTTTTATTTTAACTGTTGTTCTCTGTGACAAGATAATGTGTAAAAGGCAGACTTAGGATGCATTAGGGATTTTAAGAAGACCTTTTTTTCTTTTTTTAATTGCTTTCATAGGTTTAGGATCAGACTTTAGATGGAAGTACAATAAAGTGCAACGTGTTCCAAAAAGTTGCTGTTTAACAGTACTGTACAAATAGAATTGTTCTGTTCCAGTCACTAAACCTAATTAGACTTGAGAAGAGGTGAGTTTGGCCTCTCAAGGTAAATTGTGCTATTCTGTTAATTATTAGCTTTAATTATACTACAGCATACGACTCCCTGGAAACAAAATAATCCTTTTTAGTTTTTGACTAAGCAAATTTACTGAAGCAAAGTGCTGTATTCAAGACATTTATTTATGATTTTGCTGATGTAAATTTTGCTGGAATTTAATACAGAATGTGACTCGGAGAAGACTGTAATTGCTTCTAGTTTTATTTTTTGAGCATGATCTTGTAGTCAGCACTGCTTGCTTGGGCAAGGGCTGTGTATTGCAGAGCTCTGCTCCCTCTGCGGCTCTTCTGGCTGGTTATGACATGCCCACCCTCTGGTCAAGCACTGTTTGCTGTTATGTTGCAGGCCTTGCAAACAGCTTTCATTAAAATAAGGATTCAAGTGCCTTGTGAAATTCAAGATTTGCAACAGGTCCATTCAAGGAGAGGAAGAATCCTGTTGTGTGACACATACCAATGAAAGCAAGCATAACCTGAGCCTGCATCCCTGATTTCAGGATGTGCATTTCACTCAGGCAACATAGATTTCAGGGATATACTGTTCATGCAAAGAGCAACTGCAGCTCAGCTAGGGGATAATCCTTCCCCTGGAATTATAAAGAATTTCTAAAACAGACATATTTATTAGAATACAGAATTTTTGAAGGTACAAATGCTGTTCTAAGATTTTTCTGGTCTAAATATAGCTTTTTCTTCATAGTAACATTCTGGTTAATATTGAATAGCAAAGTTTTTAGTCTTTCATCTTTTCCTTCTTTATTTTTTTATTTTTCCTAGGTTATTCAACAGCGGAATGAGGAATGTGACCACATTCAATTTTTAATTGAAGAGAAAGAATCTAAAGAAGAGGACTACTATGAGGACCTTGACAGATTTGAAGAAAATGGTACCCAAGAGTCTCGCATCAGTCCATATACTTTCTGCAAGGCTTTTCCTTTCCATATAATATTTGACAGAGATCTGGTGGTCACACAGTGTGGCAATGCAATATACAGAGTCCTTCCACAGGTCAGATGATTCTTACACGTTAATAGTTATGGAGAGTTCTTATACTAGATCGTGCAGGTGGTTTTTTGTTGGGTTGTTTTTGTTCATTTTTTTCCCCCCAAAGATTGATAAAACAGGATTTTCTGTTTAAAGAACATCCCCATGTATAATATCTACTGTGTTGTGCTGCTGTTGTTTGAAAAAGGACTTTGAAAAGTAGCCCTTAACCTACAGTAGCTCTGTTCCTTAAAAATCATGTCTGTAATGGGCAGTAACAGACCAAGGAATACGCTTGAACGGAGAACACTTTTCCTGCCTTTGTGTGTGTGTGTGATTTCCTTCTGGATTTGGCAGAAAAATTTGAAAGAAGAGCTTTGTAAATTCTTCTCAAGGTCACTCACTGAACAGCTGTAACTGTTTAGCCTACTGAGGATGGCTATGAGGATCGTTACAACCAGACAACACCTTGGAGAAAATGGCTTATCGTTGAAAAGCATGTTTGAGGGATGGTACTAATGAGGAGAGCTTTTTTTGACTGCAAAGCTTTCTTACTTTTTTTTTTATAGTTAGGGAACAGTTTGACAGATAATTAACATGAAACAATCTAACACAATTTTACAAAGTCATCTTGCAGGCTAGAATTGCATTTTGAAGCCAATGATACTTTTGTTGTAAAATCCTTAATTTGAAAACCTTGTGTTCTAATGGAGAAATGCATCAAGTGTATATTCTCTTCCATTCAGTACTGTAATTTAAGCAAGTTGAATATAATTATTCAATGTATTCTTTTATTGTAACATAATTTTTGTGTTTTTTTTCTTTAAATTTCAGCTGCAACCAGGAAACTGCAGTCTTTTGTCAGTGTTCTCCTTGGTCCGGCCTCATATTGATATTAGTTTCCATGGGATCCTCTCACATATCAATACAGTCTTTGTACTGAGGACCAAGGTAACTCGAAAATATTCACTTGGCATTTCTATAAGTAAGCAGGCATGGGAGAAAAAAGCAGTATGGAAAAAGCAGAAGTCTTCAGAGAACATAGTAGTAAGCCTGGGTCCTTATGAGTCTTGAGCCAAGAAAAAAAAATCACAGATCTGAATTCAGTGTGTTAAATTGACTTAACTGCTAAACAGGAGTGGTGAAATACATATACTTCTCATCTGAGGCTTTCCTGGCAAGAGGCCAAACTCATACATAACAATTTACTGAAGGAAAGGAAGGGCTGTTGCACTTAGTTTTATTTAATTATGACAAAGGAGGCAAATACGAAATGTGTTACCATTTGGGCCCATACATTCACATGGAACAGGAGTGGGGAGGCAGGCAAGATGAAACAATGAATGTAGAATGTAGAATTGCACCTACTATGCTAAAGAACTTCCTGAGAGAAGCCAGCAATACTTCTTAGACATTCTATGAAGTTCATAGAGTAGACAATCTTTTTGTCAAACGATTGTGAAGAGAAGAAGAACTTGAAATTAAGGAAAGATGCCATGATTTGAATCTCTGAGGCAGAATATCAGTGTAGAAGTGAGGACAGTGTTTTGTTTTCAAGGGATAATTGGATTTTAAGATAAGGTGTAGCTATTTTAGACATCATGATGACCTTCATAGTGAAGGCACTTAAACAGATGTTGTGAAGTAACACATAAACCAGTGCAATGATAAAGTAATCGTGATTTTTTTATTTTTTTTTTCACCAGGAGGGGCTGTTGGATGTAGAGAAGTTGGAGTGTGAAGATGAGTTGACTGGCACAGAAATCAGTTGCTTACGCCTGAAAGGGCAAATGATCTACTTGCCTGAAGCAGACAGCATTCTCTTTCTTTGTTCACCAAGGTACTTTAAACAATAAGAGTTGTGTAATGCTGCTTTTCATTTTACAGTTACTGATTTTATGAATATCTATGAGAGTAATGTTACTGAGATTAGTTGGCTTGGGTATGGATTTAATAGATTTTGTTGTGTTTATATGAAAAGAGGGAGGAGCATTTGAACATTGGAACTTGGATGATTATGAAATAATTCAGTATAAGCACTGGGATGCTCTGGCTTATTTTGGATGAGTGAGAATTCCTCTATTCAGCGACGTTTGGCAAGTCTTGATGTTTGTTTCTTATTCTGAGAATGCTGAGAGATGTCACTGATTCGGTTTCCTATGTGGATTCATGTATTTTTTTTCAGTAATTTTAGTGTAATAGAGCAGCAGTGATTATGAAGAGAGTGTTTGGAATTAGGGATTGAATGGAGGGCTTTAGCTAAATGCTCATTCAGCCAATACACCAGACTTCACAGAATTGTAGGAATCACAGAATTGTGGGGGTTGGAAGGGACCTCTGGAGATCATCGAGTCCAACCCCCAACGTTCACCACGTGTATAAAACGTTCACCTTGTGTATAAAAGTGATGTACAGAGTGGCTGAAGACAGAAAGATGCTACCTTAACATAATCTCACTTTTATTTGTGCACTGAAGAATGTGCGTATGTTCATGGAACTCATGCGAATTCTATATTTAAAGGTAAAATCAAGAGCTGTGTTTTAACACAAGTGAACTCCAAGGATTTTGTGGAAGGAATATTTTATATAGCTCATCAGATTTTTAGAAGCACACTTTTTTTCTCCTATTTCATATTCTCTGCTGTTCATCTGAGGTTTAAGTGCTCCTTTGGCAAGCTTAATTATACTCCTGTCTATCTACTCACAACTGTCTATCTCTTCGCATTGTAGTGTTATGAACTTGGATGATTTAACCAGAAGAGGGTTATATCTGAGTGATATTCCATTGCATGATGCTACCCGTGATCTGGTTCTTTTGGGAGAGCAGTTCAGAGAGGAATATAAACTGACTCAAGAGCTTGAGATCCTCACTGACAGACTGCAGCACACGCTACGTGCACTCGAAGATGAAAAGAAAAAGACAGACACGTAAGATACAAATCCTGATTTTTGAGCTGAAACAGTCACAGCAATATATTATTTATAGGTACCTTCTTTATAAAATAAAAGAATCTTGGGAGAACGTAAAAAATATTCAAGGCCAATAATTTTGAAGTCAAGAAAAAACATTTCACTTCAGTTCCTTAAAGGGTTTTGTTCTTAATTTAGATAGTCATGTGTCATCTGCAGTGTAGGCTGTCGCCTACATGAAAATGGCTGTTTTGATGACTCCTTCCTTTATAAGTACACTAGAGGAGAAGTGAACTGGCAATTCTTTTTACTTTGCTAATTAACCTAAAATAGTTTTGCAAACTTTCTTACCTGCCATCCAGTTGATGTGGCAGAAACGCTCAAGCAGTAAGCAAAAATGATCCAAGACACTATTAACAAATCTTGTCAGAAGAATTAGTAATGTGTCTATGTTATGTAGAGACCTTGCTCAAAATTCTTTCTGTTTTGCCTGTGCCTTTCTTGCTGACTAATTTAGATTACTGTACTCCGTTCTACCACCGTCGGTGGCAAATGAGCTGAGACACAAGCGTCCTGTTCCAGCTAAGCGATACGACAATGTCACCATTCTCTTTAGTGGCATTGTTGGATTCAATGCCTTCTGTAGTAAGCATGCCTCTGGAGAGGGAGCTATGAAGATTGTTAATCTTTTAAATGATCTTTACACGAGATTTGATATTCTAACTGATTCACGAAGGAATCCATTTGTTTACAAGGTAAGCAGTAGATTTTCAAGTAATTTAGCCTGTGATTTTTCAATAATCTACTCTCATGTTGCTCTTTTCCATCCTTTGGAATGTAAAGAGGAGTATGTTGTTTTTCTCTCTGCCCTGTGAGTCAATAGTTTTTTGCAGTGTTTGTGCATAGTCACCTGTTAGTTGGATACGCTAATTTGCTTCCACGTTTAGAAGATGTAAAAATTTATGTAAGCAGTTTGCTTTAAGTCATATACCTGGGCCTCCTAGCTGTAAGCTATAATTTGTTATTCAGTTTTATTCCTTCAATAGTACTGAGGTTTAGTTGCAGATATGTTAGGAGATAGATAAGTGGATAGATATGTAGCCCGTATATACAAGGGCTGCTTCAAAAGGAATGCCTTCTATTTATAATAAATAGTTGGCCCATGGCATCAGAGATGGATGTTGATGGTGTGGCAGTAGATGTTGAACCTTTCTGCCAATTACTTGTTACTGCCATGTGACAGAGGGCAGCAGAGGGGCAATCTGCAAAATGATGTCTGACATGGAAGTGTGTTTGAAGCAAAGATGTGGCATTGAATTCCTCCATGTGGAAAAAATGGCACCCATTGACATTCATTAACACTTGCTGAACGTTGATGGAGACCAAACAATGGATGTGAGCACAGTGGGTTGGTGGGTGGTGCTTTTCAGCAGTGGTGACAACGACAAAGGTCACCTCTGCTGAGGAAGTTTTATGATTGTGACATGGAGGCTCTTGTTCACTGCTGGAGAAAGTGCATAGCTCATGGTGGTGCCTGTGTTGAAAAATAGTGTTTTGTAGCTGAGAATTTGCTCTTATCAAATAGTGTTATTGTGCTCTTTGTTATAGTTTCCATGGAAATAAATACGAGGCATTACTTTTTGAGCATGCATATGTATATGCTTGTGTCTTTATATGTGTAAAATCCATTGCTAGTTTTTACTCTAAATTAAATTTATGTCCTGCACCAGACAAATCAAGGGTGAATGAGAATAAACATGGTTATACAAATTCTGGAATACTCCAAAAAAGAGACTGAAGTTCACCTAATCACTGTCTTTGTTTTGTTGTTGAAATATAATGAATTCTTATCAATACAAGATGTTTTTGGAATTGAGATTTTTTTGAATGTAAGTATAGGGAAAACACTTGTAAGGACAGTCTTCGAAGGGAGTGCTACGTCTTTTTACTGTACTCTGAAGTCCATGATAATAAATGGAACAATATGTACCTTGCCAGGTGGAAACAGTTGGGGACAAGTATATGACTGTGAGTGGTCTACCAGAGCCTTGCATTCATCATGCACGATCTATCTGCCACCTAGCATTGGACATGATGGAAATAGCAGGCCAAGTTCAAGTTGATGGGGAGCCTGTACAGGTTAGTAAATGTGTGGGCTTGAATGAAGAGCCCATTCTTTTATATGATTATAATGCTTTGAAATATGATAATACTAAAATCCCTTTCCATGTAAATTAATTATTTTGAGATAGATCTCTATAAATAATATGAAGAGTCACATGTAGATGTGGTATTGGCAGTTCCCCAGATCCTCAAATGCAGTTGCTGTGCTTAACTATTTAAATAATTAGATCCTCATCATGTATGTTTGTTTTCTGATCTTTCCAATCTATTCAACAAATTTGCATTTTGCATCAAGTACAATTAGTTGAGTCTTTTCCATCTCAATGAATACAACAGTAGTATTCCCTCATTGGCATTTTCAGTCATGCTTGTGATCTCATCAGCATGGGAAAATATTGCATTAAATAGGAAAGTGCATTTCCATAGGTAGCTTTGGCAGTGATTCCAAGAACAATGTATGTTAGTGGAAGTTCTGTTGTTATGGGCTTTTTAAATATGCTGTTGCATTAATACTGAGTTGGTGAGCCTCCATTGACTTGTCTTCATCAAAAAGCTCTGAGGACAAAATAACTGGTTGCGATACGTATTGTTATTTAGCTGCAATCTATTGCTCTAAGACCTAACTGAGGTCTGTCTGTTTCACCTTGTCAGCGAGCAAGGAAGTGAGGAGGTTTCATACAGGGCCTTTCTTCTGAGCAGTAGTCTTTTCTTGGTCTAACCCATCGATTTCTGCAGCTTCTGAGCATTCATCAAACTGAGACCTACAGGGTATTCCTCTCTCTCCACTTTTCTTTTACTTTACAGCATATAACAGCAGCATGGCGTGGTGCATGTTGGAAAAAGATGAGGTTTGTTCTTTCATGTGGGAGGCAGAGTCATGGCAATACAATAATTAAAAAAAAAAAAAAAAAAAAAAAAAACCAAAAAAAAAAGGTGATACAAAATGCAGAGCTTTGAAGAAGGCAGAGTAATGCACTGGAAATAAAACTCGTAGACAGAAACTGCATAATACCTGTGTTTAGTTGGAAACATGAGATAAGCTACATTTATTTTGAATACTGAAGCCTTTTTTTTTTTCCTCTCTAAAGATAACGATAGGAATCCATACTGGTGAGGTAGTCACAGGTGTCATAGGCCAAAGGATGCCACGTTACTGCCTGTTTGGAAATACTGTCAATTTAACAAGCAGGACAGAAACTACTGGAGAAAAGGGAAAGATCAATGTCTCTGAGTATACGTACAGGTAAGCGATTCACTATTCTTACTGGTGTTGACACTTAAAAAGAAATCACTTTTTCCGTGTAACATCGATGTGCCTTTGGAATTGATAGTGATGGGGCATTGTTAGCACACTTCTGAAGTGCATGAGCTCTGATGAAACTGTATGGCAGACTGTATTATGATGCATGATTGTTGGTATGCAAATATAATAACGATCTAGAGATAGACTCGATGCTTCTATTGATTTGCTCACATTTGTGCTTAATATTTTAAATTGTGTATTGTTTGCATGCATACAATTACATCTTTTCTCTTTCCATTCTCAGGTGTCTTATGACACCAGAAAATTCAGATCCTCAGTTCCACCTGGAATACAGGGGTCCAGTTTCTATGAAGGGTAAAAAAGAACCAATGCAGGTTTGGTTTTTGTCCCGAAAGAGTACAGAGACAGAGGTATGACTAACCAAAGTGTATTTTTCTTTTAAACAAGTTATAAATATGATACATTTAAGCCACTGAGATCCATTTGCAAACTAAATGTTCCCTGGAAGAAATGAACAGTTTTGTACAACACTTTTATTAACATTTACTATCTTGACAGCACATTGAAGTCCTTGACTATTTGTCTGTGGAGTTTGTATAGACCCTGAAGGAATACTTTCATATTTCAAGAGGTCCTTGAGGGAATGCCAGTGTTTAAATATAAATATCTCTTTATGTACAGATTTCTCCACTGTGCTAGACTTTGCAATATAATGCCCGTAATATAATGTTTAACCGATGTCTGGTTATCAGCACTTTGAAATTTACCATTTCTGTGAGTAAATAAATGTGCCTTCAGATATTTAGGCAGCAGTCCAACAAATGCACACAGGCAGGTTTGAACCTGATGTGTGGTTTGTTCTGTTAACCTCAGATGGATCTTCTTGCTCACAAATTGTTGTGTGATGAAGGTCTTAATTCAGAAATTCACAGAATAAAAATACATCTTCTGATTGACATATAAACTAAATCTTGTTGTGAATAGGGTGAAGCTCTTCAAGCACTAAAGTTGTCTTTGAGCTTATGTGATAATTTCAGAAGTTTGCACATGTACTAACCAAAATCCTATTAGAAACCAATGAGATTTAGACTCAGAAATAAACTACAAAGTTTTACCTTTAATCACGTTGCTTTGTGCCAGCCTAGCAGGTGTACATTCCACCTATTGCAAACAGGGAGAAAAAAAGTGTGAAAGTGATATGCACAGCCTGCATTCTGCCCAAAAGTAAAAGTACAAAAAGTTTTAAGCTAATGTATTTAATCTAAGAAATACTGATTGGAATAATGTAAGTCATCAGTTCCTTCACTGAACGTACAGGTCACAGGGACTTGATTGCACTTCTGAATTCTTGTGTGCCTCTGAAAATGAAGTTTAGACTGTTAAACCATTATGGCCCTTTAGAAAAGATTTAATGCAACTGGTAGCCAAGTGTATGAATGAATATTGGCTGTTTAATGGTAACCCTCAGTAGTAACTCTCACTATTAAACTTCAGGGAACAGCCTATATTTTAACCCCACTGAAGTCTGTATTTTAGTATGTATTAGTTGTGCTAACATTCTGGGTGCCACTTTTGATCATACTTGTATGATTTTGTTTTATATCAAGGTTAAGTGTAACTTCACATGGCTACTGTTCTTTCAAATCCATACTTTCATGTGAAATATGCATAACTGAGCACCTTAGACTTATTCTTTCTGCATTATAAATTACGTCCTATCGTTTGTATCAGGGAATATTGTAATGTTAAATGTAAAGCTTCAGAAGAGTATTGAGTCAGGTGCATATTTTCCTTAGTTCAGCTTCACATGTGTTTAGGGTTCTAAAAGTTTATAATTTTAAATATTGCAACTTCTTTTTAGAGAGCTTGTAAAACAGCCGGTTTTGTCAATCATGACAATGGCCCTGACAGGTACCTGCTGTTACTATTGTCTAACAATTCAGCTTTGTAGAGAGAAACATAGGGACAATGGTAAACATGATAGAAAAATAAAATATTGTCAGTCTGGTTTTTGGGAGCACATAATACACAGTTATAAATCACAGTTTAGGCACACTTGAAAAGTCTCTCTTAGTTTGTGTTAGGCTTTTCTTGTATATTCTTAAATTCAGACATGCATATATTTCTCAAACACATAAGGACTTCTCCCATCACAGGTATCTCTTTTTTTGTTGTACTAAGTTTTGGAGAATAGGAAACTAGAAGGATAACTTCATGAAGTGTATGACAATGATAATCAGTTGTTTCAGAGGTGATTTTGATAAGTGAAAGAAGATAATCTTGTAATGGTCTTTTCATTCTTTTCCACTCCCTGCACCATTTCATCTGTTCACAAACAGAAAAATGCACTAAGGCTTCCTCCTTTAAGATATGCTGAACTGTTGTTATTTCTGACACTTCATAGGCTGCATATAACAGTGGTAATCCAAAAGCAGAAATCAAATAAACACCTTTTTATCTTTGATTACCTTATTGTAATTACTTTGCTAAGGTACAGTTTTGGTTTTCTTTTCAGATACTTACTCTATCTGACCTTTCAAACGCACGTGCATTCTTACAATTAGTATCATTTGCAGGGTGATTAATTTCAGTGGGAGCCATTAGTAACAATTAATATGGCACGTTAACATCTGTTAAGAATCCATGGGGTAAATAAATGTCTTGAGTGGTCACTCCCTGAAAATATTTCTTAAATCTGTTTGAAGATATTTTCTCTGACTGTCCTTCAGTTGTGAAGTTTTCTATCTCCAGTGTGTTTAAATCTAGAACTGATTTGTATTAGTGGTACACTCCCTTTTTCTGTTACACTTAACAGAATGGCAATCTCATCATTTGCATATCTGTTAGCATTAACAGATCCTGAAGCCCAGTGATCAATATATGATAGGAGAAGTGAACAAAATGCTTACAGCTGGCACAGTGATATAAAACCAGTGCTTACAATACGCTGTCTTCACTGGGCATGTAGAATGTCATCAGGTTGGAGCAACTCAGCATACTTCAGACTTTGTTCCTAACTTGGCATCTCTATTCTTCCCTCTAAAGAATTCTATTCCATAATACCATTCCAGCAATATTCAGAACTGCATCAGAAATATACGTAGAACCAAAGCAACCTTGACTTGTCTGCTTGCTTGCATGAACAGAGGTTCACCTGCAACTTCTCTCAGGAGGAACAGATTTGCTGTAAATCCTAAAGCATGCAGAGAACCTCAGATGCCTGACTGTGGTTTCCATCTGTCCCCACTTCCAAATATGTTTCTCTTCTCCCATGTCCCCAGATTACTAATGGGAGCAAGTCAAAATATCTCCAGTAGTTCCATCAGGGAATGTAGGAGTTGTTACATTCCTACGTACAACACATGCAAAAGAAATGTGCGTGTTACCTATGCTCTGTTCTGTTATTTACTAATACTGGTTGCAAGTTGTCAAACATATTTTGTCACTGCATTGATCCACTATGTTGCTGCTTCAAAGAAAATCCCTTATTTTTCAAATTCTACTTGCATGCATTCAAGGAAACAAAGCAAGATACTTTCTGAGCTGAGGGAAGAGGAAAAGGATCCTGAACAGGGTGCAATACTGTCTCCAAGTAGGGAGCCAGGCAGTAAGGATGAATTATGAATGTTACTTTACTTCGTGTCTCCCATTGTTATGTGCAGTACCATTGTCTGTTGCTCTTGTCCTGAAGTCGTACTCACCATTTGCTTCCAGGCATGCTTGCTATTTTCTCCTTAGTGTTTGGTACTCTCTCTCTGCTATGAGCATGTATTTCAGGCTCTTTTTTTTTTTTTTTAAATATGCATTTTTGCATGTCAATCCTGTGGCCCTTCCTATCACCAGTTACTACTGAATCAAACTGTATAATATGCATGCCACAACTAACAACTCAGTCTGATGCTTCACATCTTCATCTCTGCGGTACAGTGGTTGCATAAATCAATGACTTTTCTGGAAAGACAGGAGGCATTTCAATTTTTTGGCAGAACAAAGAACCTAAGGAACTATTTGTAAAAAGTAGTACATAGAGCATCATTGTGGAAGCTACTGCCTAAAACTTGTTTATCAGATTTACTTCTGCTACGACCATGCTTCCTGTTCATATTGCGAATAACACTTGATGCACTGCTGATCCCTGTGTAGAAAGATGGTACCTTTTGACATCATCCAGCATTTTGGCTTTGTAGACACTATGTAAAACATCTTCTGTATTGAAAAGGGGCAGTTGTTTGTCCAACTGAGCCTTGTGCCAATGTATATTTACTGAAATGCTTTTCATTTTCAATATATTTTTCATTGATTTATATTAACTAAATGAAGTTGTCATGTTAATAATAGATTGCTGGACTGTTGTAGGCCATCACTTGTGCTCTAATTCTGTTCTGATAGAGCCTTCAAAATTGACAGGCGTACTGCCAGGACATGGTTGTCGTAGTTGCCTTTTGTTTTGGTCTCTGGAATCAGAAAATGATTTTATTTTATACCTTGGGAGAACCTGATTGTATTCTTGGCTTCATGGCATAACTAAGAGATATATAACTTGTAAGCAGACATAGTAAAATTAGATGGGATTGCAGATGCTTCACAGTTTTAACATACAGTGCATTTTTGTGTGAATAATATCCATTCTTGTGTCTGGCATTTTCTGAATATTTGCATTATGAATTAGAATAGTGCAATTACTTTATGTATAAAAGTTGTCTGTACCTAGTATACTTTATCAGCACAGAATATATATGTATAAATGTTTCATGGTAATGTGAGAAATTGCAATAAATTATTTTTTCCACTGATTTCTTTAGAAATTCTGGGCTGTTATTTTCAATGACAGTTGCATTTCAGTGTTGCATTTGACACAAAAGAAGCACATTCCCCATTCTGCAATTCTAGGTTCGCATTTCAATCATTTCTTGATTCCTTGTTTCAGTGTGTGTGTATGTTCAAGAGTCTCCTGCGTTCAGGTTCCTGGATCACGTCCTCAGTTTAAAGTAGGGAAACAAAGAGGGAGAGCTGCATACATTCTTTTGCATCACTCACTGTGCATCAGAAGCTCTTCCTGGCACTGTGAGAGATTGCCCGTGTGCTGCTAATCTGCACAGCAGCTCTTTGTCCTTCATGCTGATGGAGCCTGCCAGAACTTTAGTGGTGATCCCTGGGCGTGAGATTTGTGACATCTATGGTTGTATAGAACTAATACAAAATAATACAGAAATATGGTTGTATGGTATATAAATAATTGATGCAGAAGACTGTGAAGTAACTGAACTGTTTGTACTACACTTCAGGATGACTTAAGATGACATGCCAGAAACACTGCTCTGAGTTTATCATTTCTTAATCATTTCTAAGTGTTAAAGCTCCTGTTAAGCTACGTTGTAGCATAACCAGTTTCTTAAAGCACTAGAAACTCATACATTAAGTTCATCTAAGTGCTTTTTATCTCAAGGAAATCAGTATGATTTGACCACTTTTGTTATTAAAATAAATCTTCAGGTGAACGCTGAGCTCAACAGCTAACAATAAAATTTGATTAAATATTTCCCTGTGTTTAGTTCTTTCACATGTGCTCTCGTCTCTGATTTAAATGCAGCGATCTGCTTTCACAATAGAAGTTCTGTAGTTGAAACATGAGGCAAAATATTTACCTAAGTCTGTTTCAAAGGCATTTATATCTAGTTTATCTTAGTATTTTTTTGTTTAAAAAAAAAAAAAAAAGAGTTTGACATGAGAAGAAAAGCGAAAGCAGCAGTGAAACTGCAAATTACGGAATGCGTGGTTGCAATTAATCTTCTGGATCAAAAGAATTTACATTTCCATGGTATTACTAACAAAGCTTGGCCTTGCAGAGGGCTGCTCTGCTTCTTAGAGTAATTGACTTGAGTAGGCTGAGTGTTGTTAGTGTTTCTTGGACAATATATATACTTTTTATCTATTACAGGGCTTGAAAAACAGCAGGACTCTTACTAGGTTCAATAAACACTTAGCAAGCTTAATAAGCACATAGTGTCATTCTTTAGAAGTTATGTTATAAGGACTCACAACCCAGTGAGGTGATTTAATAGTATGGCCTTTGTTTATAGACCTTCCCCATGCAGAATTCCATAAAATCTTGGCTTTTTAAAGTTAAAAGTGGCTAGGCTGATATGTCTAATAAAAGCTATTGCCCAGAGGAGTTTTAATTCATCCTTCCCTATCTGCTGCTGTCGGGCTGCTGTTTTTTCAGTGTTGTGGAGGAAATTTCCATTTTTATTGTTCACAAAGGCACCGTTAGCACCAAAATATCCATCCAGCTGTTTACATATCCATATTTCTATGTCTGTACCTTTATCTATATATTGCAACACGCACATATAAAGGACATCTCAGGAAAGAGCCATGAAGACAAAGGTGTAAAAAAAACAGGTTGATATTTTTGTGACCTGGTTGTGGTGTTTCATGTAGGCTGGAGTGCAAAGTTTATCTGGCTAATTACAAGCTCAGGTTTGAAAGACAATCATATACAGAAAGAAGGAAACAGGAAACAATATGGTAACACTTGATATGAATAAGGGATGGGTGGACCTGAAGACCTCAGAGCATTTTCTATGAATAAAACTCCTGTAAAATCTAAAGCAAACAAATGTGAGTCTGCTGCAGCCTAGCTGTGCACTGCAGTGTACACCTGGAACATTGATAGCCATTTCAATAACACTCTTCTCCATGGAGCAAGAGCAGGGGCTGAGGCACCCACATCCCGATGGTTTCAGTTCACTATGGTAAGAGTGTATTCTAAAGGACGTGTATGATTGCCATGAAGTGTAAAATGGTCATGGAGGGGAGAGAAAGGGAACGGGAAGGAAAAGGGGGAAAATGCTTATGGGGTATAGCAGGTGAATTCTGTCACTGTGTTGGCTTATCATCTCCAAGCAAAGGAAACTGAAAAAAGAAAGAAAAAAAGGTTCAATTCACCAATTTAAAACTGCACATTAAAGGCACTTTTTTCTCTGTTATTATTCAGACCTCTGACCAGCTTTGGATGACAGTTGTGGAAAACCTGCAACAACGTATGCTGTCACCACCAAATCACTGCTGTTATCGTTAGGAGGAAAAGGCTAATGTTGGTTTTCATGATAGTGCTCATTGGGTCCTTCTGCCAGCGTGACTATTTTGGAGATAAAGATGACCAGAAATGTAATAACGTTTTTTAAATTATTATTCTGGGATGAAGAACCTTACCCTCTGTTAGAGAGGTTTTGTACTGCAGACTCTTCCCTGGATACCATGTCCCACAGATTGACATTCCCTTTATTAATAGCTTCTTTTCAGAAGTGGTTGTGGAGATTTCAATGTATGGAAAACACCTAAGGCAAGTTTTAGGTTACAATACAATTGCACACTCCAGGGAAGTGGTTTTGTGTGCCAGCACACATTTATTATACCTGTTCATATTCTGGACATCTGGCATTAACCCTGTGCATTTTTTTATGTACTGCAGATTGTCAGGGTGATAACAAGATTGATTTTACTCTCTGATAAATGTGGCATCCTGTCTAGAGCTCAAGCAACAGACTTGTGATGAAATGACAGAACTGAGCTGAGTGGAGAGAAAAGACTGAAGGTATTCAATAGTTTCCAAGGGTTGTTAATCATGATCCCAAACTGGAGAACAATTAACTGAAAACAACTACAGTAACAAACCAAAAAAGCCACCTCTAGCAAAAAGCCTCAAAATCTACATGGTCAGAGTTTCCAGAAGAGAAATAAACCTGAATGAGTTCAGTGTTTCCAGCTTCAGCCCTTTCATCAACACAAACATCAACAGCTTGTCTGAACTTCCGTGGAGGCTACATTGCTCCTTTCCTTGCTGCCTCAGCCTGTATCAGGGAGAAGGACAACATTCACTAGGTCTGTAACACAAGTACTGCTGTAATACAGGTAATACTGTTGTAATCCCAATAAAGTGGGCTCTTGAACTGCCCCTGCATTCCTTCTTTTCTGGTTAATGTAAAATGTGGAAGCATCCTTAGAAGCACAATTATTGAAAGGTAATGGGAAACGGTAAGGGTCTGGCTAAGAACAGGAGGGGAACAGCTGAGCTCCAACTGGAATTCAAAAAGAAGGCTCTCAGATCACAAACATTGTCCTGTCATCTACAGCTCATACCGTAGATGTGCTCGTGCAGCTCAAACAAACAAGGTTTGTTGTTCATCTAGAGATGTCAGTATTTTCTTAAGCTGCAATTAACTCCAAGACACCAAGAAAAAGTCAACAGTTACTTATGAAAGGCTGTTCAGTGGGCTTTTCACTCAGTGCTATCATTGAACATTATTGACCTTCCCACTGTGGTTATCTGTGGATGAATGTTGCCCTGTATTTTCATCCGGAAAACAGCACTACAACTGTAGGCAACCTCCACTGTCTGTTGCATTCCCAGATGTGTCACATTCAAACTGCAGTACTTCCTTATCTAAAAACATTTTTCCTGGCACTAAAGTGCCGCAGCACTAAGAAACATTGCTTTCTGATAGAATGCCATACCCTGTGAAAAGGAGCCAAACTGAACCCAACGTTTTAAAAATTCTCTGATTTGTTTTCTCACGGCACTTTCTGACCTCACCAGGCTAAAATCTCTTCAATAAATTGCTCAGAAAGAAGCAGCAAAACAAAGAGCTACTGCCACACTGAGACCAGACCCAATCACCCCATTCCCGTCCTTTTGTTCCTGCCTAACGGCAGAGCCTGGTCTCTGTCAGATGACCTCATGGTTTCTAATTAACTGCTGAAATAAACTGCCAGAAAATCTATACAGAACACTTTCACCATCTTGAAGAAAACAGAAAGCATGCCATTCTAGTCTGGTGTCTGCTCCTGAGGGCTCTGCTCAGCTGAGAGGACAAAGCCACAGCTCCTGCTCTGTGCACCATGCCCTTCTAGCCCTTTTCTTTGCAAAGACTGTTCCACCTCCCCTGACACAGCTCCATGCCGTTCCCTCAGCCTCTGTCACTGTTCCCAGAGAGCAGAGCTCAGCACTGTCCTCCTCTCCTGCAGCCACCATCAGGCCTCCCCTCAGCCTGCTCTGCTCCAATCTGAGCAAACCGGGGGACTCCCTCATTTTCTCTCTGCAATAGCATCTCTGCTGTTCATCCCATGATTAAGAAAACAAACAAAAAAAAAAACACCGAAAGTTTGCCAGTGCCATCAACTTCAGTGCCACATTAGCATCAACTAGGTCTGCCTACTCCTTTCAGTGAACATTATTCACTGCTACTGAAAGGACAGAGAAAACATTACTGGGCCCTTGAGCCTTTAATCAATTTTTCCACTGTGCCGAATTCACTCTTGCTTGCTTTTGGTCTTCCCTTTGCTGCCTCGTTGCGGCAACGTGAAAAACCAATAATGGGTAATGATCAGCCCCCAGGGAGGCAACAGACTCCCCTATAGGTCGGGTCTGGTTGACATTATCAGGCTCTGTTCCTCTCAGATGGAATCACAAGTGTTGATGACAACAATTCCTTTTTTTTTTGTGACAGAAGTGGTCATGATATGAGATCAGGTTGACTAGCCCTAGGTGACTCCTCCAACCTGTGTGGATCTTCATCCATACCTCTTTTTGCTTGTCCATCAGGTTCCAGAATCTTGTATCTGCTTTATAATGATGTCTGGAAGGGTGAGGTAGTCAAAGAAGGGAGTTGCGTGTCACCCCAAGCAGAAACCTGCTTCCATTCCCTTCTATCTCTTAAGTCCCCTCTTTCTGTCTGCTGGCTTCTTGTGTAGTGGCTGAGTGACACATCTGTCCCAGGGATGGCAGAGCATAATACCACTGGTCAATCTCCTTCGCCAACTCCCTTGTGCTCCTCAGGACTCAGCCCACGTGCTCCCAAAGCCAAGTCCCTGTGCTGAGCAGCTCTGCCTGGGCATACCTCTCACAGATTTCTGAGGCTGAAAAGGCCGTGGGAGACACAGAGGACATGGCAATTTTTTAGTGGATTCCATGACTGGTGCTTCTTGTGAGTGTGTAACAGCCACCATTGGCAGTGGCAGTGACAGCACCCTTCCTTGTGTGCCTTCCTGACAACTGCTGCATCCTGCAGGCTGTCCACCCAGCCTGCAGTGCTCCCTGGGGTGCCGTGTGTCTGCACAGGAAAGGACCACCCTTCCTCCTAGCTCTGCCCATGCCTCCTCAGCCCTTCTCTCTGCTGGCACCCCTGGGGTCTCCCCAGCTCAGGAAATCACTGTATGTTCCTGCACCAGAGTGGTTGCATCTTTTTGGATGTATCAATGCTTTTCTAATGGCTTTAGTGATTTGACAAGAGCAAGAGGAGTGATGTGCAGCCTTTCATGTACCACAGATTGTAGCAGTGGCGCTGATGTGTCTGTGCTGAGGAGGTCAGGATACAAGAAGATGCTCTCCTGAGAGTGCAATTCCCATTTTCTAGGTATGGCACCACAGTTAAGACAAATGAGACTCACTGTGTTCATGCCAGTCTACAGGAGTTCATAGGCATAGTTTACATGCACCTGGTCTGCAAGCCCAACAAAGATTTTTTGGACAACAGTCAGGCAGAGGCATTTGTTCATGGATTTGTGAATCAGCTTCTTCCTTGTTTCCCAACATTTAGCCGGAAGACTTTGCGTTTGCTGGTTTGTTTTTTTTGTTGTTGTTGTTTTGGGGTTTTTTTTTTGGGGGGGGGGGGGGGCAGGCAGCAACTCAAAAACGGTTGAAGTATTGCAGGCTGTAAATATTAGGGAAAAGTAACCATAAATCCTAACTTCATCCCAACTTCAGCAATGCTGTTGCTGGGTTACAAAGCGCTAATTCTAGTTGAGTTAGTGGTCTCAACCAGGTCATTCTGAAACAGCAGTAACCCTGGGATCCAAACAGAGCTGGCTGAAGAAGAAATGAATTTGTCTAGTATTTTTTTAATTTAACTCTGCAGGAAAAGGTACAATGAACCAGATAGTTTGATCCTATCATATTTTAGTATTTATTATTTGTTTATATGCAACTGGAGATAAAACATTCCCAGGCAGGAGGAGCTCGTTGGCTGGAGCAGTGTTTAGTTCTGAGTCATTTGGTGCTTGTTAGGCCATTTGCTTTTATCCTTGACTGGGAAAAAGGCTGAGGAAAGCAGACCTGATCTAGATAGAGTTGCCTCATGTTTAGGGAAAAGAGAGGCTGAAAGAATGGGAGCAAGGGTTTGTTCAGCTTCCTCCTCTGGTTGCAGAGAGGTGTCTCTGGTAGGACAGCTCAGGGGAAGACCCTAATAGAAAACCTTTTGGTCAAATAGCCCTTCTCTAATGGAAATTTTGCTCTGAAAATAGCTTATGAATTTGGATACGAGAGACAGTGAAACCCTGCGTGAAGACTAAGAAGGTGCTACAAATTAACACCTAGTTTAATGCTATAAAGTTAGTAAATCTAGATATATAACTAGCAGGCAGGCAGTGTTCTGCTCTGCATATGGTAATCCTGCATAAAATATGAGGAAGTAAGTAAGATACTACATATACACATCCATTTCTGTGCCATACAATCTTGCACGTGGCCAAAGCATCTAACACGAGAAACATGGAAGCACTCCATATGTCAGAGGTAATGAAAGTACTGCTTAGAAGTGAACTCCTGATTGTTTTCAGTAGCTTGTGAAGCATTCTTTTAATACACCAGTGTATAAGGGCAAGCAGTGATGCTACTTCTCAGTAGAGCCCAGTAACAAAAGAAAGCCTCAGAAGTGTTTGAAAAAGTATGTCAGGCACTGCAGGACACTGTTGTTCATTCTCAAGAAGAATAGCTTCTCCCTGTGGTATGTTCTTAAAACAGAATCTGGTAAGGCTTGTCTGGGCTCTATGTAACCAAGGCTGTGATTACCAGCAGCAAGCGCTGACTTCTGATTTCAGGACATTGCCTTGGACCATTGCCTAGCAATGCTCTGATGTTTAAAGGCCTGTTTTTCCTCGCTTGCAAAGATGAATCGAATGGCTAATATTATCTTTGCTAGAAGAAGAAAAGATAACTCCAACAGGGTAAATAATTAGGATAACAGGAATAACTCCCAACCTACAAAGAAAATGTTTTATCTTGCACTCCAAAGGAGCAACAGAGTCCAGCTTTTTCCTCATCTTCTGGTGGTCTTTACTCCCAGTTTAGGATTTCTATCTGAGTGACTCAGTTGAGACTTGTAAACAGAAGAGGTAGTATGGCATAGTTTGATTTCTTTAGAATCATAGAATCCTTAGAATTGGAAGGGACCTTTAAAGATCACCTAGCCCAACTCCCCCACAATGAACAGGGACATGCACAGCTGGATCAGGTTGCCCAGGGTCTGATCCAGCCTCACCTTGAAAGTCTCCAAGGATGGGGCATTCATCAAATCCGTGGACAACCTGTCCCAGTGCCTCACCACCCTCACTGTAAAAGACTTTTTCCTTTTATCCTATTCCTAATCTCTTTAGGATTGAAACCGTTTCCCCTTGTTCTGTCACCATAGACACTGCTAAAGGGTCTGTCCCCTTCTTTCCTGTAGCTTGCCTTTAGATCCTGAAAGGCTGCTAACAGGTTACCTTGCAGTCTTCTATTCTCCAGGCTGAAGAGCAGCAACTCTCTTAGCTTGTCCTCATAGGAGAGGTGTTCCCTTCCATAGATATTTCTGTGGCTGTCCTCTGGATGCACTCAAACAGGTCTGTATCTCTTTTGTATTGAGGACTCCATTTCTGCTCACAGTACCCTGCAGTCCAGGATATGGTTGACTTTCTGGGCTGTGAGGATGTATTGCTGGCTCATGTCCAGCTTCCCATCCACCAGTATGCCCAGGTACTTATAGACAGGGCCACACTCTATCCTTTCATTCTCCAGTTTGTATTGGTATAGGATGCTGCCTAGGCCCAGGTGCAAGACCTTGCACTTGGATTTGTTGAACCTCATGATGTTCACCTGAGCCCACTGCTCAAGCTTTTCTGGGTCCCTCTGATGGCATCCTGTTGCCCTGTTTTTGTGTTGACCACATCCCACAGCTTGGTCTCATCAGCAACCTTGCTGAGGGTGCACTCGACCCTGCTGTCATTGCCACTGATGAAGATATTAAAGAGTATCAGTCCCAGCACTGACCCCTGGCAGACATGTCTCGTCACTGATCTCCATCCAGACATTGAGCCATTGCCACCTGCAGCTACAGGCTGCAGGAAAAAGTCCAGAGAGCTGTGCCATGCTCTGGGTGCTGTTGGCTCCCTACACTACTCAGTGAATTGCTCCGGATACTGCAGGCAGGCTGACTAAGCATTTCTCATGCTTGCCTGTTGATCCTCTCTATTCATCTTTCTGCCATCATTTCTTGCATAATATCCATACTCCCTTATATTATTCACTTCTCCTTTAAAATCTGGGGCAAGGAACACAGATTTATTGTACAAATTGAACTTACTGATTGTTTTCCAGAAATGCTTCTGGGACATTTTTTCCTGACAAGTAGCTAACATCTGTTGCATTGGCATTGTGGTGAGAGAAAACTACTCAAAAGTTAACAGTCAAAATTACTTACATTCATGAAAATACTGAGTATTTACAAAATGATTGTCCTGTAGCATACAGACTGCAAATCTAATGTCAATAGCAGTTAGAAGAACATGCATACCTAAGATACTGAACTATCTTCCTAAGCAAGATTGTGAAAACAATTGCTGCTTTGCTCGGTCACTGTAAGGAGAGAAAAGTTTTGTTATACAGGAAAATATTCAGAAACATTTGCTTCCTTCAGCACACTGTCTGTCAAAGTACAGAACTACATACACTGATTGCTGTTTATCATTTCATAAGGCTGAAAAGAGAGGATGTCTGGACCAAAGGGCTAGTTTAATGATTAGATTTATATCTTTATAGGAGGCTTAACCGTAACTTTCACCCAAACCACATTTCCTAGGAGAGCAGCCCCTATACTGTGCTGCATACTGGTAGAAGGACACTCCCCATCCTTACAGTTAAAGCTGTTCTATATCCTATGAGGATGGAAACAAAGGACAAAAGACTAGACTGGCTAGCTGGTCCTCTGCTTTGGGCACCTGCCACATCAGAGTCACCTTGGTTCCCATGAATGCAGACTCCTGAGCCTCTTGTCCCAGTCCTGTGCCCAAGAGACCCTCACCCAGCAACCACCCTCTGAAACTGGGCGTGAAATGTACTTTTCAGCATCAATTAACAAACGCCTTGGGGACAATCAGATTACTTCCTTTGCTTTGTTTTTACTTGGTTGTGAATTCCCTTCTTACCCTGCCTGCCCTCACCACACCCAAGAAAACCACAAACTTTTCCCTTCAGTGTTCATGCTATTACGTGCTTCTTGCGATCCAATACATTTTAGTTTAGGAAAACACAAAACAGCTGTTTTATCTATGATAGATGAGTTGATGCTTTGAGCTTATCCTGAGTAAAAGGATGCAATATAACCGAGTGGAAATGGACATGAAACATTTAAATAGACATTTAATGGACATCAAATATTACAATATCTATGTAGGAAATTATTAAAATGCCATTGACCTTGTTAACTTTTTTGGGTAAGGATTCTGTAATAATATTCTTACTTAACAAAATGAGTTAAACTTTTTCCAAGCAGCACAAAGCTACTTTTACAAGGAGTTCATTTCACAGCTCTTTGAAGAAAAAAATGTATTGGATGCAACTTACTAATTACAAAGTAGACCATACTTTAAGAAAGAAGAGTTCTAATTGCTTGAAGAGAAGATTTATAATCCAAAGGTTGTAGTACCACAACTTTCTAAACATTTCCCATTCCTAAAGAACAAACACATACTGGAAAACTGTGAAAAATAACAGAAAGCAGCTTTCTTTTGGCTGCTATGCAATTGGGTTAATTCTATCACCAAATGAAGTGGTGCAAAAAGATTTATTAGCAATTAAGATCTGAGATGGAAATTGCTTACGGCAGCAGGAAGAGATTTGCTGCTTTCCGAGCATTAAGTCTCCTTTAGATAGTGTGGCAGAAATGCTAAGACATGGCTTGAATCAGTGATTGAGCACCTGGTGGAAAGGCAGGGCCAACCCAGAGGAACTCAGGTGCATGCAGTGCAATGCAATGCAGTGCAATCCCAGACTTCATTTAAGAGTTGGCAGTGGAGGTGAGGGTGTCTTGCTGGAGGTTCCTGTGTACCTAAGGCCTTCTGAAGGTGAGCACCTTCCTTTCTCTATTTCTGTGCTCATGGCTGTTGCATTTGAGCAAGTCCTTACTTGCTACAACCTAAGGCTTTGCTGTTCTGCTGTGCTTTCTATTGTGTTACAGAGTCCTTTTATTGTCTGAGCA
The DNA here is from genome assembly GCF_019238085.1 of Lagopus leucura. NCBI lineage: Eukaryota > Metazoa > Chordata > Aves > Galliformes > Phasianidae > Lagopus > Lagopus leucura. The sequence goes on from NW_024962264.1 coordinate 995,385, forward strand.
GCTTATTGGATGTACCTCCTTTGTCCTGAGACAGAGTGTGGCTTGTGAGTGATGAGGATCTCACTAAAGGAGATGTAAGGAGGCAGGGGAGGTGCTGAGTTTCTGGTTCTTGCAGAGAATTTTATTCCATTGTCATCCAAGCTTTCTTCGCACACAGGAGCGAATGGATAATATGAGAACAGATAAAGGTAGGCAGTGACTATCTGACTGCCTAAGAAGATATTCCAAAACACTTCAGCACTTTGAATCTGATGCTTTGAGTTGAGATACGAGACAGATGCCTTACAGTTTTCAAAGAGTGCAGGACCTTCTGTGCGTCCACAACTTTGGAAATACTTCAGCAAATAAGTCATAGAATCACAAAATATCCGGAGTTGAAAGTGGTAACTTCATGCAGTTGGTGATTGCCCAGCCCTCTGATTTGTCAAGATCTCTCTGTCAGCCCTTTCTACTCTCAAGGGAACTAACAACTCCTCCCAGTTTAGTTTCATCTGTAAACTTACTTAATGTGCATTTATATCCTGCATCCAAATAATTTATCAAATGTCGGGCCCCAAAATGAAGCCCTGCTAGCGACTGGCCACCAGCTCAATGTGATTCCACTTACTATAAATATGTTCCTGTACTGCATGATGTCACTTTGTTTCCCTCAATTTTTTTTTTTATTTTATTTTTATTTTTGGAATTGTAGAAGTCTCTCCACTGTTTGCTGAACTTCCTTGTTTTAACAGTGAGCAGCTGCTTACCATTAGTCTTAAAGCAGACATCTTGAGATGTTTCTTTAGTTAAATAGTTTTGTTTTCTTGTATCTGGTTTGTTTCAGGTGGGGTATTGTTTACTACTTTCTTCATACATTTCTCAGAAGTTTGAACTAAAATGACCTAAGAAAACTCAATTTACTCAGACTGCAAGGAAGAATCAAGGTGCAGTGTAAGCCTTCAAGACTAAATCATGCACACTCTATAAGCGAACTGTGCATTCATGTGGATATGACTTGAAGTTGTTTAGTGTTTTTAGGGTGGAAAATTTCCACTGAACTTTGGATCAAGTCTTTAACAATTTCTAAGGTTTGAAAAATAAGGCTTGATGAAAGGTTACAAACACAGCAGACCAAGTGGCCAACTGGCAAATCTTCCAGAGTGCATTCTCATAGCCAGAAGTAGTTATTAGTAGTAGAAGGCTTTCTAAGTGTGTTTTCTTTGGCAGCTGGTACACACAAAAAACCTCTTGGCTACACCCAGAGAAGATTATTATATTAAATTCTTAAATTACTATTACACTGAATTCTTAATTGAGGATATTGGGAGTGTCAGTAATCAAAATTGCATCAAGGATGGAGTCGTTCTTGTGGGAGCATATGGGTTTAGTTGAATGATCACAGAAGAAAACTAAAGTTTTTTTAGTGAATGCTTTATGGCACATAAGCAACCCTGAGAAGATCGTGTAATTCACAGCTTGTTTACAGTAGTCTTTATTTGTGTAACTGACCCTAATTTATTTTTTTACCTCTGGTTAGCTCACCATTTAAAATGAAGCCTTTAAAGAGTGGTGGACTGATACACATCACTAGAGTGTCCTGCCTTGAATGCTTACTTTCTCAGCCTTCAATAAGAGAACTATGCAATGCTTACTTTGAGACCTACAGGGAATGCAGTGTATGTAAATCTAGGTGTTCATGACTTCAAACAACTGGCTAGATTGAAAGCACCTATGGAGGTGTAATGGTGATTGCTAGCTTCTACTTATTTTGACAAAGTGAGCTAAAAATCTCTTCCATGGAAGGCCCTGAAGCGTGCTAAAACTATGTGGAATCTTCTAAAGCTTAGCATCACTTCTTTGAAAGGAAACCCTATGTTTAGCAATGCAAAAGTAAACACACGTTTGATCAGGCTTAATGTAGCAAATTGATAACATTTTTCTAGAGGCAAAAGGGCTTCAGTATTTAAGACTGCAAAGATCCACATGTGGATTTCTTTATTCCTCTGAAGCTTGTATAAAAAAACTTCTAATCCTAAAAAAGGCTGTAAATATTGTTGTTACTCTCCCTGTTCTGAGACAGGAGGGTGGGTAAGGAACCCTTGCTTAGTATGTTGGTGGTTTGTACAGTGAGAATGGCCATGCAGGACTTCAGAGCAAGCTGCACTTTGTCATGTGGTGATTTTGCTTCTAGTGAGGAGTTGGCTGAGGTGAGCCTCTGGTGGATGAAGACGCATACAGAGCAGGATAGTTAACAGGACCAGGATGATCAGAAGCAGCATTAACAAACTAGTGCTACTCCAACAGCTACAGCAGTATCTTGTTTGGAGTTTTGTGCTTTACAACTTTCTCATGTTTCAGTGTTGTAGAGTAATACCTACAGTACGAGCTTGAAGATATTTCCTGCATCGTGAGGTTTAATAGTCATGTCAGCAGTTAGCTTGAGAACACATTTAACTTGGGGTACAGTTACAGTAACAAGCTGTACCAGGGCTGCTCCAAAAGTAATGCCTTCTATATTTATCATGTCAACCCATGACAGCAGAGGAGGATGGTGGTGATATGGTGGAAGTTGAACCTTCCTACCAGTATCCTACTACATGTCATTGATGTGTGACAGATGGCAGCAGAGGGACAGTCTGACAAAATGGCATCTGACGTGGAAGGATATAGGAAGTGAAATGTGTGGAACAGAATTCCACCATGTGGAAACAATTGCACCCATTTGGTCCAGAGTTCTTAGAATTGCTTGACAATCCCTGGATTTCTAGAATATAGAGCAACCCTACAACGGTGAGGTAAAGGAGCCATAAGAAACCCAGAGTTAGTATCAAGCTGCCATGGCACGTTGCCTAGGTGGGGAGCACTGCTATCCTAAAGTTCTACCAGCACTTGATCCATACACAGTGCAAAAAGTTGTGTTAAGACTAGTGGCAGAATCAGCTGTCTACTTTCAAACATCAGCAATTTTTGTCTAGTAATTCAGCTCTGATTGTGAAGATTGAGGATATTCTTCTTTGCCCTTAATTAGCAGTAGATCAGTATGCTTGTGTAAGCTAAACAGTGAATCTCTTAAGGAGCTTATTTTAATGCAGAGTGGAAATGGATATATATCTTTCGTTTGTTTACCTCAGAAATTAATCTAAACATTGTACTTCATAGACCGTGCCGCTCAGTTCAGGCTGAGTAACATCAGATTCATCAGCAACTCCTTAGAAATATTTCCCAAGCTCATACATCACCATGAGAGAGAAATAAATTGATTCAAGTTACAGTAAGAAATTGCATATCAGATGCTGAGAAATTAACTCCATGGTTGTGAGCAGGAGAAATCTTCGGTAAGTGGGGCATCTGCTGGTAAGGCACTGCAATGAACTATCTACTGTGTGCTCCAAAGCCTGACCCAACACAGGCCATTCTGTGCTCCATTTGTCTGCCAAATAAGCAAGAACCAAGCCTGGCTACTGGGTTCTTTAGTCCAGATCATTCCTTTTCTCTTTGCATAAATCCCTACTTGTCTGTCGCTCCTTTAGAGATGTCTGACACATACATTGCAACAGTAATCTTGTGAATGTAGTTTGGCTTTTGTTTTTTAAAGAAAAGGGAAATGGGCCAGTGAAACTTTTCAGAAGATGTGACACAAGTCTCAAAGCATTTCCAGCCTCCCCCCCCCCCCCCAAACAAAATTTCATTGCAGATTCTCTCTCTGTTAGATTATATGGCTTTCTTTCTTGTACTTTGATACTCTGGTCCCAAGAGTGTGAAAATGAATATTGTGCACAGGGAAACACAACAATAATCTAGAGAAAGAAAATCCGGAACAACAAAACATGGAAAGCATGATTCAGCACTGAAGCCACATAAATCCTACTAAAAGCAAGAGTAAGAATTAAATTAAGCATTTCATCTTTTTTATCCATTTAACATTGAAATTATGCATCTCAGTCCTACTGAGCCATCCATAAGTTCTATTGCCTCCAGCAGTGATAACTCTGTCAGTAGAGCCTATAAAATATGAGGTCAGTATCTCCACTGCCTTAACAAATGAATCTTTTCTGTGATTAAATTAGAATTCTGTATGTCTTACAGTTGTGGATGCTCATTGAAAAGAATAGAGGGAAAGCAAGTTTGTTTGCTGTTTCCAGAGTCCAACAGTGTGAACTTGGCCTATGTTTATCCTCTTGCTATCTAACTGCGTTGCTCTAAGTTTCTCAGTTTTGCATTTCTAGTAGTTGGCAGACTCATGAGATTTTTATTTTCCATTTACTGGCAAACAGACAATTTGCTGTAGAAGTTATTGATATTAGGCACCTTCCTGATTCTGATAGGCAAAGCTACGCTGTCCTTTGCTGGAAGAAGTAAGCCTTACAATGAAGCCTTTGTCAGTAATAAGGAATCTACTTTTTCTCAGCACAGCAATATACATCTTTATAATGGTTAGGGAACTTGTGGTGTAATACTTTAGCATGAGTGTTATTTCTCTTTACCCAGAAGGCATAAGTCAAAAGTACAAGGTTGCATTGAATGTCTGTAGTGTTTTTCTATGATTTTTTTTCTTAAAATGGCAATTTAAAATAAAATCTTAGGTAAGTATTAGATTTTTCTTTATATGAAGAAGGTGAGGCTTTCCAAAGTTCTTTCCTTAAAATTATCTAGCACAGTTAAATAGCTGTAGGCACTAAATAAAACAGGAGGGATAAGGAGTACAAGGGAAGGGTGCCGTGGAAGGTATTACTGTCTCCTTTATATTTTAGAGATGAAGGGAAGTTGGAGAAACAACTAGTTTTGTGTCTCTCCAAGCCATTAACATTCCTGTATTCTCTTCTTTTTTTCCACGTGCGTTGGTTGGTCATGGGGTGGATTATTCCACTGAGGTATTTCAGGAGCTTTCAGTAGAAGAAAGAGGCACATCCAGAAGAAATTGGTAAAAATATACTCGAGCAGTTCTATGATTGTAATCATACTGGCACCACAAAACAATCCAAGCTGACCACCTACATCAGCTGTGAGAGAAGAAGATAAACATATGTCATCCAAAGTGTTTGGTTTAGTCTAGGAGGCAAACAAAACCTTGCCACAATTCAAGTGCTTAATAAATTCAAAATACATAATCCATCACCTTATGAAAACAGAATTACTGTTCTTAAGAATGTTTATGGGGAAAAAAAGACAAATGTGTTTCTTAATTTTAAACAAAGCACATACAACAACATATTTTACTGTGGAATGTGTACTTAAAATATTTCCTACTTCTGTGCTTTCTTAGCCATTCTCTTGCTTTTCCTCCCTATGTTTTTCTTCTCCCCTTTGAATTCCAGAAACTTCCTACTCTTGCAGTTAGTTCAGCATGTTGTATAAATGAAAACTACTGCAAGATTTAATTATTATTCTTAACTGTTTTCCCTACTGTAGGTCATTAATGGCATGGCAGGAGGCCTATGGAAAAGAAACAGAAGGCAAATATGCTTATTATCACTATAGTGTAAAAGGCATTGTTTTTTATTTATAAACCTGGATAGTCTAGGACTTGGGAGGGGAGAGAATTAAAAAAACAAAAACAAAAACCAGATGTTTTAAACATTATTTTTTTTTAATTGATCAGCAATAAACGTTAAAAATTCCCTTACCAAGCAACTCAGGTATGGTCAAGGCCTTCTGCTGCTGAGTTATTCTGTAGCTCAGATCATCGTATTTAATGTCAATAGTCACGAGGTTATTCCTAATGATAAAATACATGCAGTATTACTTGAGAGTGCTGTCCAGGCTTACCAACATCCGTCAGTATGGACTGAGTTCACGCAGTGATGGTGCCTTGTAAAAGACAATCAGGTGGGAATTAGAAAAAAAAAAAAAGAGAGTTAAAAAAAAAAACAAAAACTGAAAAAGTGTACTAATAGCAATAGTTGTAAGACGAGGTCATTGGAGGAATTAGAACATAGCCTGAAGAGCAACTCAGCCTAAATCTACACTGTGGGATAAACTCCTTTTTCTTAAAGGCTGCAGAGATAAGCTTGAGGGGAAGTGTTAACCATCTGAAGCCACAGCAGAGATAGTGCTTGGAAATATACTCTCCTGCTGTTGTTTATGTGCAAATGCCTGTGTAATCCTGATAATTTCAATGGCTGTATTTGTGCAAAAAATCTCTTGCCCTATACTCAGATGCCCAGTTCTATCCTCTGCTAATAGCCTCTCTTACCTAATTATATTCTTGCTGCAAAAGTGGAAGAGTGGGTAAATCTTTGTTGGAGCAGGACATGTAGAATGATTCAGTGTGAATAAAGAGCTCATCTTTATGTTGCCGTGGCTACAGCGTAACCGCTAAATAGAAGATAAACATAACAGTAGTGGAATGAAACAGACACAAAAACCAGTTGCACTCGTGACGTCACGACATTTTAGAACAAATGTAGTGAACATTATTCAGAAGTCTGAACAGTTACAGGCATGGAGGTTGAAAATGGCGATGAGCTTATTCATCTGATGTTCACTGGAAACACGGTGTTGGTTACACAGAGTGACTGCCCTCCCTTTAGTTGATAATTCTAAAATCTAGGTAACACTCAGTAATTAAAATAATCCTTTTTCCATGGCTTTTAATACTAAGTCCTCCTACAAGTGTCACGTGGTTGCTAGTGGCACTGTACAGTAAGGTAGTAAGCAGTGAACTTTTCCCTTCTGTTGTCAGAAATTAATCAGGACCTGTTTTATAGCTCAGAATAAGTATTTGTTAATACTTGGGCTGAATTCCTATTGGTTAAGGCTTGGTAACAGAAGAATGTTCTGTATTTTTTTTCTTGCCTAATTAAATGATTGTGGGGCTGTACATCATGTTTACAGGCAATAACATAATTAACAAAGATAAAATGTTCTCAAAGGATTATTATCTTTTATGTATTATAATGGGTGTCATTTTCCTAATCTTCATATAGTTTCTGTCCAAGCATAAATGTATGGAAGCATCTGCTGACTGTTGGCTCTACAAGTAACAAACCTTAAGTCACTGAAGCAATGAAATACTCATGAATATTTCATCAGCCAGATTGTTTGCTGCTGTGTATAACTTGAATCTGTGGATATTATCAATTTGTGTAACATAGGTGATGTACCTCTGTGGTGTAATTTGGATTATGAAACTATACTAAATGTTCTTTGGCAACTGGATTGTATCTTTCTAGCAAAAAAAAAAAAACAACCCACAACATAGAAATCCTTGTACTGGATATACGATGCTTGTTTTTCAAGGGAGTTCAGTATCACTTTATTATATTATAACTGTAAGGCACATATGCCTTATTAAATCACAAGTAGTCTTGATATTTCTTCCATGAATTTAAATCTATTCAGGTTATGTTAGCTCAGCACTACTACTGAGAAACACAGCTACATGCATAATGTAAGATCTAACATAATTTCATGGATAAAATGTGTTGTCAGTACCATGGAGACTTATTTTCACACTAAATCTCTTCTTTGGGTATAGTCCCACTTTTTTTCCCTCTATGTAGAATTTTCTTTTACGTGGGTAGAATCATACTGCTTTTCTACTTCAAGAGAATATGGTGCCAGATATTTTCTAAATATTTTTTTAGTATTGAAGTGGTATTAATGCAGTTTTACTAACAGTAGAAAAGAGTATTACGCTTTGCTGTGATAAAACCTAGCTCTTCAGAACTTTCACAGCTTTTTTTGCTGATGCATTGAGAGAAAGGGCAGGCAGTTTATCAGCACAGTTTGGGGTTGTCCACTGACTTCTGTGGGATGGATTGCTTGTGTGGACTGTAAGTGGATTTCATAACCCTACCCTTTCTTTATTTTTAACTATGAAAAGTTAGGTAAAACTTTAATTTTGTAAGAGATCATTGGAAAAAGTAATGGAGAACATTGCTTTTAAACTGGAGTTATTTGTTTATGGGATCCACGAGTCTTAGTTGTACCTACGTATTCATATATAAATTCTAATGCAATCTATTAGGCAAAACTGATTATCTCACAGTATCTTTAATAACACTTAAGAGTGTATTTTTAAAAAGGTCCCATCATATTGTGCAACTCTGTTTGCACACTTAGAAGTAATTGATCATTTCTTTATTAGGCAAGCTGTTAAAAACTATTACCTGATGTACTCTGGACTCTTCTTCAGCTTTGCAGAAATGTATTTAATGGCATTTTCTCCTCCAAAACTTGAGTAGGTGACAGTGGTAGGGTAATGTGTTTCTTCACATGGGGCAGGGCAAGTGGAGTTGTGGGTTCCTACTGTACATAATCCTTTTACCTCTATATCATCTGAAAATTCAGGAGAAATATCTTGCACGTTTCTGAAAGAGCACTCAGCAGTAAGACTTTTCTAACCTTACAAAATGACTTCTGATTTCTTTTTTTATAAAGACTCGTACTGGTTATCCTTAGAAAAGTGGATACTTTTTTGAAGCAACAAATATCTGCAATTAGCACTTAGGAAACTGGAAAAAAAAAAAAAAAAAGGAGGGCAAAATTTCTTTCTGAAGTATGAACTGCAATACACAGTTATTCTTTTGAGGTGGGTGCTACAGTTCTCTGTTTGTAGTGCCTGTTGTCTTTCCTCTGCCTCTGAGCTTGTTTTTGCTTACTGGAAGGAAGGAGGCATCTAGGTCTGCTAGGGGTGATTTGATGCGTTCTTCCCCCCCGAATAACTAATTAGTTTATACACTCTCTTAATTATCAGCTTCTTTGAAAAGGGGAGAGGGGAGAGCTCACATTGCATAGCTGCTCTCAAAGCAAAAGAGGATTTCTAAAATTTATGAGAAGCTACTTCTCAGATTCTCTGGAAAATACCATTAATGATAATCTGCTGTGATGATTAACAAATTCCATATCTGCTGTGTGCAGCTCATTTGCTCATGGGAATGAGCTACATGTGAAACATTCGTTTTATATACAAAAAGATTGCCTCTTAAGAGCCAGGCATTTTCTTTTTTTTTTTTTTTTTTTTTTTTTTTTTTTTAAATCAGTCACCAAACTTCTTATTCCATCTGATTTCTATTTTCAGAATATTAAATGAACTGGGATGTGCTCCATTTCAGTATTACTTTCAATAATTTGGGGTATTTTCTGCTATTTGGGGTTTGCTTACAAAATATCGATATGAAATTATTACTTACGGATTGCAGGATAAACACAATTGTAAGACTTCATTAAATCACACTCTATTCCATTTCCTTAAAAAGAAACATTCTTTTAGGAGCTTAATTGAACAACCTACCCTTAGCTCTGAAAAAATAACGTCGTCAAAGCCTATGTGCTACTTCATACTTCTCATTATACATCTGAGATAACAATTTACTCCAGCACAGTGCAGGTACTAAACCCAAAATTTATGTTTATTTAACCCAAATCTTTATGTTGTCTAGCTAAGGCAAGAGATTTCTGGTTGTAGTGTTGGAATTAAAAAACAAAGGGGGTGGATGGAATCCAGCTACATCCTAAACACTTCAGACCTCATGGAAGATTACTCACATAACTTCTGTCACAACTCTGGGGCATAGTCTTTTCTTTCAAGGTTTTCTTGTCTAAAAATGGCTGATGATCAGAAGCTAAGTCCACAGTAGACCAAATACTTTGCTTGTAATCTCAGAATTAAAAAAAAGACAAATATAAGTAATATCCCAGCTGAAGTTATCCTGCAGAGATCACTTCTGCCATTCAGCAGTGGGATGTCTCCTAGCAAGGTAGTCTTTATATATAAAGTGTGTGTATATATATATATAATATTTACATATTATGATATAATATTTACATATTATGATAGTCCAAAGAAATACCTGGAAGCATAAAAGGTGAACAGCCGCACCAATCCTGTATATACCAGGCCTTGCATTCCTGCAAACAGCCATTAGTAGTGTAAATATCCTGGTACTGAAGTTTGATATCAGGCTTGCACTCTCCCCATGGATATTCTTGAATGATTGACTGTAGGGTATTGATAACAGAAGATCAACATTTGTCCCTTTTAATATAGATACAGTTTTCCCATATTTTTAAGTGTTAAATGCAGCATGTTTAAGATGTAAAGCAGAAACATGATTTAATTAAGAGGCAATTACAGCTTATGCTTTTGGAATTGTAAAGTCACTTCCACTCTCACACAGCAAAACCAGGACCTGTTCAGACAGCCCAGGGCAGTGGGGTAGGCTTTTCAAGTAGCACCAGGAGAGGATACCAGGATTCTAATAAATCATTAATATTAATGACACTTGCTGATGGACAGCTATTGCTGTAGCTGCAAAGGCATCATTGCATCAGTAAGACTGCAGGATGCTAACTTGAGTAAAAGCAGATTAAGCAGACCGTCGATGTCACCGAAAGCATTTTTTCATAATGACTGTATTAATTATTTTCTTAATGACGTATTTTAACTTCAGAAGCATCTAATTAATTGTTGTGTCTCAGAAGAGAACCAGTGACAGCGAGCACTGATATTGTCACTCTTTGGTCGAGGTGCTTACCTTCAGCTGCTGAATCGCGACCTGTGCATGCATGCCAACTGGTGTTAGCAAACCTAACCCATCAAAGCGTGGCATCTCTTTGGGTGAATGGATAACAAACGTGATACCAGCATCAGTATAACCGAGGGCAGGGTCATCGGTGAATTGCTTCTGATGCAAAAAAGAATTATTGAAAATGGTTTCGGTTTTGCTTACGTTCTGAAGAGTTAGCAATATTTAAATAATGCCATGGTTTTTTGGTCTTACTTCTCTAGTTTTCTTCTAGCAATTTACAGAAGAGTTTGGAAACAAACCAACTGTAATTTCCTTTGGTGATTATATTGCGGGGTTTTCTTCCTGTTACTCTAAATTTCTAGGTTTTTTTTTCTATTCTATGTTCAAAAGCAAGAGGCATAGATAAACCTTCATTCACTACTGCTACCCCACATGTCAACAAGCTTTCCACTGTTCTCTTGAGATCCTGTCACTTCTCTCCCTTACAATTTCCAATGAGCAAAAGTGAATGTTTAACTCTTCTATAACTGTAGGTTTTAGTTTTCTTTCCTCATCTCACAAGGTATTCCATGAGCTTTGTTTTTTTGTTTTTTGTTTTTTGTTTTGTCAGTTACAATACTAATAAGGCCAGAAACTATTGATAGTGCAAAGACCAGACCCTCAAGTGTTTGCATAAAATTAAATTACTTCTGGTGTTTTTCAGCTGTAGGTACACTGTATACATACATGCTTGCTTGCAGCTTTCAAAGCCATTTAGCTGGTACAGAGTCAACAGTCATTCAGAATTTTTAACCCAGTTTTGGATCTTTACAATACACTTTAACTCAGGAGCAGTCTTGAGAAAGAATTTTTATGCAAGAAATCTGAATGCCTGATTAAAACAAGAACTCACAAGATAAACAGATGGTTTTATATGATTAAATGTTAAAATCATTAGTATAGCTGTACCTGTTGGACATCAAAAAGTAAATGTAAGCCTCTTCCAGACAAGCTCACACTTCTTGCTGGAAGGTCGTTGTGATTAAAAGTGAAGCAGTTTCCATATTCAGTGAAAATGTGTTCAAAATCCTTAAAAAGAGAAAAAAATAAGGAAGAATAGCATGGGGGGAAAAACAGAACTTGCATTAGTGAATCAAAATTGTTGGTTGGGTTTTTTCTTTTTTTTTTTGTAGATCTTCCCCAAAGGCAACACTAAAATTTACAATTAGTAAAGATGGAAAAAGCATTTCAAATCCCTTTCTACAAGAAATGACCTATAGGAATTGAAAGGGTAAATTCACATAATTTATTAATGCCCATGAGCTAGTCAAAATCATTAAATGAGGTTTTGATTTTGTACCTATTATGTGCTGTTGAAATGATGCATTCAGTTCAGTTTTTCCAGCGGTTGTTTAGTGGAGACTGTTTCAAATGTATGCATGATAATGAATAAGGGGGGTAAAATGTCTGCATTTTTTCCCCAAACCATTTCATTGAACTGAAAACCTTTGCTAATATGACTGCATTCCGTAGCTTTAATTTTAGCTATTGGATACTTGAGTGTTTTGAGTCAAGAGAACTCACTAGTGACTAATTTCTAGAAGCTACAACATATCTAAAGGGTGGATTAACCTGAAGGTTTGTAGGACCGACTCTTCTGTTCACGTATTATATTGAAAATGGGAATTGTTTTTTGGAAAAAATAACATTCAGAGGAGGATCACATTCTTTTGTTACCTTCTGAAACTCCAGAAGATAGGCTATATTAATTTAGAATTCTTTTGGGCTCTGCCTGCAGTTACCCTGGCTGTCCATGTTCTTGATCTCAAGAATAAAACTAATTACATCAGTTGAATGCATCTGCAAAACTATGTCATAGAAAGAAACTCCCTTCAAAACAATGTCATAGGCTTTTTAAAAGGAAGATGGCTGGGTGGAGCTTGAAGGCATAACAAATAACATTTTCAAAGACTGCTATCTAGGCAGAAGTGGGATTGAGCAGGGAGTAATGCAGACTGAAATTCCATGCTACAGCTCAGGGAGTCCAGTAGGCTGTCCTGCTGAGCTGGGCTCCTCCTCACAATGATTTACAGCTCGATTTTATTTTATTTTTTTTCTTTTCTTTCCACTGAATGACTATAAAGGAAAGCAGAGGGAGTAGCTGGCAAAGCCAGATATCTGAAGTCAACTCCCTCTCCATTCTGTTCTAGTAAAGGCAAAAGTATTTACCTCTGGGTGACATGTCTTCCCAAAAAATTCACATTCTAGCAGTGTGCTGCCATTCAGATAAAATCCGTTTTCCCTTGTGAACTCTTTAATGCTGAAGTTTTGGTTTCCAAGAAGGAAGCCATTTAGCTCTTGGAAATATTTGTCTTCCATAGAAAATGTTTGGACAATTCCAGACACAATGTTCCAAAGGAAAAAAATGATTTGAAGGTTACTCACTGCATGAGCTTGAAACCTGTCAATGGGAAGGAGAAAGAATTACTTGGGGTTCTGCAGAATTACTGGACCAATTTCAGTGCTCTTTTTGCCAACTATGTGACGTGGTTTGTTGCTTGTTTTCAAACTATACCTCATTCCTGTCCACCACGCCTGCACTTTGATCTCTAGTACATGGATAAACAATGTAGTCTTAATTTCTAGGAAACATTTTCAAACGAGAACAGAAAAGGACACCTTCCCAGGACTACTATATAAAGACCTCTGTTGTGTGGGGCTACTAAAAAAACAAGCAAATAAACAAAACAGATTGGCTATCTACATCATCCAACAGCCACAACCGTAGAGCCAATTAAAAGCTGGACAACTGTGTTTACATGAGGAGCCATGGGAGGACCAATTCCTTTTTGGAAAAAAAAAAAAGAGCTGTGTTCCTTCATTCGTAAAACTGATTTCTATGTGCATCTCATGTACCTGTGTTACTGTGGCACTAAGTCAACCTACTTGTGTGCTCTGTCATTGGTGCCATAGTAGCAGGAACAAAACGTGATCCTTTCTCCTAGAATCCTTTGGAAATCTCAGAACTATGAGATGTTGGATGTGCTAAAAAGACAAAGGAAGATTTGTGCCTCTTTGCTCTGCCAGCAAAGAAAATAATACCTGAAAACAGGAGTGAAGAATAAGCACAACAGGAACAGCAGATGGATGTGGCTACAAATTGTCACTTAGGCAGACAACTGGTAGCCAACTGTTTTATTGCTATGTGCTGCCACTATAGTTAGAACGAATGGGAGATTTTAATAATGCATGCACAACTCAAGGAACTTCTACTTGCAGTGTATATTCTACAGTATAACCCAGAAGGACTTTACATAGGGTGATGGGAATGAAAAACAGTGAGGCAGAAAGGCACCAGATGTTTGGGACTTGGACCTTCATGTTGATTCTGGCAACAAAGGGTAGAATATTTCAGAACTTATCATTCTTGAGAAAACAATGTGAGTAAAATTATTTTTCTAAATTACTTGCATGTGACGTATAAAAATTGGATTGTAGATTTGTTGCTTTCTTTTCTCAAAAGCAGTTACATCTGAATTGTGACCACTACTTTCAGCTTTAGTGAAGTTCCTGCTTTGGTATATGGCTTTCAAACACGCCAAATGCTTTCCTCTTACAGATCCCACTGACATCAGCTGGAACTACAAAGGGCGAGCACTAATGAGAAAAAATAACTGCTTTGCCTAAAGTTTCTGCATTTGTATGATGTTTGTATTTAAACTTATCTGAAAATGTTGTCTTTTATTTTTGACTTCTATGACTGATTATTGTCCCTTAGTTACGCTATAGAAGGAGCACTCATTGGCTATGATTTTACATGGAAGAATGTTTATACTTCCAGCTTTTGAATATTAAAAATCTGGGGCGTAATTCATCATTTGAAGATGGAAGGAGATTAAAATTCTGCCTTCCCAAATTCTCATATTTTCTTCTTTAGCTGAATAGTGGTGTGGAGCATAGATCCCAGATTTGTGTTTTGCAGCCTTCATGAAAAGAATTATGGAGCCCTGCTGCTTTATATTAGCCAGATAAAGAGATGTAGCCTCTCAAGAGCAAGCAACAAGCATAACTTTTACCTGTTCAGGTTGCAAAAAGTCACAGCAGGGAATTTGACATTTTCCACATGCTGAACTACCACTGTAGTGGTGGTTGGCCAGCTGAAGTAGTAGTTAAAGCGACTGCAGATCTGCCAGATGACGATGCCAAGACAGGCTGTGACTACTAGCAGCCACAGCACTCTGCGTGTGCTGCTCTGTGTTTGAACAATTTTATGCACTCCATGGAACGATGTGGATGAGGCAAACTCCTGACGATACTTCCTTCTGTCTTCCAAGCGTGGCAGAAGTTTCTTTGTTAAGTACAGTCGAATCTGATCCAGTTTTCCTAAGTGTTGACCAAATGAAAACACACGTTTTTTTAGATCAGCATTTAAATGGCTTTTAGGAAAGGGAGCTATGTAATTAAGATGCTGGAGAGCATCTAGAAAGAGTCATAAACTCTTTGATTAGTGGGCTTCTTTCTAAGGGTAGTCTAGAGTTCTAGAAGATGCATGCTAGATTAGCTCAGTTCTATAATCTCTGCCTGAGAACAGACTATATTGTGCAATATTTTATGCCACGTGACTATTAAGCATAGCAATATAAATGAGTAGTTCCATTTCCATGGAAAAGATTGGATTTTCGACATAGCACAGGATGCTGTAAAAAGCTAAACATCTGATTATTAAGGTCCTGGTCCTTCCTGCTTGCTCTAAAAGATAAAAAGGGAATTGTGCATTTTTCAGACTTTCACCCTTAAATTACTGAAGGTTTTTCTATGTAAAACTTGGAGGGTTACAGATTCAAAAGGAAATCTACTCTCCTACCCTTAGGTCTGTATTAGTAGATTTAAGTGTGGCACATTTTCTTGCATGAAACATGAACTTCATTAAACTGATTTACTAGAAGTTGTTACAGTTGGGAGGAGGAGCAAAAGAATGTGCAAGTTTTCTGCCCAAGCTGTCTTGACCACATCAACTCTCTGGGATGTTGCTTTGGCCTGTGAGCAATGTGATAATTAAATTCCAATTGGTTCTGGATTTCAAAACGTTTCTGAAAGGAAACAGCTTTTTATGGTTTTTTTAATCATTCATATAAGAATTTTAATTCAATGCTAGTATGATTTACTTCAACTATTATGACTGTTTCTCCTGGAGAACTGCTCAAAAGTTTCTCTCCTAGCTCTAGTGACTTTTGGATCCTTTGCAAAGCTGTTTAGGCATGGGTGCTTTTGTACTTCACATTGTAACAAAGGAGAAATGATTAGAAACTGTTTTCTCTGCAGACCGCAGTACCGACCCAAGGCGTATAGGTGGAACAAATTTAATGTTCTCTTGTTGCAAGACATAGATATTAGATATAGATATTGGCCACTGATTTTAGGATATGAAGACACTTTTCTTTAAGCATTCATCTTTGGTCTCAGTCTGGGTCTCTTAAAAAAAAAAAAAAAAAAAAAAAAAAAAAGCAGTGATTTAAATATATTTAAAATGGTTGTACAATGTCATTAAATGGTGATGCTGACAATAAATAGACAAAAAGGCCTTGGACAAACGTTAGGTCTTAGCTCTCTCAATAACTTACTGTTTGATATGCATATCTTTTGGTAAGGATATAAAGTACTTTTAATATTGACTCTGCAATTAAAAAATATAATTATGTGGATTTAAAAGAAATATTAACAGAGAATCCAAAGGTTAAAGGATGGATAAGCAAGGGGGTAAGTAAATCAGAGGGATCCAGGTACAGCAGCAAACAGCATGTTTCAGTGTAGGCAAATATGGAACATGCATGTAATAAGGCAGGCAGACCTACGTTCAAGGATGAGTTGCAGATAGTTTGCCTCAGGAAATGCTGACTGCTGAAGAAGCTGTGAGAGCCATGATTGGTCAGAGAAACCTGGTTTCTCAGTCCAATGCTTTTAAAGAAGAAATAAGTTATCTGAATGTGTAACCAGAGATACTAGGACAGGGACTTACTGTTTTGGGTTGGTCTAAAAACTTCAGAAATTCGCATTATCTTTAATGCTAAGCTGAATTTAAATAAGCTTTTTTTTTTTTTTTAACCTTGGTAAGTTGACAATTCATCACAATCCATTAACACTTGAATGGGGAACTAATAGGTAATAGTAATGGGCTCTTTTGATTTAGTGTGGGTGGGAAGATGTAAAAGGACCCAGTGAAAAGATCAGGAAGCTGAGCTCTTTCACAAAAGAAATAAAGTACAGCATCTTGAAAAAGCAGCTTGTCTTCATCTAGAGCTGTTGTTATCTGGAAGGAGTCATTTCAAGCAGGTTACATGTGGCTTTTGCCACCTTTACAAAGGTTACTTAGTCTGGATAGATTCAGGGTTTTTGTTTATCCTTAATCTAAAAGTCATCACATTAAGACATCGTTCAGAAAAGTCATTGCGTTGTGTTACTTTTATTCTACATGCAAACAGGACCAATAGCTAGAGAGTATTCCTCATGTCCTAAGAGAAACATTTTTCTGCAAGCTTTGCTTCATCTCTCCCTTCTTTATACCTTGAAGATATATATGACTTCTATTTTGGATAAGGTTACAAGAGAGGAGAGGCAATGTTTCTCATTTCATCAGTCCTGACAAAAACACCTAAATGTAACTAAAACTTTTGGTGAGGTACTCTAATACGTCCAATTACTTACCTTTAGCATCAAATTGAGTGAATCTCCCCAGCTGGTCCATGAGGCTGTGCTTATTTCAGTAAGGAGGGAAAGGATACTGTAAGCTGCCTTATCACTGTGATCATTGCTAGCTAATGGCTTTTATAGAAAACTAAATGGGAGGTGATACTTGATGACACAAATGCTGGGCAATTTACCTGCCAGGGTTGCTATGTTTTTCCTTTAGATAACATGGTCTGCAAAGTAAAAGAGAAGATTAGTTTTGAGAAGATAATTTTTATGGCAGGATCAGATGTTCAAGTACCTATTACACCAATAATAGTAGAAATGCAGTCTACTGTCTTGTTGCATCACCTTGTAAGTTAATTCTTCGTAATTTCTTTTTGTTTTAGAAAGACATCTTCAGAAAAACTGTGCTGTTCCAAGTTGAATACATTCTCTTTAAGCAGATAAGGAACCCTTTCTCTGGAGGGCAGTGGATATCTGCCTCTAAGCTCCTACCAGCAGCAGGATGTAGCTCACCCTCACTTCCAATAGCTGTCTTTATAACCAGGTGCAGATTTCATGTTTCTGTGGGCTTCAGCAAGAAATGGGCTGCAGTTCTTGAGAACTAACCCTGAGGGTGAGGAAGATGCATGCAGTTGGTCATTCCATTAACTTCTTATCAGAGGGAACAGAAACCACTTTCAAGGCGAGTGAACGGTGTATTCTTGTTTGAAAACAATTTCTAGTAAACAACTGGGCATCAAATGAAAGGCAGTGGAAAATAACAGGAAGTTAAAATACGAGATGTGCTTTGTTAGTCTTTCAGGAAGATTTGAAAACTGTCACATTCACTTTCTGATCTGCAGGGGATGGAGATCTTGGGGTGTTTTTTTTTTTACTCTCATAAAAGTCCACTTCAATGCCTGCAGCACGCTTGGGTTCCTGAGTGTGCTAACTTGGTTCCTCAGTGCCTCACTGGCATTCACAGTTTGCTGGCTATTTTCTGGCAGTGTTGCTTAAGTGATGAGCTGCAAGTTAGATCACTGAGCTCCATTTACTCATTCCAGCGTGAAGAGCGCATTTCTGCACTCTTGGAAAGCTTCTTGGAAAGATGGCCTCCTCCTTTTGTTACTTTTGCCTCATGCATGAGGCTTTCTACCACAGTAAGCTTTGAGCAGTACTTGCATTCACTCAGGCAGTAAAGTACTTAACAGTAAACTGTTTTTCAACATCTATATGTAACTCAGGCGTACCTAATGCACTGCTGAGCAGCTATTTGCTGATCTGCTGATTCCTATTAACACAAAGCACTCTAATTCACAGTACTCAAACAACGCATTTACATCACTTAAAACTTGCTTGAGTTCTTAAATCAAAATTATATTGGTCTGTTAATACTGCTGTGCATAGGGTTAAAGAAGTACAAAATGCAAGTCACTCTGCACACAGCAAATATTGATTCATCTTTCTTAAAAAGTGAATGTCTTACAAAGAGAGTGCTTATGAACTTGTCATGTATTCTCTGTTTTACAAAAGAAATCAGTTTCAAATTTTCTTTCTTTTATGGTTGTTTTATGTTAATTCTTAAGCAAATGCTAGGGAGTGAAAACCAATCATCTTGTATTTGTTCATCGTTCCCAAATGGCTTACAATTTTAAGACCATAAATTGGTCACAGGGAGCTTATTTTTTTCCATTCACTCCTTGTCATACATGTCTACTTATCTAAATCACCCAGTCTTTAATTCTTAGTGCAGTAAAGGTTAGAAAAACCAACTGATGACAGAGGTGGTCACAAATCTTGTATTCATACATACTGCAATTTCTTTCTCCAATGCGTTTTGAAGTCGGTCCTCAGTACTTTTGAGTTCTTTTATTATACTGCCAACTTTAAGAGGATACTGCAACCAATGTGACTACGTAGGAATTTGCTGAAACAAAGAGATGAGATATCCAGATAAGTTATATTTCTATAGCCTACTTGCAGAACATGCTGTAAGAAAACTTAGGGGCTGATGAAGGAAAATCATACCTATATATAATATACACAAGCATACATATTTAGCTTTCACTGGACTTTTTTCCATAAAATGTCAAAATATTTCCTACTGCCATCTGTTTCATTCTATGAAGCTCTTTGCATAAAATATTCTTCTTTTCCTCTTTTTAGTAGAAGCTGATCACTTATTTACCAATAGAGAGGGCTGCAAGTACTCATACTGAATCTATGCATAGAATAGTAGCAAAAACAAAGCATGAAAAGAAAGAAGAAGTGACCACCATCTGTTATGATGTGTTGTCACTGCTGCTTTATGGCAAATGCTGGGATACGTGCAAAATGGCAACTAACTGTAAATGCAGGCATCTGTCTTGTTCCTTTTTTCAAAGCAGGTGTGCCAGGGGAATCAGCAGTGAGGGGCTAGGCTTCCAGAAAAGGCACTCAGAGAAAATTCTATGTCTAACACTTGTTTGTTTTTTTTTTCTTGCCATTTTTTTCTGAGCCTTTTCCTAGTAGTCTTCATCTATCTTGGAGAGTGTTGTCAGGGACATAGTACCTTACACATCCTTTCTGAGGCTGGATGGAAAAGAAGATTCCCATGCCATGTAGAAAGCTGCTATGTGAAGTTGCCTGTATGAATTGCCACAGTTCTGCCTTTTGCTGTTTAATGTATTTTTGTTTAAGTGAAACATCCAGCTCGTTCTAAAATTAAAAAAAAATCTGGTTTGGTTATCGTTGCTGAAGTTCAAAGGTGCTACTCTTTGGCTTCACTGAAACTGCACATTATTTCAGTGCATTAAGATCATTTTGAATTCTAGCCCCCATCTGCCAGCATGCTATTATACCTTCCAGGTAATTCTCATTTGTCAGTTGGAGAAGTGTACAGTCTATTCCATCATCCAGGCCATTAATGATAATACTGAATAGCATCAGATTAGCAAATTGCTACTGGAGTTTGTCCTGAAGCAGCCCTTTGCTCTTGCTAGGCAGCTCAGCTGCAAACAGCAGCACGAGCTGAGCCATGTGGACGCATGGAAATGGCAATAGCTTCAGGTTCTGACTTCACTGCACCTGACTAGTAGCCAAATTTCATGTGTTAGGAGGGAAAAGTAACAGCTTCCCTGTACTGAAGGATAGAACCTTGGAGCGAGTGGCTGTGAGGTGTTAAAAGAGGATAAATTAGACTTGGGAAAGCTCCACAGCAATCAACGTGTTCTTACACATATGCACAACTCATTTTTCGTAAGTGTACAGTTTTGGGTAATACTGACATGTTTCAGGGATGAAAGGAGGAAGATTTGGAAGTAGCAGTGGGAGCACACCTTCACCATAATATGGAAATCAATGATCAGTCAGAATGTGAGGAAAACAAATTGTTCCTGTGGAGCAATTCCAAGAACAGGCACTTGAGGCAACATCTGAGTACAACCAGCAGACAACAGTCAAAAGCAAAATCATCATGAGTGCTGCATGCAAAGAAAATCCAGGTGTAGGAAGAGCAGTGGTAATCTGAGCAGAGTCTGCTTTTGATCACAGGAGCGTTGATGTCAATGCTTCTGACCGGAGTAGGGTCAGAAACTATGTGATGTGGAAGAAATCCTGCTGCATTGTGCAGAGCCACACAAAATAGACAGCAGGGGACGGGGGGGTTGTGCTGGGATGCACAAGATGTAATCGGGAGTTAAGAGTGTGGTGAGAAGTGACAACGTGGTTCTCTGTGTTTAAGAAGTAGAACAAATACAATGTTAAAAAAAAAAAAATCTTTGCAGCACTATCTCTTTGCTTTGTTTGTACTTTGCAAGACCTTGAGCTCTGTTCCTCCCCCAAATGCAAATGCCTGATTGGATTAATAATATTGCATCAACTTCAGGCCAGTTTGTTCGAGCCTCAAGTCACTAGATTTTCTTTTTTCTTGATACAAGCTGTTAATTTCAAATGTTTTTTATACATCAGTGCCAGTTTTGGAAATTGCAAAATACTTATTTGAGAGGAGGATATTTTTTGGTGCTGTATCAATTATCTCCTTTTAAACTTCCCTTTTTGTGCCTTTATTCAAGTCTCTGTTGTAATGTTTTTATTATTGTTTTGACTAGGGAAGTTATTTTCGTTCAGTTCTTATATAGCAAGTAGCACACTAAGGTTCTTTCTGGCTTAGTCTACTAGGTGCTTCAGCTGTGCAATGGGCATTGAGAAGAAAATCAATCAGGAATACACAAAAACAGTGTTGTGAATTGAGCTTATGGTCAATAAATAAAATGAACCATCAGATGCAGTTCAACCAGTGTGACTACCAACTTATTTATAAAGCAACAGCAAAACAATAGAAAATTCACATTTTGTAAAGCCTTTCTGGAAATCATTTCAGTTCCATACAGTATTTACTGTATAGGTGTAAGGTTAAAGTGGTGTTAAAACTCTTGGAACTCTTTCCAGTGAACAGGACAACAGTGTTCCAGAAAAAAATCAAGAAATTCAGTTGCACCTTCTCAGCCAAAACCTACCAGTAGTTGCCATACTGCTTGCTTCTGCATTTCACTATTATATTAATGAGTTTGTCATCTGAGAGGTCAGTTCTTTCACCAATGAAACTAGCAATGTGTACATCTGTACATTGATGTTTTACCTTTTAAATGCCCAATTTCAAAACAGACACAGCTTAATTTGAGCAATTGCAGAAAAGAGGGACTGGGAGTTTCTTGCGAGCTCATAAGCTATGGCTTGGTAGTGAATGGTATTTAAGAATACTCAGTTAGTTGGCAGGAGGTTTGTAATTAGCACAGGGAATTGCTCCTTCACACGGTGTGCACTGCAGTTATTCCAACTGCAGCGGGCTGTGGACTCACAGTGTCAGGGTTATTATATGCAGGGACATGGGTATCACAGGAAGTCCTACACTATCAGTACTGGAAAATTAGATGGGGAAACTACCTCACTGTAAGCTTGCTTTTTGTTTGTTTGTTTGATTGATTCTTCTAATAGGCTCCTCCCAAGACACCTGCTTTCTAGTAGAAACTTTTATGCTTACCCAACCCACTGCAGGTATTATTACATAGATAAAAACAATTTGTGCTGAATAACTCCCAGTGTTCCTGGGATAAGCGCTGGGAAGTGTTGTGTGGGGTATCTTGAGATTTGTATTAGGTGAACAAGCCACTTCTAAATACAGAGAAGACTTTTGTTGGATTTCTGACGTTACACAGTCATTCTTACTTCTCTCTCCTCATCAGTTCACATCGGAACAAGTGGACTCTTTACTACAGCTGTACCTGCAAAATACAGGACACTTCTGGCTTACACCAAAGTTCCCATTGGCCTAGCTAGAGGGAGGCTCCTTTTCTGCTCTTACAATTCACTTCTTTCAGTGTAAGTAAGTTCAGTTTGTCTCCCCTCTGCGACTCCATTGCAGCTGTGATGAACGAAGCTAGTCAACATCCACAGCTGGGGAAGGGAAAAAAAAAAAAGGGGGATGAGGGTGGATTAAGAAAGGGGTTTAATAGTTGTCATGCTTGGTCATGAAGATCATGACAGCTTAAAGGCCACAAAGTGCAATTCCTGGAACATGTGCCTTTTTCTTTTTTCTTTTTTTTTTCCCCACTGTGTTTAACTGTTTGTCTTGTATTCAGCCCAATCAAAAAACAGAACTTTCTCTGCACTGAAGGTTAGAGTCCTTTGGTACATTTCAGAATGAACAGAAGTCTTTGTCTGACTTTCATGCTGTAAAAATAAATAAGCAAGGAAACAGAAAAAAAAAAAAAGAGAAAATCTCAAGGACATGCACACATGACTGGCTTTCACAGACTTGCTCAGTCATCCACAGCATGAACAGCAAGCTGTGTGTGTAATTACATCTGCTTCTACCTAGTTCTGCATGTTCAGCATGAAAAAGGGTAATTATGGTGCATTTTGAGAAGGTAATACCATTTAGTTAAAATCAAGGTTAGGTTTTGCTTTTAGATATATACAAAGGAGCTTTTTGATCAAGATTCCTTAATGACTGATTATGCTAGTATAAAGAGATGGCAAAGGAGCAGTAGAATCTCAGTGGGGAAAGGTGACTAAACCACTCAAAGAAGGGTTAGATCCCACATTTGAGTAGCATGGCAGAAGCATGAGTAGGCATTTATTTCTCCATCATTTATAGAAGTGTCTACAGCTAAGACAGACATAAAGGCTCTGAGTTGAGCCAGACCTTGTGGATCTTTCAGTCTGTGCTATTGTCCAGACTGCCAACAGACAATTTCATAATCAGGTTGTACAAGTTAGCTTTGCTTTTATTTGCTCTATTTATCAGTACCAAGTTCATTATGTACCTTGATGGCTTACTGAAATCACATTCATGTAGCCAGCGAGGTGAATGAGTGATGGAATCAATCAGTTTTGAGGTCTGTAAGCAGAGAATTTGAATGTGTTGGAATTATTGTGATTAATTTCCTAAATTCTTGCAATTTGGCTGATTTATTTGGTTGACTGCAGCTTGTTTGTTGCTGAATCAAAACAGAAATTTCTGTATCTCTTGATTCAGACAGTATTCCCAGCTAGATTTTGGGAGTTTAGTAACCCTGAACCAACCAAGGGTAGTATTACTTCCCGAACTTGCAGTTAATGTTTTGTTAAGCACAGAGCTTAAAAGGGCTCTTAGACTTCAAAGTCTTTCCTATAGGCAGGCAGTATAACTGTTGCAAGCCAGAGAACGTTCCTCTGAAAACGCATTATTCTTTGGGCCCCATGAGAGATACTGAATTGCACAAAGAAGCACATTAGCTTCTCTGATGTGGATAAGAGTTCATATTTTTCAGCTGTTCTTGTTCCTTTACTGTATTCACACTCCTTTGCGACATTAGGAAAGCTAAAAAGAAGTTTGATTTCACAGTGGAGGTTCAGGATGTCAACTGGAAATGACAAACCAAGCCTTGGTTGCCCTTTTTGATTTTGAGATCTGTAGATGGGGCAGGTTATGTTATTGTCACAGTGTGATGGGGTTGGAAGGTCTTGGGTTGGAAGAGACTCACAAGGGTCATGGAGTCCAACTTCTGCCTCCAAAAGCCCCAAATCCAAACCCTGTGCCTGAGTGTTGTCCAAATGCTTCTTGAACTCCAGCAGCTCAGGGCCATGCCCATTGCCCTGTGGTGCAGACCTATTCCTCACCCCCACCTGCCCCAACCCTGACAGCTCCACACCATTCCCTCAGCCCTGTTGCTGTCACACGGAGCAGAGCTCAGCACTGCTCCTGTGGGGAGCTGTAGCCACCATCAGGCCTCTCCTCAGCTCCTCTGCTCTGGGCTGAACCAATTGAGGGGCTGCAGCCGCTCCTCATGTACCTCTAGACCCTTCCCCATCCTCATGGCCCTCCTTTAGATGTTCTCTAATAGCCTCATGTTGTTCTTACATCGTGGTGCTCAAACCTGCACTCAGGTCTTGAGGCTGCACCAGGGCAGATCACAGCGGGGCAATTGCCTCTTAATGAAGCAGTTTCAGTAGAAGCAGCGTGTTTTTCGAGCACAGAATTTCTGATGTATATACTACAGTCTTCACCTTTATTTCGGCTTGCCGGCATCCAGAGCAGATGTACAGAAATGAGTGATGAGGATTATTTTGCCCCATCAGCTTTTATCTTGTGATGGAAGAACACCTTTACCTTGCTTACGAGTTGCCTCAGTGGAGTCCTACCTGTGGCTCAGCTGTGTGAGAACTCAGTTTTAAGCTAATATTTGTTTAGCGTGACATCCAGCATCTGAGTTAGCAGGATATATATCCCATGACCCACATATTTTTTTGTTGTCCATCTACTCTTAAATGACTGGAACAGTTGAATCCAGCACACGGATACCACTGCACGATGCATGAGAGTAAATGGCCTGGGTTCACAGGGTCCCTGTAACCTTGTTTACAGAAAAACTGAGCTTTAACTTCTTTCAGAACAGGCTGGCAGGTACAAAAGAAGCGCACACTGGTAACACGTTACTTCATAGTCTGTTAGGCTGATGATTAGACAGAATTGAGTAACATTTGTCAACAAATGAGAGTGAAACTTCTGCAGGAAGAAATAAAATCAAGAAATTGTAATGAATTAAACCTCTGGAATAGTATCATGCACATATTTTTCTTTTACTTGTTTTACTGAATGTGTGCCCACTTTGAAAATAAGTGCATTGCTTGAAAGCCTTTACAAACAGTACAGTTTTCCATGGAAGTATCAGTTTTCTTTCTTTTCCTTCCTCTCCCTCTCCTTTTTCATGTTTCATTTTTTTAAAAGTTTGAAGCATACCAATGCTTTGATATGAGGGGTTGCATGTTAAAAATCTACCTAAGCAATCTCTGAATTAAATATTAAATATTATCTTTATTCACATGCAGACTTCTCATTGACTTACCCCTTACACCAGCCAGGGTCTCCATCAGGGAAAGCCGCACAGCAAAGTGAGCAGAAATTGTCATGTGGGAAAAAGCGAGTATCCCAGCCACTCTTTTTTTTGAAACAAAACATTAGAGAGCCAAAACCACATGAACTTATTGACCTTTGTGCCATGACAATTCTGTAATTATTGAATAGCAGGGATGAGCTGAGAGCTAAGAGGATTTGGGGGGGGTTGGTATACAGAGGGAGATAAGGTTACATATAAGGCAGCTGCAGCACATTTGGGTTAACTGAGTTGGCTTTTTTTTCCCCAGAGCACAGCTAAGTGAGTTTGGACCCTGGAACCATGAGTGGGTGCCCCTTCACAGGGAACAAATACTTGTGAGTTACTATTGTCTTTATTTTGTGTTAAAAGATATAAAGTTAATGTAAATTTTGGAGAGGAATTAATGATTATCTGTAAATAGACTGCTATAGCTATCCCTAAGGGAAGGGAGAGTGAACCTTCAGGGAAGGGCTGTGTGATGAACTAGATTTAGTGCTACCAGCTACTACTGCTGTGACAAGGTGTGTGTCAGGTGCATTCTTTTTCATAAGATTGCTTTAGTAGTTCATTTTTTTCATCATTTGAATTTTAGTGAATTTTAATGAAATGACAGATATAGCAATAATTCTTTAATTAAATAGCTTACATATTTTTTTGCTTTTCTTCTCAGATATAAATTTGGCAACCTATCTTTGAAAGATGAGAAAGGTGACGAATCGCAGGAGGGAATAAATAAAGCCAGCAAAGGTGGGCTTATCTATGGAGATTACCTGCAAGTAAGTGTAATGATGTGAGTTTTACTGTTCTGGATGCTTGGAAGACTTGAGTAAGGACACAAGATTGGCACTTCTTCCGTCATGCACTGGCAGTAGTTAGTTGTACTGGCAAACCTAAACCATGAAGCGATGCAGCACAATACTTTATTTGATCTGATAGTTGGCAGTTTTTCTGCAAATCAGGCGGCCATGTGCAACTTTCCCCAAATTATTGCATGAAACTCCTTAATATTTGGTTGGAAAATTACATTCCAGTAATGTAGAGTATGAAAAGAAAACAAACAAAAAACAACAACCACCCAAAACACAGCTAGAAGCAATCAAGAAATATGTAAAAATAAAATGTTAGAAGTGATAAGACAACTTAGACATTTGCTTTTATTTTCATGACAGCAAGAACTGAAATGAGTGGAATTACTCCGTGCTTGTGAACAAGCAATTAATTTGTTGACATATAATACAGAATCTTGCAAAGATTTCTTTTAAAGCAGCTGTGAGATAATGAATTTGACTCAATCAAAAATTACTGATGCCAGAACTGAAATAACTAGTTCAGCCTCAAATCACAGCTCTTGCATAGTTAGATATTATACTGTTACAGAATTTTCTATCAGAAGTCTCTTGCACTGAATATGTCAGTATTGATATCAGATCTGGAGAATGCACTGTGTATTTTGTGTTCTCCTTTTTTTATGTATGTATTCAAAAATCTTAAAATGATTTTCCAAACTTTTTCACTTGATGAACCTGAATGTTAATTTCAGATGATTTTCTTTTTTTTAATTACAAAGAAACTATTTATTTTAGCTTCTCATACAAACTGGATTATTATTATTATTATTATTATTTTTGCCTTAAATGTAAGCCCTACACAGTAGGAACACCGTGTCTAATAGCAGAATTGATAACTTTACAAATAGTCTTTTATTATTGTTATTTTTAAGTTGAACAAAATACTGAATGCCCAAGAGCTACAGAGCGAAAAGAAAGGAAACAAAATCCACGATGAGCATCTTTTTATTGTGACGCATCAAGGTAAGCAGGCGAGAGGATTAGAGCAATGGTGGTTTGGCATTCTTGCTGCAGGAAGTTACTTAACATTGACAAGTGCTATGTGTAATTTGTTTTCATTTTTCACCTGGTTGCTGCAATTACTCTGTCTTTTTATGTGTGTTTATATTTGTATGTAACCCTGGATGTTTTTTTAGGCTCTATGTAATAAACTCTATGCTTACGAAGTCATAACTGTAAAATTCAGATTTGGAAATCAAGAGTTTGGAGACTCTCTTTCTAGAGAAATTCAGGTGGAGAAAATATTCCTAGCTTGAGTAACAGGGTGCTAAGCAGTTTATTGTAGGCAAGCTTTATATATTTTGGTTTGTGGCTTCTCTGAAACTTCAATCCTGCTTTACCCATTGAGAGGCATTAGAAGTCAACACAATGGGTAGATGTTCCCTACCTGCTCATATCCACATGGTTTGCAGGCACTGATTGAATGACACTTTCCTGTTGTTGATACAAAACCTGTAGATGTCATTGAAGTTGTAAACAGCTCTGGGGTTATAATGGGATGCCACTGTCCTGTTGCTAAAGTTGTACCTGAGTTTTTCACTTTCCCCTCTTGTAATCAACGTTCTGTACATCTATTATCTGATGTGGAAAGTATGCTTCGTAAAGTTCTGTTTATGCTCTTGATACTAGATTACTTCACAGAATAGTTTTGGTAATGGACAACACACTAGAAAAGGCAATACTTCTTCATATCAGCACTTTTTTATACCCCAACGTTGTAAACGTAGTTTATTCACTTCAAATCAGAAAGTAAGAATTTTTCCTCATCTTTGTGGAGAAAAAAAGAAAAAAAAAAAATGCTGAAGTTATTGCTAACAATGGCTTTATTGTTTTAGCTTATGAACTTTGGTTTAAGCAGATTCTGTGGGAGTTGGACTCTGTTCGAGTGATCTTCCAGAACGGACATGTAAGTCGAGTAAATATTCATTCTGGTAAAATTAGGACTCCTCTTTCTTTGCCTCCCAGCTTGATGTATGTGAGTTACATATGGTTGGTGCTTTTTTTTTTTTTTTTTTTTTTTTTTACAGAAACCAAAAGAAAAAAAACAT
Source organism: Lagopus leucura (assembly GCF_019238085.1). NCBI lineage: Eukaryota > Metazoa > Chordata > Aves > Galliformes > Phasianidae > Lagopus > Lagopus leucura. Next base: position 1,023,776 of record NW_024962264.1, read on the forward strand.
TGGCTGTATTGCTCTTCTATCCTCATAGTGTGCGCTTATACAGAATCCATTTTCCTCACCTTTTGCATAGATGCCTCTCCAGGACCAGTTTCACTGGCCAAAATACTCTCATACTTTCCTAACAGTACTGGGAAATTGCAGAAGATAATTTGGGTTTATTTTACTGCTGATAAGTCACGCTTGGAGGCAAAACTGAAGATGGGCTAACAGGTCTATTTACGCTGACTTGTCAGTGTCTACCTTTGTTTGAATTTTTGAACTCCAGTATCTGCTACATGAAAGCAAAACTATTTGCAGTAGCAGTGTATTGTGAAATCCAACAGAAGAGCAATAATCAAAATCATTATGTATAATTACATGAGAATTTTGTAAAATGACAAATATAACAGAAGCATTTTAAACAACTCTAAACATTTATCCAACACTAAATGTCATATACACATATGTCATAACTATTGATAACAAGACAACCCTCCAGACCTAAAATGCTCACAGAAAAATGCTGACTGCATGTAATACCTTGAATAACAACCTGAGTTTGTGTATGTGAAGAAAAACTTGAAGTAGACCAGACTTTATTTCAGAAAGGAGGAGTCTTTTTTCCTTATAATGATCGATGAAAATGTTCTTTGTTGTCCTCTGCAGTCATAATATTCTTGGCTTTCTTAAAATGTATCAAAATGTATTTGACCGTAATCAATTCTTAATAGAATAATTTTTATTTATTTATTTTTGTGATAAATGAAAGCTATCTTACAATCAAAACTTGAAATGTCAATGTTAAGGTTAATAGCAAAGCAAGACTATTAAGGAAAAAATTTTCATATTTCATTTTTATAGCTTGATATTTTCTGGTTGTTTGCCCTGGTCTCGGAGATAAAAATAGGATTGAGTTAATAGGAATCAGTGAGACAAAAATGGATTTAAAAAATTGAGTATTATACTTTCAGTTAAAATCAGAGTCTATTCAATATGAGATTGTTTTGTTGTTAGGGGCTTCATGTGGAAAATGACTTGAAAGCTATCATGTTGCATAACAGTGAAAAGATGTGAAATAAATAGAAAAGAGAACACTGCTTTCTGTCGGGTCATTATATTTATTTCTTATTAAGGTAAGAGATGAGAGGAATATGCTGAAAGTTATTACTCGAATGAACAGAATTTCAATGATTCTGAAATTACTTGTGGAACAGTTCTCAGTTTTGGAAACCATGACTGCACTGGACTTTTTTGATTTCAGGTAAATATTTACTATTTCTCCATAGTAATGCATGGGGTAGTAACTCTTATCCTTTGAGCTGGTTGTGAATTTAAGCAAGGACTTGCATGTACCCTGGCAAGTTGTAGTACCTGATTTGCTCAACAGGGTGAGAACAAAATCATAGAATACTTTGTTAGAAAGGGACCATTAGGATCACCCAGTTCCAGCCCCTCTGCTATAGGCAGGGATACCTCCCACTAGAACAGGTTGCTCACAGCCTCATCCAACCTGGCCTTGAATGCTGCCAGGGAGAGGGCATCCACAAGCTCTCTGTGCAACCTGTTCCAGTGCCTCACCACCTTCACAGTAAATAATTCCTTTCTAACATCTAGTCTGAATCTACCCTCTTTCAGTCTAAAAACCATTCCCCCATGTCCAGTCACTACATGTCCTTAAAGATTCTTTCCCAGCTTCCCTTTAGGCCCCCTTCAGGTACTGGAAGGCTGCTCTAAGGTCTCCTCAGAGTCTTTTCTTATCCAGGCTGAAAAGCCAACTCTCTCAGCCTGTCCCTGTAAGGGAGGTGCTCCAGCCCTCTGGTCATCTTCATGGCCCTCTTCTGGACCTATTCCAACATCTTGATGTCCTTCTTGTGTTGGGGGCCACAGAACTGGGAGCAGTACTCCAGGAGGAGTGTCAGAAGAGCAGAGTAGAGGGGCAAAATCACTTCGCTCTACCTGCTGGTCACACTTCTCTTGATGGAAGCCAGGATACAATTGGCCTTCTGGGCTTCAAGTGTGCATTGCTGGCTCGTGCTGAGTCTTTCATCAACTGGCACCCCAAATTCTTCTCATGTCATTCTCATTCCAGCCTGTATTTGTGCTTGGGATTGCCCTGAGCCAGGTGCATAACCTCGCACTTGACCTTGTTGAACTTCAAAAGGTTGGCATGGGCCCACCTCTCGAGCCTTTCCAGATCCTTCTGGTTGATATGCCTTCCCACTAGCATGTGAACTGCACTTCTCAGCTTGGTGTCATTTGTAAACTTGCTGACGGTCAATGCCACTGTCCATGTCACCTACAAGGATGTTAAACAACACTGGTCTCAACACCCGTCCCTGAGAAACATCACTCATCACTGATCTCCACTTGGACATTGAGCCATTGGCTGCAAGTCTCTGAGCGTGACCATCTAGACAGTGGATTCCTTATCCAGTGAGTGGTCTATCCATCAAATTGATTTTTCTCCAATTTGGTGACAAGGATGATGTGCGAGACACTGTCAAATGCTTTGCACGAGTCCTGGTAGATGACATAAATTGTTCTTCCTCTATGTGCTCATGCTGTGACTCCATCATAGAAAGCCACTAAGTTTGTCACTTGCCCTTGGTGAAGTCATGCTGGTTACCATCAATGACCTCATCTTTATTTTTCTTGTGCCTTAGTAGGGCCTACAGGATCTGCTCTGTGATCTTGCCAGGTGCAGTGGTAGATTGACTAGCCTGTAGTTCCCTGGATCTTTTTTTTTTTTTTTTTTAACAATCATTGGGAACTTCACCATACTGCCATGACCTTTCAAATGGCTTGACCTTTCAAATTGGCTTGGCAACTTCATCTGCCAGCTCCCTGAGAGCCCATGGATGGATCTGATCAGGTCCCCTGGACTTGTGCACCTTCAGGTTCTTTAGATGATCTTGAACCTAATCTTCACTGAGAGAGGGTGGATCTTCCTTCTCCCAGTTATTACCTTTGCTTTCTTCAACTTGTGCAGCGTGAGTAGAGCCCTTGCTGGTGAAGACTGAGTCAAAGAAGTCACTAAGGACCTCAGCTTTCTCTGTATCTCTTGTGACTAGCTCTCCAATTAACGTGTGTCAGAGGTAAACATAGCATTACTGAGCAAAGTCAACTGAGCTTGATTGCAAGACCAGCATACCTTGCAGTGAAATACAAGTTAGCTTCTGATGCTTGCATGTGCTGTGTTAAATGTTTTCAGACTTGATAATAATAATAATAATAATAATAATAAAATTCAAATTCCAGCAGGAAGAGTAGAAATGCTTCCTGGTTCTGTTAACAATTTACTCAAAACTTACCACTGCAGTTACAGCCATATTCTGTGACAAATCATGAAAGTGGTAAGAGAAGTGCACTCTCTATATATTGTCAAATACATCATTATACTGTCTTGGGCAGACAGTATTTCCTAGCTTCCCAGTGTTGCTTCAAGAGTCTGAAGTAATGCTGCTTTCTTCTTATTCCTCTCCAAGAACTTCTGCTCTCAGCTGCCCAACACATTGCTGGGTCAACTTGTTTGTAGTTGATCTGCCTTCTGCACGGACCATCTTTGGGATCAGTTGGTTTTCCTCACTTCTGACTTGGCATTTCTTACCTCTTATCTCACAACCAGCTCCTTCCACTACCATTTGACAGCTTCATATGCAATTCACCATCTGTCTTCCTACTCCATTTTGTGTCCCTGACCTGCCTGACTCGTGCACTTAGTGCTTTCCAGCATCCCTCCCCCTTCTGCATTGCTTTAGTACCATTTCCCCTGTCTTTTAGCGCTCTCTAACCGAAAAGCACATGAAAATACAACTTGGCTTCCACTGGAAGTTTGGAACATCTGTGTCTTCTACAGCAGGAGAAATACATGAGCTGCTAATCTTCTGAGGAGTCATTGCTTCTGATTTTTCAACAACATACAGTAATATGTAATATGAAGCAAGAAAATACAAAAACAGATATATTACCTGTTTTTTCTAACTTCTCTATTTGCAGTTTGGAGTGTGTTACAATTACCTAGCAATGTGGGATTCCGGATCAATTTCATTAATCAGTTCATATAATGTGTTCACACAATTCAGCCCAGAAAGAATCCTGTTAATAAATCCTTCAGAATAATGTTTTGAAAAAGATTTAGTAAGTTTGATTTATTTCATACATATCAATTGTTCATAGGTATGACAGGCCTATTTAAAAGGCATTTAATGGCACTTTAGAGATATTGAAATTTTTCTGATGTTTATTTGGGGTAAAAGCTACTTCTGCTGTCCAGAAAGAAAATGATATTCACTAATTTTTTTGTGAAACACATTCACAGAGCTGCCATTTTAAAACACAATATAAATGTGTGTATATGTATGTTTGTATATGCACCGATGTATCAACTTTCCTTTTTTTTTTAGCCCCCTAATTGCAGGCATACCAAAATTTTCAATTATCTATTTGATGTTCTTCAAATACGAGATACATAGTTATTTCTTCAGCTGAGAACCAAAGAACTCCATGGTGGTAAAATAATATCCTGTATTTTTGTATGTTTTTCTCTTCTGTTCCCAAAGAGACTACTTAAGCCCAGCCTCAGGTTTTCAGAGCCTGCAATTTCGTTTGCTAGAGAACAAGATCGGTGTTCCCCAAAGCCTGAGGGTCCCCTACAACAGAAGGCATTATCGTGATAACTTCAAGGGAGAGGATTATGAACTACTGCTGAAATCAGAGCAAGAACCAACGCTTCTGCAACTTGTGGAGGTAATAATATTTGGCTGAGACCTTGCTTAAATGTTTTACCCTTTCCCTTGAGAATGTCCTTCGCTGTTATAAGTGGTAATCTTTTTTCCTTGAGAGAAGCAAGAATGCTGACAGGTTTCAAGTAAATCACATTTTGAATTCTTATCAAAATTGGTATGAAAGAGTTGGGCATTATGAAACCAACTGATTATTTTTTTCCCAGCTGTTACTCTTGTCTGAAAAACATAACTTAGCATAGTAAATAGTAAATGACATTGCAGAAATCCGAGTTGTCTAAAAATATTAATGTATCGGGTCATTTGCATTGTTTTTCATAACTACAAACCTTTATAGAAGAAAAATTTTTAAATATTCCAATGTTGGTGAGGAGTATTAGGCTATAAAAAAAACAGAAAACAAAAAATGCCAACCCAAAATGAAAATGAAAGAAGGTCAACAAGTGTTTCTTTCCAACTTACCTTGATTTAATGTCCTTGACTGAAAATTGCATTGCTCAAACATGGCTGTTTCTTTAACTCCATTGTCCTTTTCACATGCAAACTTAACTACTAAAGAACAATGTAATATAAACCTCAATAAACACAACTACGTCTCTACGAAAAAATTATTCTCCATGCTTTCATTCGATGACACCCGCTGCAGAATGGGTAAGAAATCTTTGTAAATTTCCTTCTCTTCCTGGTTGTCTTTGGATAAGAAGGAGCTGAATAAAATTGTCTTTAAAAGGAGTGCGACCATGCAGGTTTTGACTTTTTCTCCTTATTTTCATTACCATTGTTAAAAGGAAATCAAAGAGGCTGCTAACTGCTATGTGCATTTTCATCTTTCATCTACATCACACATTCTGATATAAGCTAATGTCAGATGGTGTGAACAGTATTCATGCTGATCAGATAAAAAACGGCTATTCTAGCAGATGGTTCTATATTTTCTGACATTTATCTTAGTTTATTCTGTATATGTGGAAGAACATTGTTTCATTAGTCTACAAGGGAATGAGTTTTAATGAGAGAGCATTTATCTTCTAACTGATAATTTAACTTGTAACCTATGTGTGTGTTTGCATGGCATCATTATACAGGCACAAATCTTCCATGTGGACATCCTTACTCCAGTTAATTTGCACCTGCATGAGTAATAAACCAGAACTATAGCAATGTAATTTATATTGCTATAAATTGTAATTCTAGAGTATCGTGTTTTCATTATGAATAGTTGAACACATTATTATTGTTAAAGGCATGGCTGGAAAGAACTCCAGGACTTGAGGCAGAAGGATTTGATTTCTGGGGCCAATTTGAAGTGAATATTTTAAAAGGACTGGAAGAGGAATTTGCCATAGTACAGGTATGTTCTGTTGATCCAACTATATGCAGAGACAGCTAGAAATCACGTTCTTTTAATTGGCATTTTGGCCCACTCCTGGTTTCTCACTTCATTTAATCTTCGGCAGCCAGTGTTTGCAAGAAGCATAAAAATCACAAACGCTACCAGGAAATCTCAGTAAGTCTATAATTTGACATCTAGGAACACCTCAAGCATGTGCTATGTGGATTATTTTTTCACAAAAGAAAAGGGAAAGTATCACAGGAAGAAAATTAATCTTACTGAAACTGTCACCTTGAATGCTTGCATCTGAAGTTCAGAGTAAAACTCCACAAAGTTTGGGCCTACAAGTAAGGAGTGTCACTGTATACTGACCTTTACTACTTCACAGTACACAGCACTTAGCTGCTATGTGACCATCTGAATCACACTGGCAAAGAAGCAAGAAAAATATCCCCAAGTGCTGTAAAGCTTGTAGGTATAACAAGTACATTTTTAAACGGAAGAAACAGTATAACAGAAGAATATACTAAGTTCCTGAGAATATTCTTACAGCTTTCTGATTTATCCAGCTTTTCTAGCTAAGTTTTCTAACCCATAGCTGTGCAAAATGTCCTGTTTCTGCCTTGAAAACTAAGAAATAAAATAATTAGACTCCAAATGAATTAAGATTAGCTTAGTTCTGAAGCTTCTAAGAAAAGCGAAGATGTAAAGAAAAGTGATGTTAGTTTGTTTGAACATCTATTCATATGAATTGCGTTGTATTTAATTGCACAATTTCTGGTAATTCTTTTTTTTTCTTCTTTCTTTTTTTTAAAGAACAGTGACGCAGTGACTTGCCCACCTTATTTGACAATACAGTTCTTACACTTAAGTGTAAACTTACAGAGTGTTTAGATGAAAATAGAGGTTAAATCATGGGTCATTCAAAAGCCTGATTTTTCCCTACTGAATTCTAAAAAAAAAACAAAACAAAACCAACCTTCTTTTTGATTTAAATATCAAAGGCCAAACCAGAATCAGAAGAAAAAGAGGACTTGTTATCCGAATTTCAAAAGCAGAAGGATATATTACTTTCATTATTTGATGAAAAACGGCATGAACACCTGCTTAGTAAAGGTAGAGTATATTAATATACACATTCGAATTTTTAAATATGATAAATACAGAATAATCACAATAGCACTACATTTTCAGGATAACCATCAACAAACTAAAGATATCTGTATTTTGCAGGAGAAAGAAGACTGTCTTATAAAGCTCTGAAGGGTGCCCTAATGATCTACTTCTACAGGTAATGTTATAAGACGTATCAAAGTACTTTCAGTGCTTGTTGGCAGCTGGAAAGGTGGAAGCAAACTGTTATCCAAAGCGTCCTAGAAAGTTTTAAAGCATTTTCCAACCAAGAATTGAAAAAGACAGATTAAAACTTAATTGGCTAAAGTGCTTGTTAGAATATCTACTGGTATTTCGATACCAGCTTGGGAAAAAACACATGTTGAGTGTCTTTTGTTGCTGAAGTGATAGTTAGAAATATATAGCTCATCATGAGAGGTCTTACTGTTCTCTCTTTCATTTTCCAAGAGAGGAGCCCCGCTTTCAGGTTCCATTTCAGCTTCTCACCTCTCTTATGGATATTGACGTACTCATGACAAAATGGAGATGTAAGTTGCACTCTTTCATTGAGATACTCTTTTTGATTCAAGAAAACTGTTCTATTTCACGTTCTGAGACTCATACCTAGAGTTTTAGCATTGAGCTTCTGAGTTTGTCCTTTAAAAATAACTTTTTTTTTTTTTTGTACTTTGGCCAAGAGGAAAGGTGAGCAGCTTCCTCTGTGATCAGTAGATATATAGGTAAAGCTATCACTTTCATGACATGTTTTAAGCTAAGCGAAAGATTTTTAGGGATAGCAATATGTTTTCCCAAAACCTCATCGTGATGACTGTTCACATGGAAATATTCCTTCTGCTCTTTCCCTATCTACCTACCTACCTTTCCCTATCTACCTACCTTTAGATAACTACAAATTGATGCGTTAATTCCGTATTAACAATCATTTTATGTTAGCTGACTTGAGTGGCATACTTAACTCCTACCTTGCTGAAGATCTAGTAGCTCATCTCTCTGTATCCTCTGATAATGCAGTATTCACCTTGATGTGACCCTTTGTTTATTTTTTAATGCTGGCTATGTGCCATGCCCTTTGTATGTACTGTTTAGATAACCATGTCTGCATGGTGCACAGAATGATTGGCAGTAAGGCTGGCACAGGAGGATCATCAGGCTACCAGTACTTGCGCTCAACAGTGAGGTAAGAATAATGCCTTTTACCTACCTTGATGCTGTTCATGGATGTTGTACTGCTGGGAGATAGATTTCAGACAGCTCACTAAAAGTTAGAGCCATCATTCCTCTTTTGGGACTGTACTGAGCATTTCCCATCCAAGTTGTACATTTACTTATCAGGTTGATACATGTGAATTCTAAGTCTTTTGTGGCAAAGGGCTTTGATCACTCATGCAAAGTGCATTTACAATTCTCAGTCAAGGGATTAGACATTACTGTGATAGGAAATAATGCAGCATTAATATTGTTTACCTTGTGTGCTTTCCAGCCCAAGTTAATACGCGATGCAGGACGAAAGTTAGTCCCAGATGCTGTGCAACTGAGTTTCTTTATTTCTTAGTGTGACCTCTAACTGTATAAACTAAGATACATAAACTTAGTTAATACCCTCTGGCTGTGCAGGTGAAAATCAGGAACATCTTCTGTTGGATGAAGCAGAGAAGGAATTTAAAAGAACAGAGGAACTGTCCTTTCTTTTTTTAGTGGATGGTTTTGAACTTAGCACAGAACTCCCTGAACAGTCAGAACTTAGACAAAATTTTGAGCATTGCAGCAGAAAGATGCAGCAGTAGCTCCTTTAAATCTTATCTGCTGAGCCCTAGAGACAGTTAGGACTGAACCTTGAACTGAACTTAAACTCTGGAATACTAAGGAGAAGAATGGTTAGTGCAGAAACATTATTAAATATGTGAGGGTACGGTACCTGAGGATTTCAAAATTGTGGCCCTTCCGCTGGCATGCACAGCAACATCAATCGTTCCAATTGTCTTTTCCAGTGACAGGTACAAGGTGTTCGTGGATTTGTTCAATCTTTCAACATTTCTAGTGCCAAGACACTGGATACCAAAGATGAATCCAACGATTCATAAATTCCTTTATACAGCAGAATACTGTGACAGCTCCTATTTTAGCAGTGATGACTCTGACTGAACTATCTAGACTGGTTGCTGCGAAGAACTTCAGAACATTCACCCTGAACTATTCCTGATACTGTTCCTGAACTATAGCAACTGTTCTCATCAGCGTGGGTGTGTAAATATTTATTTATGTACGACAGAACTAGGTGAATACTCCACTTGACTTAGTGAATAAATTTAATTGTCTGTAGAGAAAATAATCTTGCACTGATTCAGGCTCTATTAAAGAAAAAAAATCCAGTTCAAACTAATGGCTAGCTAAATTGAATGTTTTTATCTAAAAATCTATACTTGGAGACAGGAAAAAATTATACAGATTATCATCATCACATCTTATATGTACATATATTTCTGTCAGTTTACTTAATGGCTGTTAGTAATTTACTTTGAGTTGAAGATGTAATTATTCTCATCAACTTAAGATGATAGAGAGCTGTAGAGTTCCAAAAGAAATTTCAGGTTAAGATCTTCAAAAGCTGGATTTTGAACAAATATCCTGAATCTGTGGAAACCCAAGCCTCTGGAATTTTCTTACAAAAGAATATAAAGGCCTTAGAAATACTGTTAAGAATAGTAGAGATAAATGCCTACTTCACGCTTCAAATAAAGCAGTATTCAAGTTATTCTTTTGTTGTCTTCTTCTAAAACAAGCAAAACATTTGCACAACAATATGACAGCTGTTTAGAGTATTTCTTTAATCAAAATATCATTGAAACGAGGATAAAATTGTTGCATCATAAAAGTGAGGTAACTTTGACCACAGGGTAGGATAAAGCTGTGTCATCTTCTCATTAGATGGACTGTTGCTAAATGCTTCTCTGGAAAACACGTTTTCTGCAGGCCTTAAATTCTGGTGAGGAGTTCTGTATCTTTGTGCTCTAGTCAGGCTTGGTTGTACCACATCAGAAGCATAGCTGGACCTTCAATGTTTGATACTGCTATAAAAACACATTGCTCTGATGCCAATTGAGAAGTTTAGCTGTTTTTATCGCATCCCATCAGGAAAGTGTGCTGTTTGTTGTCTGTAATCTGCTAAGGTATGGTCATACTACACAAAATGCTTCTCCTTTTGTTATTCTGAAGTTTAAGCCTGTTAGAGATGGGAAGAGAACTGGACATCTAGCACTTAGGTCTTTTTTTTCCCCACATAAAATAATGACTCTTAGAGAATTAAGGTGACAATACAAGACAATGATGAACATTCATGGCATCTGTTATAAAATCATTACACTAATCATTAGCAGGGTACAGTGAGTGCAAAAGTTATAGAATTGCTTCAAAGCTTTTCGTAACAGTGCTCAATAAAGGACACAGGTAAAGCATTCCAGACGACAGAGTCAGAGCATCTTAGAAATGCTTGTTGTCAGTTCTAGTTACATTTGCCTCCAACTGTAGTTACACAAATCAGCAAAGCTGGAACCACCTTATGATTCCCAGCAAATCTCTCCTACATGAGTTTAATATTTCTGTAGGGAAATCTGCTCTACTTGGAATATGCTGTAATTCCTAACTTCCTAAAGGTGGCAAAGACTTTACATCTATCTACAGCCAGACTTTTTTTTCTATGATAGATAATTTTTTCACTTGTTTCACAGCTGTTCCAGTGTAAGCTGTGAAGTAGAGAAAAGAGGAGTGTGGAACTGAGAGCTACCAAAGCACAGAATGGTTGGGTTGCAAACATTTCTGTCCTGGCAGGGCAGAGATGATGATAAGCCACTCGAATGGCCTTGGTTCATCCAAATACAGTTTCCTTCTTGCTCTCCTACCCCTGTAACAAATTAATTCAGAAGATTACCATATTTGAGGCCCTTTTCAAAATACACCTTCCTACTTCAAAAATCTCTGAAGTCTTATCTACCCAACAAAAGGAGAAAGACTGAAATAGAAGGACTACAGTATTACAGAGACCCTGGCTGCTCTGGAGATTGCTTCATGGCTATTTCACTCCTCTGTTCATCTAGCTTTAGAGAAAAATGTAGGATTTCACGAAAAGGAGGTGTCAACCAGAGATGCTAGAAAAGACAAAACAGGCAGTAAAACGTAAGTGTTCTCTCCTAGCACCCTCCTCTCCTAATTAAAAGCAGACAACCATTGTGTTTCTGATGCTTAAAGCATTTTGATTATACTCCATCATACCACTGATTAGTGGATACAAATTTCATATTTGCTACCACTTCTTTTCTCAAAAGAATTTTTAAAGGAATGTACTTTTTAGTAATTGGTACCTAAGTTCACCTTAGCAGTTTCAATTTCTCTTTGCAACTTCCTTCTGCACGCTCTGTGGTTGATTTGAAGTCTTCTCATTCCGTGGGAGAACTGATACATAACACACATGCCAAATAAAAACATACTTAAAAACTCCAGCCGACCACTTCCTGGGAACTTCCAGGAACTCTTCGTGCAGTCTGTTCTTATTTTAGGAAATGTTGCTTTGAAGTAAAATCTCCATACACAGTGTATGCTAAATGATAATCCTTACTCTTTAGCCGGAATCAAACAAATACTGATGAAACTGTATCTGCTATTCCTATAAATGAAACAAACAACAAACAAAAAAACATAATGAATACTAGAAACAGAGATGTGTCACCAAATAAGTTATCAGAACACATATTCATATTATGTCCTCTCTCTTCCATGCACTGAGTATTGGCATAGGGTGGCGGCAGAAAAAAACACCAAAATAAACAGCTGCAATTCTTATTTCTTCACTGCCTGATATTGTTTGTAGTTGAAACCTATTCTTCTTCTTCCTCTGCGTTCATGTTCAAAACTCAAGATCTTGAGGATTCAGCACAGAATCCCTGCAGATTTACCTGTCTTAGCTCTAGATTCAGAAACTTGGCAGAAAACAAGTATTTAACAATATAAAAGCCACTCAAGTGTCAAGAAATGCAAACAGCAGAAGAGGAAGGAGATGGAGCTCGCGATAAAAGGACGTACCTCCGTACCTTGCACAAAAAGTCACAGACATGGTGCACAATTCTGAAGCACGTGCAGATCCACTTTCCATATCTGTTTGCTGAACTTACATATGTGCATCCACCTGACCAGATCCACAGTTGTTTTACTTACGCTGCGTATAGCAACATCATTAGCTTAGGCTGATGATACACAACTGTGCACCTGACAATGCCATCACCTCTCCATGGTAAGGTACTGTCATACTTCAATTATTATGGCTTATGTATCTTAACATTTGTGTGGTGTTTTTCAATGAACCACGTGGCTAGGTTGAACCAATGACCGCTGTTCTTCTATCTGAACTCATCTAACCTCATTCAAAACGTAGCAATGATATGTATTTCCTCTGTGAGGATCCCACTGTATCACTTTACTTACATGGAACAACACGTGGCTCTTATCGCTTGCACTGTTTTTCAGACTTACCACAGACATTGCTGCCTATCTTAACACGAACGTAGCCATCTATTCCCCATGTGCGGCCCCAAGAGTTCTGTACAATCCAGTAAGGGATGCTACCTGGAAAATACATTTTCAGCAGCTGGAGACAATGTGATCATTAAGAGGTATACGAATGCTAACATTCTATACAGTTAATTAGCATTTTAATATCTCATAGGATGCTGCCTGGATAACATTATACACAGAAGCCTCCTATTGTTCATAGAGAGGACTAACACTTCAGTGTAAGACTGGATATACCCTATGTTAGGGTAGGGATATAGATACCCATGTTCTTGTCTTTACAGGGATATCAAGTCCCACTAAACCAAAGGAACACGGAAAAGAAGAATTTCCTGGGATCAGACTGCACTTCCAGAATTGAGCTGACACCAGCTCAGTTCTCAGATTGTGGATTTTAATATCCTGCCTCACAGGAGGCAAGCTGCAAAGATGAGAAAACAAAACTTAGAAGTTCAGTTGATGTAAACATACCTGTTCTGTCAAAACCAGTGATAAGTACAGCATGATTTGCTTTTCCACTGGAGCAGTGATACTGTATGATCCCACCAAGATAATCCTGCCAGCTAACTGCATCTACTGTTACTGCCAAAGGTCCCCAGTCAACAAGTACTCTCATCATCTCCTCCTCCTGACCACTGTGGAAGCAGTGAGTGATAACACAGAGTTTAAAGTTGGCATAGTAAAGCAATTTGAGAGGCAGTAATCTACTGAAGTACAATTCAATAATCAAATAATTAAGCTTTTTCTTATGAGTTTTACAAATCACATAACATACATCAGTACATACACATTTTATTCACTACAATACGAGGCACACAAACTATGGATCAGGTGCCAGTCCAAAGATACGAGGCTGTTAAAAAGCCTTGGTCAAGTGGGCAACACTAAGCACCATGTACATCTTATCCCCCACTCCTCTCAATTAGAAAACACCTGTATATTGTTACTGCCCCTTAGTTTTTCAAACATTCAGATGAAATTAACCTCATAACCTTTGGCTGACTCCAGTTAGTGAACAGTATAGTGAAAGTACAGCAAATAAAAAGAATCAACAGCAGTTACCTGAAATCATATGCAGCAAATCCTGTTATTGAAACTCCAAAATCTGAGTGAGCGAAATAGTGGCACAGTCCTGTCTGAGCTTTAAAAGTGTACTCTGAATCTCTCACAAGTTTGACTTTGGTCTGCAAAGAGATTAATGAATGAATGTGTTTGATTCAGTCCAGTCAAAACTGGACGCTCAAATGCAAAGAATGAGCCTTGCATAAATGGCCTCTTCTACAGTGGTACTGTACAGCTATTGCTTCAGTTGATTTCAATGGTCAAAGAGTATGATTCTCATCCCTTGTGGGTTGATTTATTGCATTCACAAGCAACATATATAGATTGTGAAATTCAAATCAAGTTTCAGTTCTGCTTGAATTAACAATCCTAGGTTAAATAAATAACCATATACACACAAACAAAAATCAGATGATCCGTAAAGCACATATTCCCTCTTCCCCATCACTTCTTCCCCTGTAAAAACAAAACGAATCAAGCAAACAAAAACGGTGCAAAAAAAGGGTTCAAAATTTATAGAAAGTTTCAAACCTGATTCAGCCAGCTCAAAGCAGTTATTGTGGAACCACCACTGCAACCATAATTACTGTACGAGCAATCGATAACCTGCTGCACGCTGAGTTCTTCCAGATTATTTCCTTTAATTGCATAGGCAGACTCTATACCACCCACAACACTGAAAGCCCAGCAGCCTCCACACTGGAAGAAGATAGGAGGAAAAAAAAGTCAGCTTTGCTTTTTTAACACCATATGGAAAACTGGAAGTATAAAGAGTTTTCCAATGACCTTCATTTACCACATCACTTTTTATCTTCACTTTTATGGCATTACAAATATGGCACTGTTTTTTATCCCTACTGTGCTACTCAGTGAAAACTAAAAATGAATTAAAGGTGTCATATTTTAATGATTCCTTCATGACTCATTTTTGCTAACATTAAAACAGCCCTTTAAAACAGGCCTAGTGACACTTTCTAGTGCTAGATATGTATTTTCTTAATTACAGACTGAGACTTGGGCAGAAATTATTTTTAACCACGTTATTACGCTTTTGAAAAGGATGCACTTAAGGAGACAGCCTGTGGTTTTCTGTTGTCTGAAGAATTTTATATAAATATATTAGATTACAACTTAAGCAGCAGTAAACCAAAATTAAATGGGAGAGAAAAAAATTCTTAATTGATATCACAGTTAGTTTTCTCAACTTTTTAAACCGTGGTGATTTAAACAGAGAGCACAGAGCTTATTCCTAGGTTACATTACACAAAGGAAAGATACTGGGTGTTCAAAAGCTGAGTGCTTCTTATCCTGTTAAGTGTACCAGATGATTATAGCCTATCTGGGATGTAACCAGTTGGGCTCTATTTTCCTGCCATGAAATCACCTCCATGGAGGAGGAGTTTGGTGATAAAGGTATGGGTCTTGACTAGCCATGGGCACTCCAAGCAACAGATCCAGGAGTACAGAGGACAAGAGGTCAAGTACTGAACACGCTTCAGTCTCCAGAAAAAATAAAAATTAAAAAAAAAAAAAAAAATCACAAAGCACTCATGGTGCAAAATATCCGCAGACTTTACCCCCAAAATGTATTATACACAATTAATCACTGTACAATTAACAACTTTTACCTGCGATGCTCTATACCTAAGCCCACTCTTCATAGAAGGCTGTTATCAGTACACAGAGCTCAGAGTCTTGAGGCAGCGCTGATCCTTCCCTGTCCTTCACTGCGCTCTATGATGTACCTCCCAGAACTGTCTCTAACCTGTGCTTGAGAATCAGCAAAAGGAAATCACCGCCACTTACTGTCTGCTGATTTCTCACTTCTGCAATGACTTTCTTGTCCCTCCAGTCAAACTTCTTTGGCAAAGGTTTTTCCTTTCCCTTTGGCACTTTTATGTATCTGGGGAGTTTGTGAGGTATGCTTCTTAAGTAAATAGCTGAACATGGAACACAAACATTTATAAATCTGCTTAAACAAATGACAAAAACAAATAAACAACACAAACCCAACCTGTTTTACTAGAAACCATATTGGTAACTTTGATCTGTAGTTACAATCATGAAATGGCACAGGATTCTCAAATCCATAGCGCAGTCGTCACAGTCCAGAACTAATTTAAATATTCTTACAGTTTCAGAAAGAACAGAAATATGCCGTGTGGGAAACATGAAGATAATTTTGTACCTTTGAACTCTTCAGGAAAGAGGTGAGAAAACTGATTTTTTCCATAGAAAGCAGATCCATTATCATTTGATGGTGAATTCAGTAATCTAATTCTTTTCGCGCTTTCCTGAATGAAAACAAAAGTACTGTGGCTGTTATTAAGTTAGCAGCAGTGAAAAAAAACCAACAACTGTAAGAGCAGAAGGTTACCAACAGCAAACGTGACCATAGAATCAGAGAACCACTGAAGTTGGAAAAGACTTCTAAGATCACCGAGTCCACCCACCAAGCCAGCCCCACCATGCTCACTAACCTGCCTGTCAGCGCCACATCCACCAACACCTCCTGGGATGGTGACTCCCCCACCTCTCTTGGCAGCCTGTGCCATTGCCTCCCCACTCTTTATTAGAAGTAGTTTTTCCTAATATCCACCCTGAACCTCCCTCCCTGGCACAATTTACAGCCAGAACCCCCTTGGTAACTTGCTGAGCTCACATTCAGCTCAGACTCACCCTGGGCTCTTATCAAGCCAGTCTGAAAGTGATTAGACTAATTTTAGCTTCGGGAAGCACACAAAGAGACACAAAGTGCACAGATGGTATAAAATCAATATAAGACCAACAAAATAAGCTGACAACAAGTGGTGCCAAAATCATCTGACGCCCCTTGTCGGGCAGCACAACACGGAGACGCGTGAAAACATTTCATCCTTAGATAAGATTTAACCTCGCCTCGACTTATGTCGCAGAACTAACATAGCGTGTACGCAGCATAAGGAATACCCAAGGGGGACCCGGCTACTGCCGTCATGCTGCCCCCTGGCGGCGGGAGCGGGGAAGGAAGGAACCCGCAGGCATAGCGGCGAGCGGGGCAGCAGTGCAGCAAGGAGCGGGCAGCAGTGCAGCAGGGACTGGGCAGCAGTGCAGCAGGGACTGGGCAGCAGCACAGCAGCACAGCAGCGCAGCAGTGCAGCAGGGCAGCAGGGCAGCAGTGACCTACCCGCAGCGCCGCCGCTTCTTCCTCCCGTCCTCCTCCGTTCCACGGAGGACGCCCAACAGCGCCCGCGGGCACCGGGAACGCGGCGTGGGCCGCTCGCAGCAGGCAGCACGCCAACCCCAACGCCAGCACCCCCATCATCACCGCGGGCCTCCCGGCCGCGCCCCGCACCCTGCCGGCTTCCTGCCCGCTCCGCCCCCGCCTGCCGAGTCATAGCGGGTGGGGTCTCAAGAGACACCCCCACGTCGGCACAGTTTGCGGCCGGCTGCTTGCAGGGAGAGGCGGGGTTGAGCTTCTCGTTTGCATGGCTGTGCAGGAGTAGGGCAGTGCGGCGTGCGGGCGCTGCAGCCGCTGGCGGCGAGGCAGGAAAGGGCGAGGGCTGGTGGTGGTGGTGATGGCTGCAGAGTTTTAGGAGAGAGAGCGTAGTTGTTTCTTGGGATAGCAGAAACGCGGCTTGCAGCTCTTAGCATGTGAAGGGGCCAGTGAGGAGCAAGCAGGAGCGTGGCTGTATGGGCGTGATCCGTCGCTTCCCTCGCGTGCTGCTCCTGAGTCAACTCCGTCTCTGCTCTCTGCAGCTTTTCCTCACTCAGGTGTGGGGAGCGCGTTCTGTCGTGTTTATTTCCTAGCTCTGAAGCAACGAGGTGCCCCGCTCCTGTTTCACGTACCCGAGTTTGCTCTCTTCTGGAAAATGGCTTTCAAACAAAGAAGAAGTATCTTATTTTATGCTGGTAGCTCATGTTGGAGGAGGTGCCTGATGGCTCAGTCGGTGCTTGCCTGGTGTATCCCCCCGGTGTGGCTTTGCTATTAAAAAGCAATGGGAAACTTTCTCTGGAGTATGCGTTATCGGAATTATTATGTGCCAGAGGAAGTGAAAAACAAACAAACAAAAAAAACCAGTACTTTATGATATACCAACAGCTTCTTCCAGTCTATCCTGCTGGTTAAGGAGCTCGTATTTGTGGTGTAGAACTGCCTTTGCTGTGAAACACATGAGGGCAGCAGAGGACTTTTGGAAAGGTAATACCAAACCGTGCGGTTCCTTAAAAAAAAAAAAAAAAAAAAAAAAATAGAAATAAGCAATCTTAAAGGTATCCGAAACAGGCTCACGTTAAAATATAGATTTATAGCATATCGACAGGCAGGCAGCCCCTGCTCTGTTCTGAATTACTCTGGTATAAATCTAGTCCAGCTTCATAAAGATAAAAGAAAATATAGAGGTCACCCCAGGCAAGTGATCTGTGTGATTTTATTTTATTTTATTTTTTATTTTATTTTTTATTTTATTTTTTATTTTATTTTATTTTTATTTTATTTTATTTTTATTTTATTTTATTTTTATTTTATTTTATTTTTATTTTATTTTATATTTTTTATTTTATATTTTTTATTTTATATTTTTTATTTTATATTTTTTATTTTATATTTTTTATTTTTTTTGACTTTGTAAGATTTTTTTTTTCCCCTGGAATTCTATTGAATATTCTATTGGTAGATGCTTATTTTTTAATAGCATTTTATATCTTTGCTGCTCTTGCTGTTTGCTAGAAATATTTAATGAATATTTCTTCCAACGCATGCTAAAAGAAGCAGCAATAATGTATATGTTTTGGAATCCCTAAATTCGTTTAAAAACACTTGCTTTGAATGAGGTATTCCAGTATTAACAGAACCTGTTTCTTAGTAGGTGCAAAATTCCCATTTTTAAAGTGATCCATAGCTGACACTGGTATAGTTGAAGGATTTTCATAGTATGACAGAGTTAGACAGCATACTTACACTTACTAGACTACCTTTATTTTTCTCCCCCCTCGCAGTGAATTTTCATGGATTACTCTTGCTGCACTTTGGCCTGTGTTTGTAATTACCATGGCAAACTGGGAAAAAGTACAGTAAGTGACTTCTGAGATGAAGATTGGTCTTCCAGGGTTGGGTAGTGCCACTGGTGGGTGCAGTTGTGAAATGTGGCAACCAAGTGGTAATTCACCTGTTGGGGTGATGTGTCCCCTGCACTTTATCTACATGGACTTTGGCCTTCCATGTCAGTAGAGGATGTTTAAAGAATGAATGTTTAAAAGGCAAATGAATCCCTTTGTATTGTGCAGTCCTCAGCCTGCTAAAGGAGAAATAATCTAAATCCTGCAGCAGGGGGAGCTGAGCGCCTTGTCTTGAAAAGGCTTGTAGGGAAATACAGCTTCAGAAGAAGCCTAAGGCTTCTACTCATTTAAAGGCTTGCAGTGGTTTTGCTCTCTAAATACAGTTGCAGTGGTAACAATTATTATGTTTAATTAAAAAAATGAAAATTGTAATTTTGGGGTGAAATCTGGTCCTGTTTAAGCCATTGTGAAGGTGAATAAGCAGCATTGCTGCAGCTAGCATTCTGAAGCCCTCTTTTATCAGCCTTGAGTTAGACTTCAAAGTTCATAAGCAGCAGAGGAAATTACTCATGGCAGTGTTGGTATTTGCAGGAATAATAACTTTGTAAGGGGTAGCTGGATTTTGAAAAATGTCTTGGTTGGCCGAGAATATTTTCCTGTTAGTTATCTGGAAGTGTTCAAGGCCAGGCTGGATGAGGCTGTGAGCAACCTGGTCCAGAGGGAGGTGTCCCTGCCTGTAGCAGGGGGTTGGAATGAGGGATCTGAAAGAGCTGTCAACACAAACCATCCTGTGATTCTATCTTCCTTTGCAAACAGTGAAATAACTGTAGGACCTCCTTCTCAAGCATGGCTCTGTATTTCACTTGAGTGTCCTAAATTCTAGTGAGTCTCCAACTTTTTTCTCTTATTCCTCTTCTCTCTTCAGTCTTTTCAGTGGAGTGAAATATGAATGCAGAAGGCTGGCTGCTTAATTATAGGATGAAGCGCTCCGGTTAGTGCTATTTTGCAGAATATCCTTTGGTAAATTTCTCTAAATCCTCCAGTTGATTTGCTGATGTATCCTTCCTGAATACATCAGCATCTTTGTCTAGTGAGAGGACAGGAGGACTTGCCAAATTCAAGTAGAAGGAGAAAGAGGTGCAGCTTAGAAATGTGTTTATCCTGCATAGATTTTTCACTCATTACTTTGGATTATTTCCTGTTCAGTTGTAAGAACTGAATTTGCTACTTAGGAAGAAGTGCAGTGGGAATGTGCCATATAAGGAGGACTTAGAAGTTGTTATACTGATGAAAAATCTGGAGCCAAAGTAAAGGACAAAATGGTTCAAGGCCTCAGATAATTTTCACTCCTCTAACATTGATGTAATCATCCTCTGAATCAGAATTTGAGCATGTTTGGGAGCTAAGATGTTGTAAGGAAAAGAACTGTGTGCACATAAGTTGTCAGGCAGCCAAGTCCATCCTGGGCTTGTAATTATACTTTTTTTTCCCACTTAAATTACTATTTTTTTTTTCAAATAAATATTGATTGTTTTATTAAGCTGCTCCTTTGTATACAAAAATATAGTTCCACAGTTATTGTTTGGTGCTGGTGGTGACTGAAGGTAGGGTAAACCAGGAAGAGTTCCTTTGAAGTGAATGTGGAATTGTCCTGATATATGTAATGCTGTGTAGATAGAGGTTCCCAGATGATTAAATTACATTGTTTTGAAAAATTTAGAGCATCTCAGGAATTGTTGTATACAGGGAAAAAGAAAATTTCATCGATTCCTCAAGTATTTATTGTATTTCATTGTATTTTTATTGTATATTATATAATATGAAGCATAATGGCAGCTTACTTCACACTTTCTCCTTTAGCAAAACTTAATCCTGGTTCTAAAAGGATGCTTCCTGGTGCCTGAGGCTTGAAGTTGCCTTGTTTGGGTCCATAAGGATATGGCACTTCTGCTCTAATTTGCTCAGGAAGTAGAAACCTTGTAGGTTATCTTACAAAGCAGTTATGATTAATTTAGCATTTATTGTTCTATATATTATAGATTATCATGTGTAGCTGACCAGAGAAAACTAGAAAATCTCTTGAAAATCCTGACTGTGGCAGGTGTTACCCTCTTAAGAGCAAAACTTTCTTGTAGCTCAGCTTTTCCTTGGGACATGAAGAATTTATGAAACGTGAAGCCCTTCTTTCTAGTAGGCAGGGCAGTCGTTGAAAAGGTCATCTTTTAAAACAGTTTGAAGTACGTTCTGCATTACAAAAAGCATTTGACATTTCATTTTTGCCCTGCTTTTTCACGTGTAGCCATGCACATAGCACCTATGGTGCATTTGCTGCTGTAACTCAGTAGTCAGAGTACAAGATCACAACTTGCTAGAATTTGAAGGAAAGTAGTTTCTGCTTAATTTTGGATCACATGTCAAATCCTTTACATCTACATTTAAGTTTCAGTTAAAATGATGAATATCACTGTAATTTTTTAAACATCTTTTTTAATAAATACCTTGAGGTAATTCTTAAAGGAATATATAGTCTGAAAAAATAAATATGCATTCAGGATTTTCAAGACAGAACTTATACGAGTGCTAAGTTGCAACTTCCTATGCTTTGTGCCCATTAGCTTTGTCAAAATGTTTGTTACCAGTGTGTCACTAGGCTAATGTTCTGCTGGTGAAATGTGTTGGGTTTTTTTTTTTGTGTGTGGTTGTTGCTGGGGTGTGGAGGCGTGATATTTATGAACAAGTGTTAATGAAGTCAGTATATTCAGCAATCAGTATATTCCCTGAGCTGTCTCGTGAAGAATCCTGCTAGCTGTTCACAGCTCTGGAGCAGACAGTGCTCTTTGTTGGCAGGTCAGTAGGTAGAGAAAGGAGATGTGTGACCCATGTTTCCATTTAATTTGAACAGAGCTTCTCTTTGAAGTGGCTAAAGAAGTTGTATAGCCTTGCTACCAGGCTGAACTCAGATTACCAGAGGACATTATTAAGAAGAGTATGTTACGTTGGAGTCTGCAACTCGAGTGCCTTAGCTGTGAGCCATGGACTCCCTGTGTTGTAGGTGGAACACAAAGCAGTATACTTACCAATAAAGCCAAGTGTATGGGTGCACTTTTCCTTAAGGATGCACTATCTATCTTGTAGTTGTGGAATGAGGTGAGATTGTCCCCTTATAAGCATTAAAAATCCTTTCTTTATGGAGCCAAATGCATAGGGAGATTTTTAATTTTTATTTTTTATTTTTTTGCCTTCCCAGCCAAAATATAGCCACTATGGCAAGTCCCTGTTACATCTTCTAGCAGCCTGGAGTGACTGAACTCTTGGCAGCCTCCTGCATCCCTACTTGAGCCTTCCTGTGCTCAAGAGATACCAGGTGACACAGGCAAAAATGAAGACCTTCACTGTTTTATTGGGATGCTGAGACCAATGCTCCTTTTTATTGACATTAAGCTTTTCTTAGGACCTCGAAGTTGAGATTAAGGCTTAATGCCATCTTGCTTAAAAGCTAAGTTTGTAGTGTGCTACAATTTCCTCACTATTTAAAACAGCATCCCATCAGTCTGTAGTTTTGTTCACTTGTTTTTCTGATCACCTTGGAAAGGGAAGGTTTGTTTTTGTTGTTTGTTTTTTTTTTTTTAACCTCCGCTGCAAATCAAAATATGAAGACAAAAAGATCAGCATGTGGTCTGCTGTAAATAGGTGTTTCTTAAGTGTGAATATAGTACCTAGTTAGAATAGAACTACTTGCACATGAAAGCTTGGTAAGTGATGAGCTGCAGACCCCTTTGGCTTGTCTGGTTAGCCTTCCTTAAATTCATTAAAAAACACTCTAGTGGATTTTAGTCTATGAACACTTCGTTCTTAATAATCTTGCAGTTGCTGAATTACAGCCTTTGGAGAATAGAAAGAGAAGCTAACAAGATGACAGAATCTAAAAATATCTCCTTACTTTCTATGTGAAGTATCCTTATAAATGCACTTGGTTCACTGAAACGTTGAACTCTGGGTTTTTGACGTAGTTTTCAGTAACTGTGTGGAAGAAATACGGAGTGGTTTTAAGGCAGGCTTAGTAGTTGAATTCTGATTCAATAATCTGGTGATTATTCCTGGTGAATCTGGTAAGATAGAAATTTTGACTTCTCAACTTAGTCGTTGTCAGATCAATTTGATTCTTGTAACCATTCAACCAACAAGGATGAAAATGTAGTAAGAGCAATTGTATCACTAATAAAACACGGTACTAAGTTGACTGTTCAGCAGACAGGATGTAGAAGGATAGAAAGCATAATAATAACTTCATTATGTTAAGAATTAATTTTTAGGAGAAAATCACATTTATTTTTTTTTTTATGGAGGATCATTTGAGTAGGACAGAGTAGGGACTGTTTAAAAAAAAAAAAAAAAATGACTCTATAAAGGACTTTGGACTCAGAGTATCCAAGAAAAACAGTAAATAGAAGGTATTCAGGTAGAATAGTAAGTAGAAGATATTCAGTTGAATCAAATGCACAAGAGTGGTGTGTTTCTCCTTAGTAAGAATTCCAAGGTTTGATCTAATAGTTGATTTACATACTGTATTATCCCTTTAAACTCTGTTTATGGGCTGGCTTGGCCCAGTTCTGTGACTAGTGGGGTGGGGGCACTTACAGATCCATGCCTCCGAAAAGGGGAAATGGGGGAAAAGGGTAGGGAGGTGAGCCCCAAAATAAAACAGCAGCAACGATGTGAGGAGAAACAAACTAATTTACTGAATGAGATATCGGAATGCAACACACTGTAATACGGTATAATGGAGTATAATTATAATAGCAGCTAATAAATATAATGAGTGTCTGAAAGCCAAAGCCTTACTGTAATGCTGAGGCGAGACGTGCGGTTGGAGCAAGATGAGCCAGACAATCAAAAAGGAATTTCAGGTGACCTACCAAAGCCTTTATTTGTTTCCCTTGAGTAGAAATGACAGCAGAACAGCAAACAGTCCTCTGGGGAGTGCAGTAGTTCTTCTCTTCTGGGACACGGACCTGGACCATTAACTCTTTAACTCCCAGTGCAATACATGATGTTATGATATGGAATACCAATAACCAAAAATCATAAAACCATGACAGTATGATGCATGTCCTACTCATGTAGCAGCAGGGATGAAAATGGTATTTTGCTCTTGCAGAGTACTGTACGTATTATGCAGGCACTCATTAAGTGTATTTGTGTTCTATTCTGCAATGAATAGCTTTCGTTAAAACATAATGTGCTATCAAGACAAAATTGTCTATGTTATTTTCCAATTCTTTTTCTTCACTTATAATCTACTGTACCATGTAAGCACTGCAATTTTAAGGGAGGTTCAGATGGACAGCTGTGGAGATTTCCACAGGAAAGGTTATACTGTTCTTGTGCCATTACAAGTTAGCTTTCCTAAAATCGGTATGTAACTGGAGAGCTAAAGCAGGCAGGATCCTCATGTGTTATATAATACCTTTCACGTTTGACTCGGTGTTTATGTGCCAAACAGAACGCATCTTAAAGTCAGGAGTAAGTAAATGATGGAAGCACCTACTTTTTGAAGGATTTGTTATAGTCCAGCTGTTTAAGCAAGACTGATAATCCAATTGTTAACTCTTCCTGGCTGACGTGACTTATACCTTGATTATAGGAGTTCTACAGTAAAGAATAAATAATGATTGCACAAAAAATCAGCAGCTGTGAAGCTCTGGTTTGATCACTTTTAAGTTCACTACTTCCCTGAAGCAAGTATTTATTTTTTCAGAAATGTCTGTTTTCTTGGGTCACCAAGGAATGTTTTTCAAAAAAGCCAGCAAAGCCAAATCAAATTCTCCATTTTTTTTGTTTCTGTGATCAGCAAATGAGTTATGTGGTGGGGTTTCTAATATTGTATGAAGCTTAATATATCCGAATTCCTAAAATTGCCTTGTTTTTTCATATCCTAGGTCTGTGTTGTATCTATTTCCAGGAGAAAATATGATGTTCAGAGCAGCAAGTCAGAGAAGAATTCAGCTTTTTCAAAGGCTTCCCTTTCAGAAGTAGGACTAAGTTTGAAAGAGCCTGATGTACCTACAAGTGTGTGCAGACTAAGAACTGACAGAAGTTGCTGGATCCAGTTGCATTTCCTTGGTCTTATGAGTAAGTATGCTAAGATTCATCTTAATTGTAGCTTCTTAACAAGTCATGTTCAAAGTGCTACGAATTGTGACTTCTTTCTGCTGCCTTTTGCCACAGAGTTCTGTGTAGGTTAGGACTCAGAATGCTCTCCTGTTTTAACAGCCTGGAGCGCCATGTCTCAGATGATTGCCTATTATTTGCCTGCTGTAGAGAGCCTGTTTTGCAGGGAGGCTGGACTCAGTGGTCTCTGGAGGTCCCTTCCAGCCCCTACAATTCTGTGATTCTGTTCCTTGTTTCCCTCCTTTTCTTTCTTGTTCTTCTGTTAGAAAACCTGTACGTGCAGCCTTATTACTATAAATCTGTACCTCACTCCATAAGGGCAACTGGCTGAGCCAGGCTGGCAGTACTGCATTGTCTGCAGAAATAAATGTTCTGCATTATCTTTTCAGTGCTGCAGTTCTCAAAATGGATTCTTTTTATTAAATCAGCACCTCTAAATGACTGCCTTAAAAACACTACTGTAATTTCATTAAATTTTCTTGCCTATTGGAAGTAGAAATACATATTGATATAGATAAGCAAGCTAATAGAAGTTGAAAGTAGCAAGAAAGCCATACTGATTATTAGTATTTAACTTCCTTGAAGTATGATTATCTGTAGGAAGGTGTTAGATAAAGCAGATACTGAAACAACTGACATTATATAGGTACTTTGATGTGTGAACTGGATGCAGTATATTCATTTATAAAAACACTTGTGTATTGTTGAATTTTCTCCTGGAATGTCCATTGTCTTAGATACTTAGGCAAAATGGGAATTTGATGAAGTGACACTTTTCCTTTTAAGATGCATTACTAAAAGAGGAAGTAAGAACAGCGAGTCAGCACCATGTGGCCATTCTGCTGTCTTTGAATGGTTGATGTGTTCCAGAGATCTTTCTGGTAAATGTCTTGGGATCATTCTGCAAGGTCTTCATAGAAGTTCAGTTCTGGTCACAAAGTTGTATTTGGATGCTGCAGTTTCAAGAAGACTGAAACATCTCCGTAAAATCTCCTTGGGACATGTGACAGATTTGTCATATGTCCTACCACAATGCTATTGTTTCACTCTCGTTGTTTGTATGGACACAGAAAAAAGCAATGGAGAATTATGCATTTGGTTTTGGTACCAGACTTCTGATTGTTGCACTCCTGTCTAGTTATTCTATCTAGCTGGTATATCAGATATCAGACATTATGATATTAAACTCTGTGTTTGTATTTAATATCCAAAATAAAATTTCCAGTACAATATATATCATTGCAAAGTGAATGAAGCAAATTTGGTGTCTGCTTATATCCAAGTATGTATGTGTGTGTGTGTGTGTGTGT
>NW_024962264.1:1050527-1104636 GCF_019238085.1 Lagopus leucura
CACATACTTGGATATAATAATATCCTATATATATATATATATATATAATATATATATATATATATAGCTTCTTCCAACTCTTCCCCCTCCACACAGTAGCTTGATTTGACTTGGTGGCCAGAAACTTATTAGCATTAAGGAATATAGTATTTTTGAGCCAGAGGAGGAGTGAGAAATATTGCTTTCTGCACATCTGTCAAAGGGCAGAAAGAATGAAAAAGGGAAGTAAATGATAGAATGTGAAAAATAAAACAAATTTTAAAAACCCCAACAAAATAAACAATAAGACAAACATAAACCCAACAAGTGCTACTTACTTTATATCCTGGCTGTGAGGTGACAGTACCAAGTCTGTACCAATCAAGTTGCTGTGATCTTACAATATTTGAGAGTTGGTCTGTAGCAGTCTTCCCACAGATGGCTACCAGCAAATTCCAGGATTTATGAGATGGTATGCAGTTACCTAGCCTTCTATCATATCTATCTTGTCCATGGGTGAAAATCCTAGTTCTTCTCTGTGTGATTGAAAGCTTCAGTTGGCCTTTTGAGTTTCCATTTTGTGTGACAGTGGAGCAGCGAACAACTTTCTTGTTTTGCCATGAAGATGAGCGGCAATATGCTCAGGTGTGAGTAAGTGTTGTAGCCCAGGTGTTCACACAAACACCTACAAGGAAACCAAGTTTAATAACAAAGTATAAGAGTGCAGTTTGGAGACCTGAAACTTTGCAGAAGATAATTCTAGTGTTCCAGAGGATGAGCTGAATGCATGAAATCAGTGTGTGTCTCACTATAGGATGCCAACTGTGGAAAAAGTACATCAACCTAAATGCATGCAAGACACTCAGTCTTAGGAAAAGAGCTTATTCTTAAACCTAATTCCAGGTCAATGAACCTTAGTTCATGCAAACAATATCATTTTAACAAAAACTTGGATTTATTGCCCTATGCTGTAAGAGCAAGGACATGAAAATCTGGTTGAAGGAAGTGATTATTCTCTTCTATTTGGCATGTGTGAGTTGCTCCTGGAATACTGTTTAGTTCTGGCTCCCCAGTACAAGAAACACGTTGATATACAAGAATGACTCTGGAGAAAATAATATCAGGGATACTAGAATGTGTTGTATGCAAGGAGCGGCTGAAAGTTGGATTTGTTTAGCCTGAGGATAAAACCATGGGAGGGTCTTATGCTGTCTGAAATTATCTGATGCTTAGTTTATCTGATGCTTATCTTAGTAAGACAAAACTCAACTCTTCTAGTAGGTGCACAGTGATAGGACAAGAAGCATCATATCTATGATAAAGCAGGTTAAATCCAAATTAATACAAGGAAAAAGTTTCATATTGAGGATGGTTAGACAAAAGAGCTGATTATTTGTGCAATCTTCATCTTTGAAGATACTCAGAACTCAAGTAGAGAACCTCACCTGGTTGTTCCTGTTTTAAACCTTATGTTCTCCAGAGTAGTTCCAGTGTGTATTGCTCTTGGAATCAAATTTCATGATCTGCTAGGAATGGTATAAAAAGAAAAAGGGGAAGAAAAAGCACCTCCAGAAAGGCCAGTTGCTGTTTTGCAAGCGGTTAGCCTTAAGGGGTATATGACATAGTTACCTGATTATGGATGTTCATTCCTCCTTCAGTTAAATGTACCTTTTATTTGTCAGATCAAGCTAAAATGAAAAAATGTTGAGTGTAGTCCCAGCCAACAGCTTCATTTCTCTCCAGATAGGTCTGAGACGTAAAATTACTTTTCAATGTTATATTTATTCAGGGAGACTATTTATGTTGGAGAATTCCCTCAGACTTTCTCAGCTTCCACTAGAAAATAAATGTGTTCATTTGTTGTTGTGATACTACCTTTGAGATGGCAAACATATTTTTTTTATGTACACGTTTTATATATGTATATATAAACAATGTCTATGAATTAATTAAAACAGTACCTTTTTACTGTCTACTTTTATGACACCTGGGTTGTGTGAGCATTTATTTCACATATAAAGTATGATCACTGTATTTCATGTATGTAGTCTTTAGCGTGAAGTGTTCTGGCACAAACAAAACATGATTTTCATGCTAGTGTGGCATTCAGACAGGAAGTTGTATCCTTCCCTGCAATAACAGAGAAAACAAACAGATTGTTTATACACCTGGGACTGAAACACTTTTAAAGCTCTTTGCCCTTGCTTCTGGGCTGTCGGAGTCTATATTATTTTGATTCATTTGCACATTAAAAAGTAATCTTGTGTGGATATGTAACTGAGAATTTGTTGTTTCCCAGAATTTCAGTCTCTTCTGCAAACAAAATTGACAAAATGAGTTCTTTCTGTGGAATCATGCCCACGCCTACATTGGTTAATTTGGGAATTTAATTCATGGTATGTTTGCATGTAATTGGTAATGTAGAAAAGTATGATAGAATCGTTTGGATTGGAAAAGAACACTAAGATTATCTTGTCCAACTGTCATCCCATCACTGCTATGCCTACTAAATCATGACCTTAAATTCCACATCTACCATTTTACTGAAAATCTCCAGGGATGGTGACCCACCGCTTCCCTGGGCAGCACATTTAAATCTATTACCACTCTTTCTGAGAAGAAATCATTCCTACTATCTAATGTGAACCTTTCCTGGCTCAATTTAAGTTCATTACCTTCCATCATATTGCTACTTACATGGGAGAATAGGCCAACCCCCACCTTGCCACAGTCTCCCTTCAGGTAGTTGTAGGGAGCAATAAGGTCTCCCCTGAGCCTCCCCTTCTCTCAATTAAACAATTCCAGTTCCCTCAGCTGCTCCTCGTAAGACTTGTGCTCCAAATCACTCACCAGCTTTTTTTTGCCTTTCTCTGAACACACTCCAGGACCTTGATGTCTTTCCTGTAGTGAGGGACCCAAAATGTAGTTTTAAAGGTGAATACTAAGCACCTCCTCAGTGGGTGGGTTGATTGCCTCCCTAATCCTGCTCACTATACTGTATCTGATACAACCCAGGATGCTGTTGGGCTTCTTGGTCACCTGGTCACACTGTTGACTCATATTTGGCTAGCTGTCTACTAACACCCCCAGGTTCTTCTCTCATATTTGTTTTTCTAGCCATGCTGGCCCAAACCTGCAGCAACGGGTAGGGTTTTTGGAATTGAAATGCTGGACCTGGCACTTGGTCTTGTTAAAGCTCATTCAATTGGCCTCAGCCCAGCTACTCAGCCTGCACAGATCCCTCTGTAGGGTCTTCCTACTGCCAGGCAAATCGACACTTCATCCTAACTTCATGTCATCTGCAGACTTACTGAGGGTGCATTCAATGCCCTCATCCAGGTCATCAGTACATTTATTAGAGAGGACAGGATGGTGAACTCCATTCACCATCATTCTCTGGGCCTGGCCATCCAGCTAGCTCAGCAAATGGCGTACCTGTCCAAACCATGGACAACATCCATGCTGTTGAACTAGAAGTTGTCCAAATACATGTGCACTGGATAAGAATTTGTCTTTGCTTAGCTGCTGAGTTTCTCTGTGCTGTGTTTTTTCTCTCAGTGAATAGGATGTAATTCAAGAATAATTCATGCTATCCCTTTCCACATTGTTGTCTGTTAAGTTAAAAAAAAAAAGAAAAAAAAAAGAAAAAGCCAAGTGTATGAGAACCTTTGAGTCATGGCCTGAACCACTGATTGAGCACCTGAGGAAAGGACCCAGTTAGCCTGGGAGCACAGGTGAAGGCAATTTACCTGTGTGATCAGAAAGGGTGGAAGCTGGCTGTACCTCTCTTACTCTCTTCTCTCTTAGACCTTATTTAAGGGCTGACTGCCGCTGGGTAAGATTTATTTCTGGAGATCCCTCCCTGGAGCTTTCCCCTGCAAACCTGGAATCTTCTGATACAGGTAAGCAATCTTCTTTCCTTCCTTTATAGCGCCTTTCTATTGTGCTGATCCTCCTGTCATATTGATCTACCCAATTGCTACGTGTTTAATGACTTAATCCAAGCTGAAGTTCAGTTTGTGGAAATTGGTCGCCAGCCTGATCGTGTCCTCTTCCACGAAGGTAGTTGAAGGACAATCAGAAGTTTCAGAATCATCAGAATGTGACAGTGGATGCCTGTTCCTCTGTAACTGAGGCCTTCAGATGGGAGGTTGTAGTTAAGACCACCCTGCTGATTTAGGGTGGGTGAAAGATCTGACCCAGCTTCCTAAAACGGGGATGGCCCAAGCACAGACGGTGGCACCTATCTCAGCCAAAGTAGTAGTCTGTCTTCATCACCACGGAAAGAAGATCCTAAGTCCAGTGATGTATTGTAGCGATGTACCAAAAGAAACATTGGTCACTCCACCAGAGAAGAGTCCCTTTCAAGATGGGAAATCAAGATAGGGAATATCCCATTCCTGAAGGTGCCTGGTACATGGATGGCAAGTAGGCTACTGCAGGCCTATCCAGTACCAAAAGCAAACCAGGGATACGCCATCAAGGCACTCACCAAGTTGATGGCTGCCTATGGGACACCTCAAGTCATCAAGAGCAACCAAGGGACTCGTTTTACTGGTGTGATGGTACAACACTTACGTATGGCTATAAATAATATTTTGCTGAAAAATACAACAAAATCTTTTTTGCATTATATTTTTCTTCTGTTTTCAGCTACAGTCTTGCATGGAAAGCTTGTATCTCTTTTTAAGACTGCTAGAGTGGTGTGCTGATGGAAATTATATTCTTTCCACAATTGTGTAACAGAAAGGAAACATTTCAGATAGTCATGCTTAGGAGCTGGTTTGCATACTTGACTATTTTTGACCTCCTTTGATCACTAAGTAATAAAGGTACACAGGTGGCAATCTGAATGCAAATACATTACCCTGTGAATGCAGGCTAGGGCTGCAGCGCTGCGGGTTGGGAGTTCTCAAAATTCAGAATTATTAATGTGATGTATCCTGTCATTATGAAAATTGAAGAAGTAAGGGATTCTTCATTAGCACTTTCTGAGGGCTGTTGCTAATTTACTCAATGTGTTATTTTCTTGTCTTTTTTTTTTTTTTTTTTTTTTTTTTATCTACAAGAGCAGTACAAGTCAATTACTTGCTCAGGAGCAAGTGAATAGAATGAGTACTTTGATTCAGGCTTTGAGAAAAGAGAAAACTTATTTTCTATTTTCCACTTTCCACATGGAAGGAGGATGCTATGCAAAGGTGCCTGCATGGTTCTGCATATTTTACAGATGATTATTGATGTTATAATGCTCTGTAATTGATTCCTGCTTTTTCACTGCCCTAAGTTTTCTTAGCAATTTTATAACCTTCTGTATAGTTGAGTTGGAATTCCATCTTCAGAAAAAACTCCCATTGTCATATTCATCTCTTTCTTTTTAAAGGTAAACTGGTAAATTGCAACTGAACAGCATGCCACTTTTTCCAAAGAGCATTCTGTTCTGATATGCATTAATTTACCCATTTAAGATTGTTAGGCATCTTTGAAATGTCATAAAGTATTATGGGCTTTGGAGTCAAGAATGGGGTTTAAGTACCAACCATGGGCATGAGTGGCAATTTTATAATCCACGTGCCTTGTCCAGTCCCTTAATATACTGATTTGAAGGGGCAGATAATTTCTAGTCATTCAGCTATTGGAAATAAGTTGAACTTTTAGGTTGCTATTACCATCAATATTATTTCAAGCACTTCTTCATTCTCTTGTAGTATCTCTGTGAATCTCTTCTGTTGTGCAATCTCTTTTATTTTGGTTGTGCATTTCAGTGACTTTTGAGAGTGAGATGCATTAGTGATACAAGTGGGTTTTTTTGTTTACAAATTTCTAAATGGTGAGACAAAAGCGTCTTGCTTTCCACAGTTACTTATTTTTTTCATCTTGTTGCTGAGTGGTGCATAGCCACCTCAGCCTTGGGAGTGATTTCTTTCTGTGGATGTTGTCAGCTATAAAATTCACTGCTGACCTATCTGCAGAGCTCTGCCTGAGAACAATTAAACGTCAGAACTGTGTTCATTCAAGGAACTTGACCTCTCAGGGGCTTGACCTTTGATTGACTTCCCAGTCTGCTTTGCACTCAATGGAAATTTCTGTGATGGAGCATCATTAAGAATGCAATTTCCTTTCCCTCTTAAATATTAGCTGTATCGGCAAGAGCCCTCTTACGAAGCTTACTCATATATGGAGGAAAAAAAAAAAGCCAAGGGCAAACCCAACAAAACAGTTTAAGAAGAAACACTGATATTGCTTGTTGCACTAGAGTATTCATTCTATATGCTGCAGTGATAAAATGACATGACCTCTGAAGTGAATCTGCTGGCGTATCTCCTACAACTAGTGACACTTCTAGCAGGAACTTCTTTTTTTTAAAGTCATTCTTAAGTGTTGACATTTAGACCTATGTATGGGAACTGCTGAGTCACGGCCTGAACCTCTGATTAATCACCTAAGGCGAGCCATGAGTCAGCCAGAGGAGCACAGGTGAAGGCAATTCCTAGACCTATTGAAGAGCTGGCTACCAGAGGGGAAGGATCTCTTCTGGAGATCACCTCTCTTGGTGTCTACTGGTGAGCTCAGCCGATGGGTAAGCTCTTCCACTTATTCTCTTTTGTGATCGTTGTTTACTTTGCCTAATTCTCTTGATTATATTGTGATTATAACATCTTGATATCTATTGATTATACAATTATATTGTGATTATAACATCTTGATTATACACACCTATTACCTCCCAGTTTCACCACATCCATCTGCTTTAAATAGAACAGAAGATTAATAATCTTTCTGCATTTTCAACAAACTTTTTTCTGGCCAGCGTTTTAGTACTTGTGTTAACAGCGTACTGTAGAAGTTACTTTGATATGCAAGCTGTTTTCATAACCCTTTATGTTGTAAAAATCGATTTTTAACTGAAACTACTGCATAACTGTTTCATTCCTTGAAGTGTGGTCAGCAGCATCCTATTACACTGTAATGTAAGAGTGTTTCTCATGTAAAAATATTAAGATAAATGGATTTTATGCAGTGTATTATTCAACTTTTTATTAAATGGAGTAATCAAGTAGGATAAGTCAGGTTTTCAAAATCATGGTATTTTCTTTCATCAGAATAGGTGCTTGTTTTAAATAAGTCATTAATAATGTAGTTAAAGCACTGCTTTGAATATTCTATGTTTGATTTACTTTTCATTGTCTACATTTATCTAGGAGAGAGACTGACGAAAAAGTTGATAAAACTGTTTATTATGAAGGAATTAATGCTGCTATTACTTTGGATCTTCTGCTGTTCAGTGTCTGTCCTCCATTTTACTGGACCTGACCTTTCAAGGTCTGGAATAGAATGGTTTAATTAGTTAATTGATAACTCACGTAATGTGGGAGGACCCAAATGAATTTCAGATACTTCCAAAGTCTTTTGCTGCATCTCCATGAGCCATTCTGTGGTGACACTGTTATATCCTTCCTCTAAAGGTGCACGTACTTGCAATGCAATACTTGCAATATGAGTAGTTAGAGAAATACAAAAAACAGAACAAAAAAGTTTACATGGGATGGGAGAATGGCATCAACACACATTTCTATAACCTATTCTTTGAACTTCCTTTTTGTTATGTGTATGAGCTGGGGAAGAAGTGCAGTGAGAATCACTGCTACAGCATGAAGAAGCTTGACGTGTGCATTCTGCAGCGTGCTCTGACTGGCCATTAATTCTCCTCTGTCCATTCCCCAGCCTTCTGTCATTGATGTTAGGGTAAAGCAAAGTGCTCTGTTTGCCGAAATTTTTTTTTTTTTTTTTTTTTTTTAGGGTTAAAGTTTCTGCTTAGGTGCAAAATGGTATGACTTTGCAGGTTTGCCCATTTTCTTTCTCACTTGCACTTTTTGCATCGTTCTCTTTGCTTGAGTAAATAGAAAGTACAGCAGTGCACTCCACCTTCTTACTCCTGATAACTGACACAGAACAAAAATTTGCAAATTATTTCCCTTCCCTTTCCTCTACTTCCATACACACTTCAGAGCCAATGCTTTGGCTTTCGTAAATTTTGGAACATTTGACTTTTTTTCCATGGGAATTAAAGGTTCGTTATATTTCCCATGAGAAATTCCTCGGAGATGCTGCAAGGTGGGAAGGTTTTCATACGACTACAGTCATATCTTTTCCACAGCTGACTAGCCCAGAAGTCTAGAATTTTTGTCTCTTAAGTAGTTGCCAGCTGAAGAGGAAAATAAACTTTTGTTTCACAGTAGCTTTTCAGACTTTAATTGTATTTCAGAAACACATTAATAGGAGTTCTTCTGCGAGGGTCTTAAGCTTAGTATATGTAGATGGAAATTGTGAAAGGGTTTTTTTTTTGTTACTTTCTCCTTTTCCCTGCTTTGAAATTTTACATCAAGGTCAGGTTAGAAGGCTATATGTGGATAGCAGTAAGTTGCTGGAATTCCTTGTAAATTTAAAACAGAGCCCCCAGTTAAGTGCTGTTAAGTGCTGTTTGCAGACAGCAGTACTAATATCATTTTCCAAAAGCTTCTGATAAACAGAATGTACCATTCCAATGCTTCAGACCAAAGAAGGAGAAAGAACAGAAATTTGCTGGAAATAGAAAACAACTCCTTGGCAGAGAACTGTACAAACAGTGGTGCATTGTAAGTCAACATCTTTCAGATGCTGACAGTCCCTCTTCCATCCTTGGTGTACAGAGAGACCAACTGATACTAACTGCAGATAATTTGTGTAGGGTTTTTATAGTTATAGGTCAATCTCTTTCTTTCTTGCATATTCTTGCTGTTTATTGTCTCAATTTTAAGTTACGTTGATAGCTCTGATAATAACATGTTTCAAGTGGCAGTGCTGGTTCAGCAGGTGTACAAAGTGGAATCATGTTTTGTTTTTGCTCCCAGCTAATGAGATTCAAAAGGCTGTGAAAATGTGGTTCCAAGTCAAATGATCAATAAATATTTGCTAATCCAGTTAATTCTTCTTTTTAAGATCAGCCGGCTTTGTCATGAAGTCAATATTTAAAAAAAATTGATGGTGATGTTTACTCAAAAAAACTTTCTAAGTTACAGGAAGCTGTAATGTGGTATTGAGCATAGCCAATGGATTTTCACCTGTGCTTTTATGGTACCTTTGCTTTAGGAAGAGGTGGTGGTTCACTCCTCCAGGTGGCTGGAAGACCAGCTACCATCCCCAGGGAAGCCCAGGGTCCTTGCCCAGAGCTCCACACTGGCAATAGACTGTTAACCAGCTCTTTATGCTATTACTGTTGACCTCAACCTGAAATGTTTGCTATCTAATGAGAAACCTCTCATACAAACATATTTCCTGAGTTTGGTTTACAGCAAAGATGGAAGTAAATTCTAGTGATGAGGCACATTGTTGGGGTTCCAGAGACCTAGGCTGTATCTAACCTCTCATGTCTTAAGCCAGCTAAACTTGCCTGTGTTGGCTCAGAATTTCATGCAAATGCAATACCAAGTCTGATTTATGCTTTGGAAATATTTGATTTGTTATTTCTCTGCTGAAACAATTCAGCTAATTAGTGGATGGGAGGGGGGGGGAAGGAAGGGGGGGGGAAGGGGACCCAAAAAAAAAAAAAAAAAAAAATCTACAGCCAGTATTTCAAAATTACAGGGGAAAAAAGTGTTCTAAAAATATGAAGACATATTTCTTTTATATGAGCTATTTTTCTGTGGTCACTTCTCGTGCACAACTGGGAACTACTTCTGCCTACAGCTGTTTTGTAATATAGAGTATTTTTTCTTCCTGGAACTTCATACTTTTCTGTACAATAGTTATGAGCAATATTTTATACTTAGCTACGTAAGCTTGATGTGATTACGAGGTACTGTGGATTTCTTGTGTTACCTTTAGAAAAAATGATAGATGTATCTCAGATTACAGGCAAGAAAGCAAAATTGACAGCAGTGGTGGAAGCTTTTAAAAGATTCTCTAATCTGTAAATGTGTCTGGGGGACAAGAGGGTGTATAATAAAAGTTACAAAAAATGAGCAGCAGATACTGGAAGGAATACTGGGGAACTTGTTTTAGACAAGATGTGGCTTGGAT
Source organism: Lagopus leucura (assembly GCF_019238085.1). Classification (NCBI taxonomy): domain Eukaryota; kingdom Metazoa; phylum Chordata; class Aves; order Galliformes; family Phasianidae; genus Lagopus; species Lagopus leucura. The sequence continues at coordinate 1,060,563 of NW_024962264.1, forward strand.
TGGAGGAAGAAAGGATGTCACTGATATGGGAATGCTTTGTAAGAAGAGAAGAAAAGAAATATAGAATAGGACAGGAAGATGTTATGAAGAGTAATAGGGTATTTAAGGTGTAGTTTTCAGTCTGAGATAGGCTGGGGAGAGCTTCTGGGAAGAGGAGGAGGGATGGTCCAGAATTATGCCTAATAAAGGCATTGGTGGTGGGACTGAAAACTGCCCAGCTGGGGAAATGATGTTCTCATCACTTAAGAGATGTTTCTATCCCAAACTGGAAGAACAAATGGCAACAGCTGCCTTTCTGAACATACAGGTATAGCAGCAAGAAAAATCCTACAAACTGCCTGTAAAGTGTATATATAAATTGGAATTGTGTTGTAAAGGGATAGTCTCCCTAAGGACCGTGTTTCTTGGGAAACAAGGTTTAAAAAGAATGAAGGTATAACCTTTTGTTGCTGTTTCATGCCTCATTAAATTGTTTCTAGTGTATGCATAGCTTTTCTTACAATCAATATTCTAGCATAGGAGTGGTTCATTAAGACTCTGGGCAATGCCTTCCACAGATGAATGTTATCAATCTGATTATTATTATTCTGAAATTATCCACAGTGCCTGATTTCCTTCAGAATAATCGACAGTGGGGGTGATTGCAGGATATATTTGCATTTGTAATAGTCTTTTGAATATAGATCAAGCATTGCATCTTTTTGCTTAATCTGAAATTCAGGTGGGATTAACATACTACTGAAATGCTGTGGCTGTATCTGTGAAAACATCTACGTTACTCTAGCTGTGAGATTAGAAAGCTATTTAGAATCTCAGTATTCATGTTTCTTTTGCTCTCTTAGCTGTCCGAGCAGATGTGTTTGTGCTTTTCAGAGTGTTTATTTTTCTTTTGCTTTTGTTTTGTGAAAGCCAGTCTCTGGGATTTTGGGAAAAAGATGCAGCAAGATTCCACTCAGCTCTGACTGTAGGTTAGTACATTTTAATCCTTCTACCATTACGGTGGAAAGGAAAAATAAGGTTTTGTGGCTTTTTTTTTTTTTTTTTAAAAAAAAAAGGCAACAAACCAAAGCAATTCATATGTAAGCACTTATTTTTCATTATTTATCTCTTCACAAGAAAATTTCCTCTCTCTAAATAGTTAATTATTAGGATGCAGATCAGAAAAATGCAGGCATCCTTGCATAATATTTGATCAGAATGGGTGTTTATTCATCACGGGAATGGTGTAATGTTGCAACAGGGATGGTTTCTAGAAATCAAAGGTTTTTATCCTTGGATCACTATTTTCTTCCTTCTAATGGCTGTCTAAAATACTTGTACATCAGTAGCCCATTAATCATCATTCCTTACTCAGTAGGAAACTATTCTGTGTGTATGGAAGGCACAAAGTTCCTCAGTAGTTGCACAATGAGATGTGCCATTACTCTCTTAATCCATAAATCTCGACTTGCTGTCTTGTATCCACTGATGCAAACTGTAGATGAGACATCTAATATGAAACCTGCACAGAACAAAGCTTGGTCCGCTATTTGCTGCTACAAACAGGCATGCTGAGAAGCAGCGGGCTACAGGTTAGTGTCTTTTTCCTGTTCAGTGGCCAATCTTTTCCAGTGTATAATCATTCCTGTGCAAGATGCCAGTCATCTCACATGAGATGGTGATGCAGTCATACATCTGCATGTCAATTGAGAATGCATATTACTAATATACTAGTGGTGATACCAAACTGGGAGCAACATCTGGACTGAAGCAGGAACTGATGGAGCCAGCTTGTTACTGGGATCTGTTCTTATAGCTTAAGAACACATGGTTATTAAAAAGGGGAGAAAAAAAAAAAAAAAAAAAGAAGAAAAAATTGTTTGCAAAAGGGAAAAGATAATATGAAAAAGTTCTGTGATTGTGCTGAGTATTACAATTATGAAACTTAACCTGCAAATTTTTCTTGCTCCAAATGGCCTATAGCTTCTATTCCCTACTATCCCTGTGATATTTTTCATTTGTTAGTGGGGAGAGGAAGGGAAATGTACTGTAAAACAAACTATTACAAATGCTTCTGTTGAGTTTGTATTTTAAATGCCAATTACTCAAGCAGGTGGCAAGCTTAGCTTAGCTTAACTAAAGCTAAATTGAATGTTTGCTCACTACTGAGAAGTGTGATACCTAAATACTTTGATGCTAGGAAGTCAGATTTTGAAATCATGTCTTTTTCCAAAGGGACTGATGAAGGAAATCTTAGGAAATCTCTACTCATTTTCTAGTGTATTATCCTGTATGTGTTTCAAGAGCAAATGAGCCCTTTTTCTGAAACCAGAACTTGGTGCTTATTTTCTTCTTCTTCTTTTTTTTTTTTTTTTTTTTTTTTTTTAAATTTATCTTTAATGGTTGGAACAACAACTTGCATCTGTAGCGCTCAATTTTTAAAGCTGTCATAAAAGTATCATTTACTACATAGAAAGTAAAATGAAATGTGCCGTTAAGCAATTATCAGGCAAAAATGTTAAAGGAGAGATGTTCATCTGTGTTGCTTAAGCTTATTTTCACTTTACTGGCTTCCCTACTGTATACTGTGGTCACGCATTAAGAATCGCACAAGCTTTGAGCTGTAATTTGCTGTGCACATTTATCTAAATCCTTCATTCTGTGGCAAATGTGAAGATGATTCTTTACATTCCAGCATTCATATTTTCTGGAGTTACTTGATTTGCCCATGTATTATTTTCTCTGATGGAAATGAAGAATTCTGCTTTATCATCTGCTGAAATATATATATATATATATATATGTTGCTAACTTAAAAGAGAGCATAAGCTGAATCAGATAGAGAAGAATTGTTCCTTTCTGTTCATGTTACAGCAGGTAGAGTCAGGTTGCGTTGATCTCCTTGTTTCCATGGTTTCATATTTACAAGGTGTAGTGGAAATGCTTAAGTCACAGCCTGAACGAGTGGTTGACCACCTGATGGGAAGGCAGGGCCAACCCAGGGGAGCTCAGTGCATGCAGTGCACCTGAGTGACTGGAAGGGGTGGAAACAGGATCTGCCCCTTCCCAGACCTCAGTAAGTGGTTGTTGGAGATCCCTGCCTACCTGAGGCTTTCCAAAGGGCAAGCAGTTTCTTTCCTTTATTTCTGTGCCTACGGCTGGTGCATGTGAGCAAATCCTCACTTGGGACTAGGACTTTGCTACTCTGCTGTCATTGCTCCATTGCATTACACAAGGGCTCAAGAGCATTGATTATCACTTATGCTATTTTTTGACAGGGCACCTTTTATTTTATACACTGATATTTCTCTGTTGACCCTACACCCAGCATAAGTGTGAGGCTCTGCTGAAGTTGTGTGTGAGCCGAAACAGTTTATGGAATTGCTGCAGAAGTTAACAGAGGAGTTTCTTCTGTTGCAAAGAAACACCTGTTTGACTTCTGAAATAAATGAAAAGGGTGTTAAAAAAACACCTATGGTCTCCTTCTGGTCACTTCCAAATTTTAACAAATACGGTAAATATGTTGAATTATGTTACTTTGACTTAAATACTTAAATTCAGATATTATTTTAAGGGTGAAAATCGAAGGTGGAACAGTATTTGCTTGTTTTTAATGGTCAGGAGTCATGCAGCAGTTGAATTCTGCAGTTACTAAGAACAGTTCCACACAAGCTTATTTGTTTTATGAGCATAAGGGTTTGATTTCTCAGGCAGTCCCTTGAGAGATTAGACTTGGCCACAACAGCAGCCTCAGAGTGTTTCATTGATCCCCTTGCATCTGGTGAGTATTAATGTGGATTGAAATAAAGACTTGTTTACACTGTACGTGTATATTTCTATCTTGCCTTAAGACTGAAAGTGAGGGCTAGAGCAGCTTTAGCTACCTTCAAATTCCTAGAGCATGTGCTGACCTAATGCCTCTCCTAAAGTTGTTTACTTTAACTCCTCCTGAAAGAAAACGTAGAGGAGATATGTGTACCATCAGGTGCAAAGATTATACAAAATGGTGGTGCAAAGCATACAATAAGTCTGTAAAAGACTTGTAAAACCCATCCTTTGCATTTTAGAATGCTGTTGTGTGTACTGTAACTCCTCTGACAAATGTGTTCCTCTTTGCAGCGCGTGTGCTCGGATGTGTTACGTTCCCTTTCCACTTTTCCTCCCTCTCCAGTCAGTTCCTAGGAGCACTTCTGTGCACTCAATACTCTGTGAATCCTCGCTGCTTAGTCCCACTTGTGAAGGCATGGCAAATATGGTGTTTGTGTGCATTGTGCCTATAGCCTTTTAAATAGCAGGATGCCACAGATTGAGTGAATGGCTGATGACTGGTACTATGTGGATAGAGAATTAAGAATTATTAGGGGAAAATGTTCAGCTGTATGAGAAACACACTATCCTGTTTGCAATCCAAAGTTCAAATTCAGTGAGGCGCTCAGCGTAATTAAATATTTTTTTCTGAAGATCTTGAAGCTCCATGCATTGAACGTGTGCTTAATGTTCTACATACGGATAATCACTTTCAATTAGATTCTGAACATATACTTAAAGTAAATGCCTGAATACTTCACTGAATTGAATACTACATAACAATGTTTCTAGTAATCAGTGATGAATATATCAAAAATGAATGTGTTTTCTTTGATCTGAGACACTAAGGGCAACTATTTCATATTTGTGCTTAAGCACTGGTAGACTGTGTCAGATGTGTTTTGTGATCAATTCACTTCACCTTAATGAATTCCCTTTTTGTACGTGAAAGGATGGAAGGTAATGCGGTTTACTTGTTGTGAGTAAACTAGGAATTTTATTATTGTCCAGAATATAAGGGAGGAGAATATTGCACGTGTATCCCCTGCCCCCCACCTCCTACTTGTTTTGTTGCAATTTTGAGTGGCTGTTTTCTGTAGCCAGAAAAACAAAGGATTGATATTTATAAAGCCACATTCCTCCAAAATGCTCGGGAGTTCATATACACAGTTGTTGCTATAATTACAGATTAAAGGGAATTTGAACCTCCACTCTCACAGATTTCTAACACGCTTCCTTATAATACTTGTAATTTTGAATGGAAATAGGTCTGATGATTTTTATACCTAAGGGAATGATTTAAGGAGGCAGTGAATGGTAACAAGCTACCAGGTTCTACCAGGTGCAAAATGAGAACATCTGTCTCTACTTCCTGTAACAAGAGCCTTTATTAAAGCAAAATGCTGCAGTGTTGGCACCATGAGCAACGTGCACTGAGATGCTGTTAAAATACAGTGCATCTGCAAAGTACCCTCTGCATTCATGTAGTCACAAAGGGTAGCTTTATTTTTGTCTGTTACTGTTTTTCAAAATAATGCAAAGCGAAGGTAAATAATTTAAAAGCTTTGAAGGCAACAAGTAGTGATAATTCTCCGTTCAATAATTTCAGACTCATTCCAATGGATTTTGAATTCTTTTATTGAAATGCTTCCATGAGTTGCTTTTTTATTCTTAAACTTTCTTCATTATGATACAAAATTGGTTACTTTGAATACTGATGTTTAGGTCATGCAGCATTTATTACTTTAACTAGCAATATCATCCTGAATGCGCATCTCCCTTAGATGAATGCTATCTGGTTTCAACAGCTTTTAATTGCCGAGTGATGTCAAATATAAAATATAAAGAAGCTCTTATTTTTTTTTCCTGGAATTATTTTTCCTATAAGATTCTTTTGTATGTCACGGTTCAGTAGGAGGAACAGTGTCTGTAGAATGGTGTTTTAAACATAAAAATGAAAAATTCTCTGGAGAGTACGTACATGCTGTCCAGATAGTTTTAGAGAAATAGTTGTACGTAAGAGCAAATGAATGTCATGCATTCCTAGGGAGAACTACGTGGGGCTGTGTGTATGGATTTTACCAACTTTATATGGATAATTCTTAGTTTTAACTAATATTTCAGTGGAGTGGGAGCAGACTTGTGGTCAAGATTATGACTGCAGTATTAAGTAAATGCTGCTAAATATGTGTGTATGAAGTCTTTGATTCCTTTCATTTTCTGGTGAGTTTATTATTTGTTAACTGAGTAATAGAAATATTCAGAGAAATAAATTTTAGTTGTCTTGTTGGACAACAGAACTTGTTTTTATATGTTCAATGAAGTACCTCTTTACATCCTTCTGTTAGTGAAATTAAGTCTTGAAAATGTAAACCTCGCTGAATAATATTCTTCACAACCCTAAAATGATATGTTCTCATTTTAGTTGATAGCTATCTTAGAGAGTTAGTTTCTTGGTGGGTTTTTTTGTTGTTCCACGTTAATATCTTGTTACAGATATTTTTTTCTTGTTGCTACTTCTGCATTTGTTGTGACTGCCATTGTATGATAATGTATTTCTTATCTTACAAACTGTAGGAATCTTTCTTATGGTGAATCTGTACCAATCTTAATACTTTCTGCATTTCATCATACATTTTTCTTCCTATTTTTAAAATTATTAGGTGTATTATGCAATGGTAGTTTATAAACAGTTTGTACTTCTTAAGTGCATTTTCTTTGTTTTGGTAACTATCTTATTCCTCATAAGGTATTAATACCTGAAGTGTTACTCTCAGGTCACATTCATCTGCACTGACGATCTGTATTGGACAATATGTACGAGTGATTTGGTGAATTGATTTCAGAAAACCATAGCATAATTAATTCTGGAAGGTATCTTGGGAGGTTGCTAGTCCAGTCCTGAGGTCAGCTCAAGGCTTCATCCAGTTGGACTTTGAAAGCTTCCAAGGATGGAGACTGCACAGCCTCTGTGGACAGCCTGTTCAAACTGCCCTAAAAGAAAAAGTCTTTCAGGTTAGTATTCTTCTGTTTATGCCTGCTGTCTGTCATTCTCCAGCTCTGTGCTCTTATGGCTCTTTCTGATAACCTCACCAGGGAAAGCTGCTCTTGGGTCTCCTCGGTAGCCTTCTGCTGAGCTTGCATTTTGGAGGACTTGAACTGGAAATGATATATAGATAGGGTCTGAGTGGTGAGTTGAGGGGAGAGTAAATCACTAATTGTGATCATGTTAATGCAGCCCATGATGCTATTGACATCCCTTGCTGCCAGGACACACTACTGCCTTGTGTTTGCCTTGCTTTTGTTTTGTTTTTAAACAGATCTACAACATCTTTTTTTTTTTCCAAAGAGCCACTTCTCAGCTAGTCACCCCCAGCTTATGTTACTGCAAGGAGCTCCTTCTATGCAGAAACGGGGTTTTGTATTTGTCTTTGCAGAGCTGCATGAGATTACAGGTGGTCTGCTCCCCCAGCCTGCCTGGTTCACTGTGGATTGCAGCTATGCCTTCCTGCATATCAGCCGGGGATATCACCTCAATTTGGTGCAGTCTGAAAACTCAGTGAGTGAATGTTCTGCTGTATCAAGAAAGATATTAAAACACTGCAGATCCCAAAGGAGAGCACAGTGGGATGCAGCACTGAGGGCTTTGCTGAATTCTCCACCGCTCTCCTCTCATCCCCAAATCCAGCCATGTTATGAGAAAAGGTATGCAGGTTGTCTATCTAAACAAGCTTGGTTTGTCCTTGATAAATCTGTGCTGACTGTTCCCGTTTACCAACCTTGGCACGTACTAAGCAATATGAAGGCTGAATAACTTCTCAAATGCATGAAATTGACAGTTTTGTAAAGCCATTATGCTAGGGAGTAATTTCAGAGGAACTGTGGTGTACATAAGAAACACAAATGAGAGAATTTTGAATGTCTAGAGGGTACTGTTGACCTTGTACTTTTTCTTTAGATTCATAGTTTCTTCATGTCTTTGCATTTAATTTCTATTCCGGGTGTGAGGTCTCAGGCACAAGGGAGAACAGGAGAATTTGCTGTAGATGTGTTCACTTCAAAATGTGAATACTGATTTTTGTAGTAAAATATAAAATTTCTGTCAGTCTTGTCAGTCCTGCTAAAAAGCTGAAACTGCCTTTGTTATGAAATGTCTCTGAGCCACAAAGGATCTTTTACTTAGCACTGCAGTAAAATCAATAGATGTCTTAGGAAAGTTGTGGTCATGCAGCTGATAAGCCTAAGAAACTGAAACTTTTTTGCTGTTAAGCAAGAAGACGTTGCTTATAAAAGCAGCAATTCTTTTAAAATTTAAATTTCTGACTTTTTACATTTACCTTTTTGGGCTGCATTTAGATAGATAACTGGCTTACAAACATCACAACAGAATATACAACCTGATTTTATGTGCAATGTTCCTTTCCACCTCCCTTTTGGCAGCACTGCGACGGGAAGAGCTGGAGCTTCATTTTGCACTATGGTGTAACAGAAATTGAGGTTCTAATGTAAGTGATTAACCACACCCTAGCAGAAGGGATTGTGAGTAAAGGAAATTTAAGTACTAATAATTCAATTGGAAAAAATTGCACTCCAGTGGATTATCACATGTTAATTATCAGGAGGTGGTTTCATCTACTGGGATTATGCTAGTGCTTCATGTAGCCTGCATAGATGAAATCCCTAGAGCAAGCACTGCAAGAACTATATGATTATTTATTTTTTAAAAGCCTGTGTATAATTAGAGTCTCCAATGAGAATATTTAATTTTGACTAACCATCAATGAAGTTTTATTGGAAGGAATATTAGAATGTCCTAGGAGCATGTCTGCATTTTCCTATATTTAATGTCACATTACTTCTTAGTTTCGTGATGTCACCCACTAAGACATGATTAAGCCCAAGCTCCAAGGGAATGACATATTCTGTTTTCTGGTTAAAATGTTTAAGCCTAATGTTTCAATTGGGATGGGAAAACAGAAAGTTAAATATAGGTGTACTTTAATGCCTGGCTGTCAGGTATATATGGCCCATAGCAGATCTAATTTTTTAATATGTCTGAGGAAAGAATTAATGAAACTAATGTTTTAAAACCATTTTGGCAGTGGATTCTCTTTGATGTGAGCAGGTAAAGAAATGGACTGTTGGAAATACTGGAGGCAGTCTCTTACAGGTGTATAGAGAGAAGAGATTAGGAACAAGGTTGTGGATATGCTGGTTTTTCTACAATTTGAATTAGGCATTCAATAAAGAATGAATGAAGTATTCCATAAAGGATAAACTAAGCTCAGTAGTATCTGAGCAAGGATGTGGCATGGGAGTTTTAAAATATAATAGAACAATTGTAGCCAGTAAAGAATTTCTACACATAGATGCCTTTTCTTTGAGTCTTTGTCAGTCTAGATCCTGAGTATGTTAAAGTTTGTTGGATTGAGGAATGGTTAATCAGAATGTACAAGCATAATTTTGTGCAGTACAGTGGTGTCTGAACTAGTGACAAGCAAATGGTTCCTGAAGTCAGTCTTCATTTATTAGCATGAACAGAGTTTTACTACTCCAATCTAAATATTTCTAGCTCAACAAACTATTTCTATCTCATGTGAAATATAGCATGTGAAAAGTGTGTTGTAGAAAGCTTAATGAAGACGATTTAAGTTTTTATAAGATATTATTATTTTTTTTTTTAATGGCTTTTTTAGGTAAAGGCTTTGGCAGGGTCTTGCAGCGTATTCAGAGTTAGTGAGGTTTCTGTTTCTTGTGTGGTAAAATAAAATGAAAGCACAGTAGTTACAGGCTGGTGACAGTGTAATTACTGTGCCTAGTATAACTTAGAAGGCACTGATCTGCTGGCAGGGGTCATTATTCCTTAGAATGTATTTTCACAACTGTAATTGTACCTCCCTTTTACCTGAAAAATGACCCAGAAAGAGTACTGCTATTTGATTGTGAGTGTTCTACTTTCTTCAAGTTTGTGCAGCAGCATTTTTAGTTTTACTTTAGCATGCTGTTTCTTACTAGCTTGTGACCCACTTTCCAGGCTATAAACACATTTTAACTGAAGGAGAAAGCATCTTATCAGTCAGCTGTTATCAAAAGATTCTGGGAATGTAAGATTTCCTACATATTTGTTAGTTGTGTTAGGGAACAAAGATTATCTGTAGCACAACTTTGTATTCAAGACTGCTGTATGTGAACACCCATGCTAACTTTTATCCTTTCTTATGAAGGAAGAAGCCATCACATCTTAAAAGGGAATAAGTTCTTCAGTGATGTTACCATTGATTTCTTAGTACAGAGGGAAAAGACCTGCTACTGTCTCAAGGCACTAGTTGTCTCAGGGTCACTTCTGTCTAGGGAAAATAGAAAGAAAACTGAAAAGGGAGCTGTTGTTTGGCTTGGCTTGGCTTTACTCATCTGCAAGAGAAATGCAGGAAGGTTGCCTGTTACCTGACTGTGTAATCAATGAATATACAGATGTCCTAATTAAGAAATATACAGGAAAGTTAGGCTAAACAAGTTATCACACTAAAGAAGAATGGTTGGAAAGCTTGCCCTTTTCCTGGGCTCACTGAAAAGACTCCAAGAGGAACAATCTCCAAAGGAGATCCTTCCCCACTGGCAGTCACTCCACTCCTTCTGATAGCACAGGAGAATTGCCTTCACCTGTGCTCCTAGGGCTGACTCATTGCTCACCTCAGGTGGTCAATCAGAGGTTCAGGCCTTGATTCAGCAGTTCCCATACATTGAGCAATCAAAACACTGAGTTTATATAAGGGTGTTTTTTTGTTGGTGTAGCTGAATAACTGAAACATACAGCCCCAAGCTACCCAGAACCACTGCTTCTTTAATGTGCAAATAACTTTCCCTCACTATAACAGAAACTATTACACAGAGAATATTGGAAAGGTGTTTCGAAATGTATAAAGCTGTCAAGCTTCTGGAGGAAGTCATAGGCATAGGGATAAACGTAAGAAGACTTGCTGCCTTTGTGGAAGAATGGATGAGACAGTCAACCTACAAATAGGTTATTATGAAGTATGTGAGACATGCTGCTTACTTACATATCTCATGTTGAAGCAATTTAATCCAGATATCATTTAAGTGTCTTAAATCCAAGTCTCCTGTGTGAAATTACAGATCGTGGCATTTATTTTTTATAAAATACAGAATTAAGCTCCTTTGAATAAAAGTTTAACCAAGAAGTTCTGACAGATTGCTGAAACGAAAGCAAACATCACAATAATTAAATCATTACTTTGATTATTAAAAAATTACAGCTAGCCCAAGGAGAAAGATCTTTGTTTTTTCTTCTCTTGTTGAGAAACTGAAGCCATGCAATGTAGATCCTGAAATTCATTTTCAAGAATCAGACTTTAATACCACTGGTCTGTCATCATTCATAGTCAATGGGTGCTGTTGTTCTGATGGGAAATTGTATTTAGCTATCAAATGTTTCTCCCTCCATTTAAAATGAGGCATTTTTATTTGTTGTGAGAATGTGACTTTACTATGGGTCATGATTCAATTTAATCTGTGAATTATTTTTTTTTAAGTTGCTGGATAAAGGACAGTATACAATAGATCACAACATAAACAAGATCATTTTCTTGAAGATTATTTGCTGTGATTTTTCAGTAGTACTGCTTGACACAAATCTTGACAGCTGTCATTAACACTGAACTGTTGCCTTTCAGCAGGTCAGGAAAGATGATGACATATTAATGAAAATACAACAGCCAGATGAAGATAGAAATGCCTTTTGATAGGAAATGTTTAAAGAGCTAGTAAATTCTTGAACTAAGCTTAAAAATTGTATTTTTGGTTATAATGTTCATCTAATTTATGGAGAATCTGTAGAGTGGTCAATGGACAAGCCATTTCTCATCTGTTTTGCATGGTTCCTGAATCTGTCCTTGCAGAATGCTTCCTTAAGATTTTACCTGAGAGCTTGTGTTTTCAGGTTAAGCAAGAATAAGAGATCTAATGCTCTTGTCTGATAACCATACATTTCAGTAACCCTGTTTTAAACATCAAGACTCTAGTTCTACTTATTTACACATATTTAAGAATGACGTAAGTGTAGGAACACTGGCTTAATGTGTATATTCTTTGCCAGTTTTTTATTTATGTTAATAATTTTCTTGGCTTGTAAAAACTAGAGCAAGAATTTGAAGCTGTTTAGTATGCTGAATACATGCTAGAAAAATGAATGTAAAACAATGTCTTTATGAAGGACATATAATTGAAAATTTAGGAGATGACGTTAGAGTTTGGACAGCTCAGAAATTAATTTTTTTTTAAGAAAGTAAATGAATTACTGGTGACTACTGAGAATTGAAGTAGTCAGAAAGCATTTAGAAATCTTGGCTTAATCCATAATATGTATGTTGTCAACTTAGATTCACAATTTCTTATATAATAAAGGACGAGGATGTTTAGGTAATAGTATTCCAGGATGTAAGTGAATAGGAATAATTAAATAAAAGAGTAAATACTGAGATGGTTTAGAAAGTGGAAGCTGTGCAAGGTTTAAACAAAACAAAAAAAAAAGAGCCAACCATATCCTGGGTTGCATCCAAAGCAGTGTGGTCAGCATGTGGAGGGGAATCTCACAGCTGCTCTATACTCTGCACTGGTGAGGCTTCACCTGGAGCACTGTGTCCAGATGTGGAGTCCTCAGGACAAGAGAGACATGGACCTGTTGGACCACGTCCAGAGAAGGATCACAAAAATGATCCCAGGGATGGAATCGCTTTCCCAGTGAGGACAGGCTGGGAGAGCTTCAGCCTGAAGAACAGAGGGCTCTGGAGAGACCTGAGAGTGGCCTTTCTGTGTCAAAAGGGGATTTGTAAGAAGGAAGGGGACAGACTCTTTAGCTGGGTCTGTTGTGACGAGACAAGGGGAAAGGGTTTCAAACTAAAAGAGGGGATCGGATATAAAGAAAGTGTTTCACAGTGAGGGTGGTGAAGCACTGGAACAGTTGCCCAGAGAGGTGATGGATGCTTTATCCCTGTAGATACTCAAGGTCAGGCTGCCGGGGCTCTGAGCAGCATGATCTAGCTGAAGATATTCCTGTTCATTGCTGGGTATTTGGACCAGATAGCTTTTAAGGGTTCCTTCTAATTCAAACAATTATTTGATTATATAAAATATCAGTTGTACGTGATTTTCTTACCTAACTTGCATCTTTCTTTCCATCTTGGTTGTAAAATATACAGAGAGAGAGAGAGAGAGAGAGAGGATAAGTAGGCAGGAGACAGCAATAATAAGAGTGTAACTGTACATAGCTTATGAAGAGAATAGAAATTTGTTCATACAAATATATACTGAAGTATTATTCTGTGAAGTAATATTCTGTATTATTCTTATTCAACGTTTCCATAATCATAAGAGGTATTTTTGATAAATTAACAAGAAGTCTGTTAGAAAAAAAAAAAATATATATATATATATAGGAAATATATAGGAAATGTGAACTTCCTAAGCTTTTTGGCATGCTGATTACCCTGATGTTAAGGGAAATGGAGGAACTTTGTGCTTCATTGGTCTGCTATTATCTGTCAAAATCAATGTAGATTAAATTTATGTTGATTATAAGTCTAGTTATGAGTTTGTTTTTGAAATCTTATTACTCATAAAAGGTACAAGAATGAACAGGTAGGAGGTTCTTACTCTCTGTGTAATGCCAGCTGGTGGGGCATTGCTTTCCCGAACTGATTTATTCTCTATGCTTCAATCTTGATGGTAGTGTATTATAATCTTCTTTAACTTTTGACTTGATCTGAGTTTTCCCATTCTCCATGAGTTATTCCTGATCTACGGATGTAAGAGAGCGAAAAATAGAATTGTAAGTTCCTTATGAGAGAATCAGTATTTTAGGTGTTTTATTAAAAATAATAATAATAATAATAAATTAAAAAAAAAAATTGGCACCTATCTCAGGTTTCACGATTTGTGTTTTTTCTTCCTTCTGATCTTAGGCCATTCATTAGTAAGATTATATCTCTGCAGAGCTATAAATATCTAGGAAATTTAAATCCTTAGATTGTGAGAATGCTTAAGTGTATAGGGGGAAAGAGTTCAGGGTTACATATGTGAAAATGTGCGTGAGCTTGTTTCTGCTGATGTGAAAGGGACTTTTATCAAAATTGAGATGCCATTGAAGAGCTGGGGGAAATAGGAAACTCTTGTGAAATTGGTTAGACTATTACAGTAACATGCAGAACCATATTATGAGACAAACCGTAGCTCTGGAATCTCTTTTTTTCTAAAACCCATTTCCAATCCCAACCATAGCCTTAACCCAAGACCACCAGATATGGTCCAGAGGAGGAAGCTGTTGGGGGAGATTTCCTTTGGCAGCCCCCCTTGCATTGGCAGCCCCTTTCTGACCCTACTCATGCTGAATATCTCTAGAGTATCTCTGCCAAGCTTAACCTCAGGTCCTCAGTGAATCTTTATTCTACCAACTGGGACCCAGAGGAATTTGTTTTGGCGGCCTTCCCTGGTTTGGAGCCCTTTTTAGCCCTACTCATGCTGCAGCTGTAAGAACTGCCTTTCTTCTCAACCCTAAACCTAGGAACTCAGTTGAGCCTTAACCCAAGACCAAGAGCTATGAAATTTTTGGCAACCAACCTCTTCCTTTGGAAGCTCCTTTTCAGCCTTACTTAAATGACAGTTTTAGGCTTTCTTTCCAAACCCAACCAGTCTAAGACTAATTGTAGTCCTTGGGGATATTTTACAAGAGTGTATTGGGTAACTTATACTCTTCTAGTAGACTCTAGCAATCTTTCATCCTTATGCTGAATGGGCTGTAAAATTGCATTTCTGTATGCTGAAACGGAAGGCTGTTAATTTTAGTGTTGGCAAGTACTTGTCCTTTCATATCCTATTTTACTAAAATTTATGGTGGAGGAGTAGTACCAAGAAAGTTTTTGTTACTGATGAAAATATGATATCTAAAAGCATGTGTAAATACTGTATCAAGAGACCTGTCACAAATTTGCCAGCTGCTATGTGATCTCAAACTGTCAAAGTGATTGAAATAATCAGTGTGTTTGATCCCAAATAGATTTTGAATAGACTTTTCCTGTAGAACAAAAATGACAGTCCTATTCTCTGAATATTATGTGGCCTAACTTAATACACTGTCTTGCATGCCGTGGAAAGCTTAATTTTATGCATGAAGTTTGCATACAAAGGAATAACATACTTTTATAAAGCCAGAACCTCAAAAGAACTCAGGCTTCAGCTATGGGATGGGATGCCTGACTGTGATTACTATCTGATATTGCAGTGCCTAATTTGACTTCAAAGTTTTCTAAGGATTTGAGCACATACAGAAAGAACCTCTTTGGTATTGCAGTTAAAGGGCTTGGAACCTCTAATTTTCATGTTAATAATGGTATTGTTATAGCATGTAACAACTTGCTTTTTAAAAAACAAAACAAAAAAACAACTGATGGTGGGCTTTGTAAGAGACAGTGAAAAAGATAGTTTTTAAGAAGAAGAAACACACCTCTGTGATTCATGCACGGTTTTCTGTAGCTATTTAGTGCTCTTGTAAACAATGTACATTGCTGCTGGTGGCTGGTCAGAGAATACCCATTCTTTTCACTCAGGAAATTGTATTTAATGCTTGTTTTCTACTTCACATGACCTGCATTTAGATTAATGACTTCTAAATAAGAAGCTCTATCAATTACAGGTAATTTGGCTTATATTCCACAATCAGTTTCAACAGAGACTTTCCAAAGCTTTTCAGTTTTCCCCATACGCTTAATGATTTACCTTGAGCATATAATGTATACATTGCTATACATTCTAGTTCTTCAAATGCTTTCATTATTAGACTGAGATATTCAATAAAAGCAATAAATTTTAGCTTAGAATAGCTTTAGCCTTTCCATAAAGACAAAAAAGCTGTCTTCAAAGTGTGTGTGTTATGGGAGTGCAGCATTTAGAGAATGTACCTCTAGGGATCTGTCTTGCCTAGAATTAATTTATTTTTTCATGCAACTTGATTCCTTTTCACTGAGGCTGAAAAGAAGTCAATTTCTATGATATGTTACCCCTTCAAAGTCATAAACAGCCATGCTGATTCATGACAAGATTTCCATGCCTTCAAAAGTTCAATTAGCTTAATCTGAAATAGAATTTCCAAAGGTGGTGTTGTCCTTTGAGGTAATATAAATGTCAGAAAAAATGTTCTAGCTGAATAAATATCATCCAATTATAGTTAAATACTAAGAGTAGCGATGGATTCTACCTATGAAACTTAAACAAATAGAGCCATATTGTCAAAGTGATTGCAAATAAGCTTTTTAACCCTGAGCAATCTTTTCAAGAAGAATTGATTACAATAAAAATAGGCCTACACAGCTCTAACGTGGGGTACTCCTGAGTTAGGGTTTTCATTTGTGAACCTTTTTCTACTTCGATTGAAATTAGGTGCAGTGGATTTCTCTGTTTGCTATCAGTGGCTTTTGTGTGTTGGTGGTGGTGTGACTTTTGAAGTTTCACTGGATCCTGAGCAGTACTTATAATGGAATTACAGTGAGAAAAATAGAAGCTTTTCAATTTTGTAAAAGCTTAGCATTTAGGAGTTTTAGTGTCCAGTGCAGAATCTGTAGGCCTTGCTGAGCTCTGTGCTTTTGTACGTTGTGTGTACAGCTCTAGCCCCATGCTTTATACAAGCTTCACTTCAGTTAGTTTCTTAATGCAAAAAAAACAAAAAAACAAAAACAAAAAAAAAAAAAAAACAAAAAAAAAAAAAAACCAAAAAAACCCCAAAACGAATTTACCTCTGCTTCCAAAGGATAGCTGTAATCTATGAACTAGATGGAGCTGGCATGTTCGCCTCTTTAGCTGGGTAACTGCGAAAATGGAGTAAGAGTGTATAACATTTCATTTTAAGAAAGCATGGAAAGGAGACGAAGTGGGAGAAAAGCTCTGTAAACTAAATTGCTTTTGAGAATATCTTTTTACAAGAGCAGCTTTAATGCTTTTGTGTTGTGAAAACTACTTAGAAAATAATGTATTTTTGCTACTGCCAGGCTGTATGTAATATGAGGGAATAGTTTGGGATTCTTGTGTTAGAGATGCACAGCCGAATTGCATGAGGCAAAGAGGAATAATTTAGTAAGGATGCTTCTTTTTCTTGCTTTAAAGCAATTAAAACAATGGACTGGGTTCAACATTCTGATGAGCTATATCTTCTAGGTGAGCCAGAATGGAGAACAGGAGCACCTGCCTGTTTTTGATTCTATGCAGTGAAATTGCTTGTGATGTTATAAACTGATACTGAAAGCTGCAAGAACTGGCAGGCAGGCATCATCTGAGCCCTGTGATCTGTTTTGAAACATTATTCTCAAAATGGCAGATTTTAATATCATGCACCATCTTTCTTTCTATTCCCAGTTTACATTTATGAGGTGCAGAGCTGTGATAATGACAGAATCAGGCATAATGACTCAAGCATTGTTCCAGGGAATAATGGAGGGATTTCATGACGACAATTTCATTTTAGTTCTTGGTGTTAAAAGAAGTTACTACAAGGTAATTGTGCTGCTGCTGTCTTCATTTAGAACATCAGGAGACTCAGCACGATTTTTATCAAAATCTGACCAGATTCCATCACTCTTCTCTGTAGGTATTCACCTGTGAGGATCAAAAAAGTAAAAGAAAGTGGCTGTGGAAACCAAACAGCACTTCTGATGTCTGACTTTGGCAAAATGACCGTAATGCTGCAGATTTAAGTACCGAAGGAAAAGAATTAGATGCTAATAAATATATATATATATATGTTTCCATCGTGTATTAGCTTTGAAGTTTCTGTAACATTTCTCATAGTATCTATTTGGTAGATATTTTTTTTTTTTGTTTGAAATACTGAAACATTGCCTTAAAAAAAAAAAATTACAACTGTAGTATTTTGTTGTTTGCTTTTCTCACTGGCGACAATTTTTTCATTGTATTTTTCACTTTAGTAAGAATCACAGCGGCCAGTGAACAGTCAGCATAAATCAGAACTTCTGGCAGAGTTCCCTGGTGTCCTACAACCATAGTCAACACTGGTGCAGGTAAAAGCACTCTTGGTTAATCTGCAATGAGTATTGCAGTGACAACTCAGCACTTGCGTTAAAAATCTGAAAATTGCCTTTGATCCCATGAATAAAATATGATGTAGGAACTGGCTTTCTGAGTATTTGTCTTTTGTAATTTTCAGAAATACTAAAATATGAAGCAGGACTGCAGGAGGTCAAATTGACTGCTTTATTATTCACCAAAACCTACGTCTTTGAGATACTATAATTGACTATTGCAGAATTGATTGCAGTCTCGTAAGCAGAATTGTGACTTCAAGTGAAGCATGAGAGAAGAAATAGATGAACACTTGAGCAGAAAAGGTACTAATTTTTGAACAATTTCAGTAAAAGAAATAATTAGCTTAAATTCTTCCTAAAGGAATGTTTTCTGGGTTCCTAAAAACTGTCAGATTTGGAGTAAGCCCTCAATTTTTGGTAGGAGATAACCTCAAAATATGTAATATGACTTTATGCAGACTATAAGCCATATACATATTTGGAAAAGTGGGACGGGGGTATGAGAAGTATCTGAAAAGGAATTGTGCTGCCTCAAGTCTGTATGAATTAATGTGAAATTAGAACAGTGGTATTTTTAATGGTACGAATAGCCTGAAAGGAATAAATTATTTTAAATTAGTCAAAAGTATTCATAACCTTGCTTGTAGTTTAGAAGTGTGCTTTTCTTTCCCTTAGAATATTATATTTGAGTTATTATGTCAGAATGGCTTGTGTAGAAGGCAGCGAAATCAGAGGATGCTGTAAAACTGGTTTGTTTAAAATTTCTAGTTCATGTGGTTTTCCAGAGACAGCTAGTTATTGTTATTAATTCTAAGAAGGAGAGAGCTTTATTTTTTTTCTGTTGATGTTGAAGCAGTGCTGCAACCAAGCCTGGACTACTTTCTTGATGGGCCAGTGCTGTATAAGGAGTACACAAAGACAGGACAGATATTTGACTTCTTTTTTTTTACTGGAGGTAACAAATAACACACGCAGTTTATCTGAAGCTTGTAAAGCACATGAGTGGTTTAAAAGATCAGATACTGAACAGGAAAACAATACAACCTGAATTTGGTTTACTTTATAATAAGCAGCAGTGTTTTATACTGTGCGAGTCATGTTCTGAAGCATTTGTCTTGAGCATTTAGATGCAAGTTCAAAAGAATTAATGCAGAAATAAGATATATGCCACAGCAGAGATTGATGTTAGATTTCAGGATGCTTTGAAGTGGGTTTGACCGGCTTTATAAATGGGTAGAAAGAACAAGCTGATAATGTTAAAGTTTGCCAGTTGATGAAAACTTACTAAGTTTTTGTTCTTTGTGTTTCGTTCTTTGCTAAAATTATTTCATAACATTGTGAAATTATTCAGGGCTGTGTAATCCTTCTGGCAACGCTGTGCTGTCCTTGCTTTGTGCTAACAAAAGACTTCGCTTTTTCCTTTCAAACGCTGCTCAAGGTTCCATGCAGTATTAATTCTTTTGGCTTCAACCTGCATTTTAGTGAGGTTCACGACTTCCTGCTAACTGCAGTCTTGCATTTCTGTGTTTTTAACTTTGTAAGTACCATTGACTACTTTAAAGGAGCAGCAGCAACCCTAAGGCTGAGTTTCCAATTGTTTCATGCGTTATTTGAAGCTGAAACACATCAGAGTGGATGGCTCCATTTGTCAGCTGTTTTCTTCCTTTAATGAAGTTAAAATTGAGTTCTGCAGTATCATTTTTATGTAATGACTTCAGATTTGATTTTGAGTCCTCTGGCACCAGTGATTGTGCAAAACAGCACTTCTAATAATATTGCAGACAGTGGAAGTGTGGCTTAGTAGTTTATCAGACTGGAATACAGGCTGTGTTCACTACTGTCATTCTGTTTTTCCCCCCATCAAAGGAAGCCGTAGCATATACTGTAAAGAAAAAGTAGTTGTTTTTTGTAATGCCCTATGAAACCAGTCAGTCCAATAATCTCCATTTTGTGTGGAAATAAGCAGTCCTCTTTAATCTAAAAGATCAGAAGTGGACAAATGTTGACTCATCTTCCTAATTTTTAATGTTTTTTGAAGGTGATCTCCTTTGTCTGAATTTGTCTGCACTAGGAGTATGCTTATGGAGTTAGGATGACTGTGCAAATTAGTGAAATGTTGATGATGGACAATTCTGAACAAAAGCTTTGAACTGTAATATGCTCATAGCAAATGCTCATTCACGTGGGAGAAAGAATTGAGGTAGGTTAGATGGGGCCCTCTTGTTTGACTTTGTTATTCCCCTCAAAAAGCTTAAATTGTTTCAGGCTAGGATTTTCATTTGACTATAGGTGAACATTGGGATGAAATAATTTTGAACAGTACCAGTGTAACCTGTGAAATGAATAGTTCCATGGCCACAATTACTGGTAGGCTTCCATGTGCAAACTGTATCCTCAAACCTTCAACAGAAGAGACATTCCACGCCATGTCCATCTGGATAATGCCTCACTTGTCTCTGTTGACAGCATTGACAAGTTCCAGGTACCAAAGCTATTTTCTGCACTATCAACAACTGACAGATCAGTGGCATTAGTAGAAGAAAACTTTTGTATCCTGTATCATAATTCTTGATGTACCACATCCTCATTCTCAATTTCTTAATTTTCAGACTCCATAAAAACTCCTTTGGGAAAGGTAATTTATTGATAATTTTTTTTTTTTTTTTTTTAAACTCCTTAAAATCTCCTGAGCTCTAACCCACAAGTGATATTTGTGTGATGTGGTCAGTAAATGATTCCATAGTTAGTATCCTGTAGTGCATTCCAAACAATTCTGTATAAACTGTAAAATATGCAATAACCATTTATTTATTGAGGAAACATGGAATGTATTGTATGAGTCTTCAGAGAAATCTAGTTTAATAATTATTGTGTAAATTAAATTTGAGGCATCACTTTGCTATACTCAGGGAGAAAAAAGCTTAGATAATTTGAGCTAACTGTAGTTGGACTGATGTTTAAAAGCATCGTTTTGGGGCTCGTACGTGGTGATTTTAAAATGTCTGTAAGTAGTTTTTTGAAAACATGATATTGGTAAACCAAGTATTTGAGTTCAGACTGGCTTTTTCTTCTCACTTTAAAGACACAAGTACTTCAACTCCTCTTCTGTACTCAACTACTTTCTGAGTACAGAAAGGAGCAGTGGGTGGGAGAGCTAAGAGCTGCCCAAGGTTCCCTGTACACACACTGCAGTACATCAGGGAAGTGCTGGCTGCAGGAAGGGCAGAGGTTGCTTAGCCCTTAGTTTGCAGCTTGGAAGATGTGAAGCAGTCCCTGTGGCTGTAGGGCAGGCTAAGGAAGTGACTCTCTTCTGCTTATGTCCATCTAATGCCAAAAGCTTCCTCAGGCCATGGGAAAGGCACATGTCCTGAAGTCACTGATCTCCTTTCTATGGATTATTTTTGGTAGGTACTATGTAGCTTAATTGTATATTTTGAGTACTAAGGAAACAAAATCCTCCTTTCGAGTCCTATGTTGTGTATACGGACATCACTCAAAAAGTGCTGTCTCTTTTTTTTCCATGGAAATTACAACAGGTGCTAAAAGTACAGTAACACCATTTGTTAGAGCAAATTTTCAGTCACAAAACACTATTTTGCAGCACAGTCACTACCATTAGCTGTGCTTTGTTTTGTTGTTGTTTTCTTTTATGCCATAGCAAGTTCTTCATGACTATCTGGAACAAGGTTGGTCTTTCATGCTGCTGTCTCTACTGCTGAAATGCATCACCCGCTGTTTGATCTTCGTCAGTGTTCAGTGAGCATCAATCAGTGTTAGTGGGTGCAGTATTTTCCTCGTGGAGAAATTCAGTGACGCACCGTTGCTTCATCTGCACTTCCAGGTCAGGTGTCATTTTGTCAAACTGCCCCTCTGCTGCCATCTGTCACAGAGCAACAACATATAAAGGAACATTGGTGGGAAGGTTCAACCTGAATTGCTGTGCCACCGACAGCTGCCTCTGACATCGTGGGCTGACAGAATGAAACAGGAGGCATTGCATTTGGAGTAGCACTCATATTAGCAAATGATTCTCCAAAGATGGAGAATGTACCTGGATGTCATTTGATTTAATATCATGAAAACGCTTTCGATTCATGTTTATTTGAAAATCAGGAGAGCTTCATTAGTAAGTCTGCAGTGATATCTCTAATGACGCTGCCAATGAAAATATGAAACTCATTTGGCCTCAGCAACCCAGTCCTAAGACCATGAAAATTTTCTTCTTTTTTTTTTTGTATTAGAAATAACACAGTGTAATATCAGATACAGCAGTTGCCAAGGTAACTGTTCTTTTTTTAGTTTAATAGCAGCAGATGAATGGTTGCCTGGATATCCACAGCAATTTGCAGGGGCTCCACTAATTCACTGTAGATGTACGTGTTTCTCTTTAGAATAGTTGCTCTCTTACCAAGCTTTTAGCCAATGAAATTATCATAAAATACACGATAATCATTAATGTTGTTCAATACTCTTTAATAATATTTTTCCTGCAGTGCTAATATTAGTACTGATTTTACTAATGTTTGAAACTCAAGATGTTTGAGCAAGGTCGTATCACATTATGATGCTTCTTTTCAGATAATCACGAGTTTTATTTTTTTTTTTTAAGCTTGATTCCCTGATTCGAGATTATTCAAAACCTTGACTAATGAACTTTATATTTAAATCTGGAATTAATGAAGAAAAAACTGCAAGCAGAATTTCTGTTTTAATTATGTCATCCTTTGGGGAGATTGGTAAGGTATTTGAAAATAGCTGATCTTCCATTCTAAATTTACTGCAGCATTCTCATGGATGTAAAAGAAAATATGCTTAACAAAGAGTTGTTCACATCTCTCAGGAAATGCTGTAGAATAATTATTTTCTTGATTATATAACTATTATTAAGCTGCTATTTGAATCCTGTCTATACAATGAAATATTTCCATTTAGAAGATTCACACTATTCTGTATTCTACTTCTTTATGCTGACATCCCTTCTTACATTTCGTATAAAATTTTTATAGTTTAGAACTTAAATTAAGTCTTTTGTGTGTAATAATTGGCTTTTAAATTAAATATAGCAATGCATTTTACAGCTTCATTCTTTTCAGTCTTTAGGCAGACCTGCAAAGAGAGTCTGCTGCATCATAATAAATACAGTAATCAGAAAGTGAGTTCCATTAATTTTCTGTGAAGAAAATTTTAAAATTGGAACAATCTGTGAAGTTGTAAAGGTTCATTTTAAGTGTATGATAGGCCAAATACCAGTCTCTAAGTGCTGTGTTTGTAGCCTGAATTCTAGCTGTTCAAATACTTCAGAATGGAGCAATCCTTCTCTAATAATTTCTGAATTTACCTCTCTCTGCAAAATAGCATTTCTTAAAGGAAAATGATCTTCCTGGTTCTGTTACTGTTACAAATCAATATCCTAACAATTACTTCAGAGGTAAGCCTGTGATATGTAAGTAGCATTGCCACGTAAAACCGTCAACCATCTTTATGATAACGTGGGTAAGACTGGTTCAAAGACATGCCTAGTAAGAGCAAATTCAAAATTTGAAGTGGGATTATTCAGTAAACTGATGATGTTGATAATCTGAATATGGGAGATGTCTTATTCGTTGTTTTAAATTTATTACTTCTGTATAATGTAAATTCTGTAAATTTATTACTTCTGTACTTCTTTACTTCTGTAAACTTAATTAAATTTATTACTTCTGTTTTCTGAACACTTGAAGGGAGAATTTGAATTTGTGCTGGAAACAAATATTTCAGAGCTGACAATGGAAGTAACAAAAGTGGAGTTATCTTTCTCTCAATTACTGAAACAAAATGCAAGGTGTGGTATTTTTTTTTTTTTGTATGGCATATGTGGTTCTTGGCTCACCAATAAGATTGTTACACTACTCCAGAGGAGAGCTGGAGGCAAGTAGATTTGTTTTAAGTATCTATCTTAGCCAAGACTACCATCTGACAGGTAGACTCAACATCTTGACACTACTGTAAATGTTAATGTTAGCTCTGCCTGTGTTTTGATAGCCTTGTCAGACATTTACTTACCAATAGCACTTATTTAAGTAGGACAGACTCCTAGAATTAAAGGAACTACTATAATTCCAAGGACACTTCTTTGAAGTGTGTATAACTTCAAGCAGATATGATGACTATTATCTTCTCCATTTATGAATTGACACTCGGGGATGTAGCTCAAATCAATGGCCAGCACTGACCAGAGAATTACACTAAAATTGTGTTTGCTAAGAATTTGCATGTAGTTAATCAGATAGTAACAAATGAATGTCTGCTGGAGGTGCTTTTATTTTTTAAATTTTAATTATTGACATAAATCTGTCTGTTCCTCTAGAGAAGTCAAGTCTGCTAATAAACAATACCAAACTAAAAGCAATAATATGTAATTCCCTCTGCTTTACGTAACATGCTCTTCATTAATAAAATCTCCTAGAAGAATGGAAGGTAGATTCCTTTTGAACTGACGAACTTCTGGTTATTCCAGTAATGCAAAACTCATTCTTTGGTAATAATGTCCTAGCATTGAAATTCTCTATTGTAAGGAAGCTTACTTAGCAAGGAGGTTGGACTTGATGATGTCTTGTGGTCCCTTCCAGCCCCTGCAATTCTGTAGTGGATGTGAGCACAGTGGAGTGGGGTGGTGGGTGGTGACAGCAATAGTAGGTGACTTCTGCTAGTGTAGTTTTGAATGCGTGTGGCACGCAGGCTCTTGTTTACTGCTGATGAAAATACATAGCTGTGTTTTGTAACTGAGAACTTGCTCTATCAAATTGGTGTTATTGTGCTCTTTGCATCTGTTGTAGTTTCCCTGGGGGGAAAAAAAAATATATAGGATTCGTCAACTCTGGAGTGATCTACATATCTATAAAAAATCTTAGAGAGAAAAATCATGATTTCTTCCTTCAAAAGGGACTATTATTGAAAAGGTGAATTATCTGTATATTGTCCTGAAAATATATATATATTTTTTTTACTTTATAAATGTAAAGGTAGGTACTTGCTGAGAATTTTAACAAGTCTAGTGAAATAAAATTGTAATTAGTCAGTAATTATTTGAACCTTAGAATCCAGGAAACAGCTTTGAAAGGACTAAGTATTGCATTTGAATAGAATGACCATTTAATTTCACCTTCTTCCTACTTCAGACCAGTTGTAAAATTTAACCTCTGTCTCTTGATCAATAAGAAATTAATATCAGTTCATTCAAAAACTGAATATTCATAGCACTCTGTACCATTAAGGAAAATGTATTCTATGCATTGCTCATGTTGTTCATAAGTGTTCTTCTTTAAGGAAATTAGATATTAGTTCAGTTTTCACTTTGTTGACAAGCAGTAAGTAAAGTCAGAAAAATAGAAGCATTCATTTGCTTCTGTGAAGAGGAAGCTTCACTGTGTTCTGTGCCGCAGAGACCAATTACAGAAAATCTGGCTAACCATCATACTTATGCATGGGCTAGATCCTTTAGCACTATGAACCATTCTTGCCTTCCAGATTTCATGTAACTTAATGTGCATGAGGGCAATTATTTGGCAAAAAAAAAAAAGGAATTTATATTTTGTGCCAAAGCTGTCTAATATTTAGAAGGTAAGGATGAATCCCCAAGAAAAAATGTCCATAAAATTAGAGCTTCATATGAGATGCTTATAATATACACTGTTATATTATTATCCCATGTATATTTGTCCCACTGTCCAAGAAAAGTTGTAATCACTTAGCAATCTACACGCTGATTATCTTTGCTGTTGTGAAAGAAGAGGTGGAAATGAAGCACAGAGTGTAAGTGTGAAGCACAACATTTTGCAGAGTTCTTTAGTAAAGAGAACACTCTCAGTGTGCTTGGATGGTGTCTTAACCAAACAGATCTCCATTATATCTGCAGTATTGCTCTGGTGTTCCATTGCCATTACAAAAAAATGGAATGTAGCTAAGTTGCAGTTTTGTATTCAGTGGTTTTCATTGCCATGTGGATGATCATCTTTCTCCAGCACAAGTGAACAAATGTGAGGAAGTTGGCACTTGTAAGTTTCTTAATATATGTTGAAATGTTTCAGTGCTACTGCTTCTATACATGCATTTTCTTCAATTAGGTGATTACCAAAGTAAATTATTCTTGAATGTGGAAAAAGAAAAAGGTACATATATATTTGTGGGAAAACAGATGTTTAGGCTCAAACAGCCAAGAGTCAAGGAGTAGAAATATTAGTAGATAGAAGAGCTGAAGCACATAACAGAAGTGAGTTCTGTGGGCAGTGAGAGTTAAGTTGCAAAAGGTTTTAATGTGTTTTGTCTAACTGGCTCATTTAACAATGAAGTTAATTGAGCCTCATGAGAGCTCCTGAAACATTTCTAGAAATAAATGGTGATGAGCATAAATGTTTGCCAGGCAGTGGCAACAGAAAGAATGTTATTGAATTAAATCTGATTTACTACAGTCTGCCAAACAGGACAGGATTTATCAGTGTAATTGTTTTCCCTTTTTTGATAAGGGGAGAGAGAGGCAGGGGAGGAAGAGATTTTAAGAAGGCTATTCCCTCCTCTTACAAATAACGTAGTGATCTGCCATTTAAAAAAAGCAAACTAAGATTGATTGGAGGGAAAAAAAATCAATCCTACCTTGACTTTTTATAGTATTTGGTCCTTTGCTCAACTGTTGGATGTGTTCGGATGTCATCCAGCGTACTGTGAGAGTTTGTCTCCAGCTTTCAGTACCAATTCTCAAGTTTTGTGTAGCGTGGCTAAACACAGTCCAGGCATTTATGAGAACAGATGGTGATTTTAACCAGCTGTACCACTGTGATGTAAGAGGAATTCCTTGTAACATAGAAGGGCACTTCATCAGCTGAGAGGAATGTGAGGAGAAGCAGTCTAAATGAGCCAGCAGAAACATCTGTTGCACTCTTAAATTTATATGAGGCTGCTCAGCTTTATAGAATTAAAATTGTTTCACTTATTAAAATAAGCCATAAAAGAGATTGATTTTAAAATTCAGTCAGCATCTATAATTTGAAATGCAACCTAAATGTTTTTTTTGTACTGCATTTTTACATCATGATAACATGATAACAAAATTAGAAATTAGTAGTTTGGAACACAGAGTTAATAAGTTTACCCTATAACTTCTGAGAAGAGTCACAGTTTGGACTATCAACGATTAAGAGAACTGAAATGCATTTTGTATATTGATTGTTATTAAAAATTAATGAACAATCTTGGAATGTCTGTAGCTCCTGCTTATCCAGTTTGAAAGTTTGATTCGTGTTCCCGTCATCTTGGGACTAGTCAAATGGGTTTATAAATGAAGTCTCTCATTGGCTTCAAAGATTAGTTGATGCAAATAAGTTATAAAATGGTTCAGTTAATCTACAGTATGAAACAACAACAGTATTGAAATTTGCAGTCCTACTAAACTATCAGTGCTGGTGGAGTCATGACAAGAATTTCTGTACATGGGAGAATAAAGATAGACTCAACGACTTAGCCCAAGGATTTTATTTTTTTTTTCCCTATGAATCATAGAATGGCTTGCATTGGAAGAGGCAAGAGTCATCAGGTTCCAGCCCCCCTGTTTCGGGCAAGGTTCCAACCGCTAGATGGAGTACTAGATAAGGTCAGGTTTATCTTAATGACAGAACTCTAGACTAGTTAAATAATACAGAGTTGAAGCCTCTTTTAATCTCTCTTCTTATCTGTAAACTCACTTTATTGCATGTTTACAAAGTTCTCAGTCTGTCAGTCCATTTTTCTATTTTTCTGAAACAGCAAACTCCACTCTTTATTCAAGTTAGGTACTAATCTGCTGTCTTTGCTTTATAGCTGTTTACTTCGCTAATGATCCTTTTTTTTTTTTTTTTTTTTTTTTTTTTTGTCATCAGTTTCTTTTACAAGTACAGCTCATTCTGCTGTTCTACTACAAATACTGTTTCCGTTTATTGGTACTCTTCATAGGATTGTCTGGATCCAGTCCCAACCCCCTGCTGTGTGCAGGGTCACTAACCAGCAGACCAGGCTGCCCAGAGCATCATCCAGCCTGTTCTTGAATTGCTTCCAGGGATGGGGCATCCACAGCCTCCTTGGGCAACCTGTTCCAGTGCCTCACCACCCTCTGGGTGGAAAAACTTCCTCCTAATATCCAACCTAAACCTCCCCTGTCTCAGTTTAAAACCATTCCTCCTTGTCCTATCACTATCCACCCTTGTAAACAGCCATTTGCCCTCCTGTTTATACACTCCCTTCAAGTAATGGAAGGCCACAATGAGGTCTCCCCGCAGCCTTCTCTTCTCCAGGTTCAACAAGCCCAGTTCCCTCAAGCTTTTCTCACAGGAGAGCTGCTCCAGCCCTCTGCTCATCTCAGTGCCTCCTCTGAACACAGCTGGCCTTCCGGGCTGCAGGCGCACACTGCTGCCTCATGGCCAGCTTCTCGTCCACCAGGACCCCAAGTCCTTCTGCGCAGGGCTGCTCTCAAGGAGATCTTCCCCCAGTCTGTATCAATACCTGGGATTGCCCCGACCCAATGCAGCACCCTGCACTTGGCCTCGTTGAACCTCATTAGGTTCACGTGGCCACTTCTCCATCCTGCCCAGGTCCCTCTGGATGCTTCCCTTCCCTCCAATGCATTGACTGCACCGCTCAGCTTGGTGCCATCTGCAAACTTGCTGAGGCTGCACTCGATGCCATCATCTGTCATTGATGAAGATGCTGAAGAGCACCGGTCCCAAGACCGACCCCTGAGGGACACCGCTTGTGACCGGCCTCCACAGGTACTTCAGATTGCCGTATTTTTTTAAATATGATGGAGGGCGGCTCTGCAACCACATCAGCCATCTTCAACCAAATCTGGCATTAGTACTACAAAAAATCTATCTTGCTATCCTGATAACCATCCTTTTAAATGTGAGGGGGGCTCTGATATGCCTTAACTTTTTCATCTAACTGATGTAATTTGGATTAACTAGAAAGATTCTAAATGCTTATAGGTTGTTATTCAAAATATAATATATGCTGAAGCAGCCTGAAGAAGCAGCAATTTGATATTGAGTACTGAAGTTTTCACAGTTTACTAGCAAATTAGTTACTAGCAAATTACTTACAATGCTTTTCCATGTATTTAAAGTGAACACAGAATATTTTATTCAAGGGAAAAATTGATATTTAATGATCTTTTTTACTGCTAATTTAGGAGGAATAGATTATTAATAGTCCGAAATTTTCTTCTGTACACTAATGAAAGAGAAACTGGAATACTTCCCATTCCTGAAGGAGTACTTCTGTCAGGCTGTGTTCTGTTTGAATTCTATTATGCTTGGAAGCCCTTCTTTAAACTTCGTGTTTGACATGAATTTAATTTTGGGATTGAAATTGTCTGAAAACATGCAGACATGTGTACACGTGGGTTCTTTTGTGCAAAGAAAATAAGAAGGCAGGGACATTCAGATAACGTCAATTTATTTTTTAGTTTAATGTGATCGTTGTCACACTTGAGCTTTACTGCATCTCGTACTGATATCCTCTAGATTCTGCCTCAAGGTGGAGCTCTTATATTTTCAGTGCCGATGAAGACTTGAAAGCCTCTTATTTTCTCCCCTCTTGAATGCTGATTCTTATTTGAATAGATTGTATGGGTTATGTTGATAGAGAGAAATGGCAAGCAGTCTTCCTCCTCCTCTTTTCAAGATGAAAAGTTCAGCAAAAGCTGAAGTCAGCAATGTGTCGTGTGGGTGGATAGAACTAAGATGCTGACTGATTTTTATTCCATCTAACATTACCTTTCCTAGTCTGAGGAAGATGCATACCTTCCATTTACAGTAGGTATCCAGCAGAATTATAACAGTCTGTGTAATAGCTGTCAAAAGCATTTTCTTATAAGCAGTTTTTGGTGGGTTTTTTTTTTTTCTTAGTAATTGGTAATGTTTTCCCAGAAGGTTTTGTGTGTGAGTGTGTGCATATGTGTATGTATTGTGTTCTAATTAGGACTATCTGAGACAGTTATGGCAGGCTGTCAAATCAATGGGATACTAGATATATTTTAGTCTCTGCACTACAATCTAACCTTTTAAGGACTCTGTTCTTTCAATCTGGTAAATAAATGCTGAATATTTTATACTTAATAGGCCTTTGAGTAATGCATTCCACATGACTTTATTGCTGGAATGAGACCTTCTTATCACTAAATACACAACAGTGACATGAGGTCATTTCAGCAGGAAGAAATGCGTGCATCTCATAAATGAACAGTTTATTGTGAAATTCATTTAAGCTGCATACTCTAAAGTAAACACCTGTGGCAGTTCTAAGGGAAATGAGTACATACAAGTACTCACTCTAATCGTCACCTTTCAGTCTGAATTCTCTGAACATCAGTCGTATCTGAATTTGCAAATGAAACGTTCATTTCCCTCTTGCTTTTCTTCTGTGATTTACAGCCCTTATTCTTTATTCTGGTCATTTTAAAAGATAACTATCACATGTTTCAAAAGCTTTTTGCTGTAGACTGAGAGATGAGATACCTTGCCACGTCTCTCCTAACAGGCATAACAAATTACCTGCTTTTAGTTCATTCTGGGTAGACAAATTGCCTGCTCATCTTAGTTTCGACTAAGGATGACATCTACCTGAGGTGAGGTGACATTAAGTTGGACCTTTAAACAGCATGTAAGCTCTGAGTTGGGAGCAAGACCTTTGTGACTGCCTGATAGGCTGGGTCCATGTGAAAGGATCCACGTTTTGAACTCAGTATTTTATGCAGAGTGTGTTGCCATTGGAGTATGTGGGTTAGAAACACTACTGATAATGGTTTTTCTCTCAGTGATGTGAATGATCTCCAGTTTAACTGTATGACTAGTTCTTACTAAAAATGACTGAAATAAAAGTATTTCCATGTGGATAAAATCCTTTGCGTTTATATATATATTGCATTTATATCCTTGCGTTTATATACTTTATGTACAGAATCTGAAGGATTCTAACAGACACTTTTGGAGAAAAAAATCTTACTCTGGTCACTAAGTCTTTCTTTTCCTTCCCAGATTACTCCTGGGCTGCCTGAGCACTATCAAACATCCAAAATTCTTTGCTAATTTGGAAGATCTCATCCCTAGAATGAAAAGAAACACTGGAAATTCTGTACCCTGTCGTCCTCACTGTTATCAGAAAACAAGCCATGAAAACTAATGATCTCTAACATGTGCTTTCATGGCATTTAGAAGAAATAATGTGATTGCGTGATAGAGTTTTATAGGTTTGTCTATAAAGAAGAAATAAATGAAGAAAATCTAAGTTAAGCCATGCACTACAAAGCTGGTTTATATTTGTTGTTATGCTTTTGAACTAAAATTCATGCATCTGTGTCCTTCTTCTTGAGTGGAGAGGTGAATTTCAGTCTTACATGACTGCCTAATAAAAATGCGGAGTGATGTACCAAAATTTGTGTCCAAGCCTGCAGCTGGAACTGAAAGAGATGAAAATTGTAATAACTTTGGCTATTTACTCATTTTTGTGCAACTAGCTTTGCAGCTAAGTTGTGTGGAGCCGTTTAGGAAGCCTGTATCAACCATTTGTCTTTGTTTTACAGGTAGGCTTCTAACTTCCAAGGTTCGAAAAAGTGAAATATTTACAAAATAAGCACTATAATTCTGCTCAGTTTGTGCTGTAGAGCTGTACTACTTGTCCTCCTGCTCAGGTTTTTACAAGTATTGCAGATGCACTGAAGAATCCAACTGCCAGTTTCACTGCGCACTGTTGCTTCCCAACACCCGTTCTAGCTGGCAGCCTTCAGCTCAGCTCAGATTGGAAGTGTCCAGTGTTGTCAGAGGCAGCTTTTGTTATCCTCTCAGCAGAAGCAATCAGAAAAGCATAGCAGAAGGAAGATGAGCTGAATATGCTTCTAACAGGCTAATAAGGGTGAGTTCATAAACCCAGCTGGATTTGAATATCTGAAAAGCATACTAGCATTCAGAGTTCCTGAGAAGGGCTTGCTGTACTGCTCAGTCTTTGTGCCAGAGCTGTGTAGGTGGATAACCCATTTTCACAAAGATATTTCTCCCCTTCTGTTAGGCAAAGATACGTCATTAGGAAAGAATCCCTAAAGTTTATGGGCTGCAGACCTGCGTGTATTTTTCTTCCTTTACTGATATTTTATAAGTACAGACAAAGTAGTGAGTAGGCTATTCAAAACATGCCCCTATTTTTATTAATTCTTGTGACAGATTTTAGCTTATTAAAGCGTTACAGATTTCCAGTGCTGTTATCATGGCCAAAAAAAAAAAAAAAAAAAAAAAAGTATGTTAGTCTAAAGAAATCACAGAGAATAATTTAACTATGTTAAGAGGCTTCATCAGAAAGTTGAAATATAAATGACAGCCATTTTCATGACAGACAGTTTCCTGGACATATCCTATTCTTCCTCTCCTTCAGTCCTGTGTTCTCCCCACCATCTCTAGCTTCCTCCATACTTTTCAGAAAGAATGACCTTGCAATACTTCCATGGGATTTCAGGATATCGTGAAAACCTGCAAATATCAACTGTACTTGCTCAGAGGAGTCTGTGCTGATTGAGCAGCTATGATTGTTGCAGGAAGTTCAGTGTTTAAAAGGGTTGACTTGGAGTGGAAGCACAGTTTAGTCAGATGCATGATAAAAAAAAAAAAAAATAACACCTGTATAGAAGAAGTCCTATGCAGGATACTCTGAAATGATTTTCCAGAATAAACAATTTGTTCTATCAGTATGAAGGAAGGAAAATCTGAAAGAAAAAAAAAAAAAGGCAATAATTTGTAAAATTAATTCTTCAGTAAAAGCATTTTAAAACATGTAATTGTCTATTATACACATCGTGGGTTTGTTAAAAATATTAATTCTGGAAAAACTAATGAAACTCATAAGTTAATATTTTTTGTCAGTCAGGCTCTACTCGTCATACCTTCACACTATTTAAAAGTTCTGGAAACCTTTCCCTTATGACCAAGATAACATTTATTAAGCACTGAGTTACCATGTTCTGTTCATATTCCTTTGCTGTGCCCATCACTGAAGTATTTGTTTGTCTGATGTGTTCCTATGGGAACCATGTGGTTTTAATTACATGCTATGGCATGGGATCATCTTCTGCTTGGCAAGATTGCATACTGTCATTCCATCCATTCAACAACAACAAAAAAAGTGTTTTTCAGTTGGCACAAAAATTAAAGGTTGTCATGGCATTAACTAGGGGTGGTGCTTCTCCTGTTAGAGGGGTATGAGGGGGCCTTTTGTTTATTCTTTGCAGTTGGTTGCTGTTGTTTTTGTTGGCGGTGGTTTATTTTCTGAGTATTTCTGTTCAAAAATGTTTTGCTGTTCTGGGCTGATGTGGTGGACAGAGGCATAATTACAGTCACTGCAGATATAAGCAAGAATAGAACCAGGTGTACTCTGTAGAGAAATAGAAGTCCGATGAAGCAGAGTATTGAGGGATTTAAAAGAGGTCTGACAGCCACTTTCTTTTTGGACTTTTTGGGTTTTCCCTGAAACTTCCTTTATTGCAGTATACTTTTAGGTTGTAGAAATAATACTGCATGCATCTTATGCAGCAGCAATATCTTTAAAGAGACAAGGCCTGCTGTTAACCTATTTTTCTAGGTGACATTTTTCTTTGTGTAAGGAGGACTCTGCTAAGGGTAAAACACTGAATATATTCTATAAATTACTACAGGCCCTGAAATGAATTAGTCTTTTTCTTTGTTTTCTTTTGCTTGAAAGCCTTTATAAGAATTCAGCACACACCTCTTCATTGTAAGAGCTAGGAAGTCATGTTTGCTTCATCAAGTTCGACTCTTTGAATTAGGAAAGATCCTAATAATCCACTTTGGTTTTAATTTGTGTTGCAGAATCGCTATAGTGTTTCTGATAAAGAAGCAAGGATACCTACTGTAACAGCTAACACAGTGCCAACACATGTATTCTTTTCTAATTAATAAAGACATACTGGTGAACATTTTATATGAGGAAAAACTTTCTGAACAATATGGAAGGTGGGTAGAAAACATTATTATTATATCCAGTTTTCACTTAACAACTTCATGTTTTCATGTCAATCTCTGGAGTTCTCATTTAAAATACAGTCTGGAAAGTCCATATTTTCTTGCACAGTATTATAAAAGGATGAAATGATTTATTTTTGCTTTTGTATTAGTTATTGGATCTAGTTACAGAACATCATGGATAACGTCATTACATGATTCATGTCTACGTACATTAGCTTTTCAGAATCAAAATATTTCCATTTAGACTTTGTTGTTCAAAATAACTAATTATGTGGAATAGAATATGTGGGACTTCTGCACTCTCAGTCACTATCGATTTCTTATCATAACTAATATGTAAATAATAAACTTGATAAATGTCTGTGCTAATCAGAGATGAAAGCTAGGTATGAATAAAGAAGGATTGTTTTCTGATGTTGAAAAATCTTAGACTCCATTGACTTCAGTCATAAATTATGGATGTTCACAATCACTAAAATCAGATGCATATTAATTTGTATTCCACTATTCTTCTTTGACTTGAAGACTAAGCAATAGCACAAAGTAATGTAGCAGGTTCGGGACAATAATAGTCATACCATCATTCATCTGCTGATCTTAAGATTGGAGTTTTTTGCTTTTGCTGATACAAAGACTATGGAGAGAACTTAGGTCACTCTTGACCTCATGTTTCTCATGCATGGAAGTAACAACCCTGTTGCACATTCAAAAAGAAAATGCTTAAAGGAATATCCCAAACCTCTGTCACTCACCTTTGACAGTAAGGCCAATGGAAGATTGTGTTGTAAAACAAGGAGTAGAAAAGGGATTTCATGTGTGATTAATAATGTCTCTCTTTCCCAATGTAATTCCTTGTGGTATTGAAATGTCTTCTGTGGGTCTTCACAGTGGTCTTCATTTACTTGAAATGGTCTTTTGCCTTTTTGTTTACTTTTTGGTGATCTGTCTTGTTTTTGCTAACTGCATTTGTTTTTTGATGAATTTTTTTAAATGACATTTTGGACATTTTCAAAACACTGCAGTTGTGCCATAAGCTTGTTGTACGTGTAAGCACACGATCTGCACTCATATTTTTTAAATGTCACTTTTAATTTTTTAAAACCAACTTTTCAGAGTTATCCACACAGTAAAATATTTTTTTTCCTGAATCTCATCACTTCACTGCTAATGTCTCATCTCACCTACAGCAACTGGACAATTGTCCTTAGTTCAGTGGCTTCATTGCCCAAGCATTTAGTCTATTTAATTCTGAATTTCTATGTGAAGAAAAGGAAGAAAAAAAAAAAAACCAAAATCAAAAACCAACATTCCTTTGTTATAGTGTTTAAAAACTTTAAGTGTATTAAGTGTATTTTAACCAGGTCAATATTTCAACTCTATTTTAATTTTTCTCTATGTTGTATCTTAAGATATAAAAGTAACAATTCTTGCCAACCCATTTCAGGGCAGCCTGAACCCATTTATACCATATTAATTGAACAACTTCAGAAGAGTTTAAGGTTCAACCTTACCAGACTGCTTTTTGTTACAAACTTACAAAGATGCATCAGGTAAAACATTTTAAACTTTGTCATATGACAGTACAGTATATTAAAATGACATTTTTTTGGTCAGTTCAATTTTTAAAAACTGAAGCTAAGCTTTTTCACTGTAGTAATGTGAGACATGACGATCTCTCTCTCCTGTTTCTCTTTTTTTTTTTTACCCTGGAAGTAGCCTAAATTATTTCATAATAATTTTTAATTTTATAATATAACATAATTGGTTATTTTTTTCCTACAGTAATCACCTTAATTATTACTTCTCAGTACCATAAATTTAGTTATGCGTGGGTACACTTCAGTCTTTCCTGATGTTAGTAGCAGTGTGCTTGGTTTATTCAGGTTGATAATAGCGTTGCACTAGCATTTCTTGTCCATCAGTTTTATTTTAGACTTAAGGAAAACAACAGAGGAAAACAAAGGAGCTAGCAAAAGGAGCAACTTGCTCAGAATGTTCTGAATTCCTACAAAAATGAATCTTGAGCCTTCAGCTTTTATTTTCCTGCAGCAATTCTCAGTCTTTCCTGTTCTGCTTTTATGGGTAATTGTTTTATTGTGTAATTAAAAATGTTGCTTTTTAACCTGCATGCAGAAATAATTCAGTTTCAGTGTTGTACACAACTCATCTTAATTTTCATTTCTATCTTAATGTAAATAGGACTAGCATTGTTTGCTAACCTTTTCTCTCTCCAAATTATCCAGCAGCTCTACCCCTGACTGTGAATTTTTAGCTAATATATTTTTGCAAACTCAGTGCTTTCTTTCTATACTTTGTTTCAATTCATTATAAATGTATATATGTATATGAACATACCATGATCTACTGTCACACTGTACCGAAATTCTTACCCTTGTTAGTACTGAGCGGGTACTGAAGATGGGTGGTGGTTTTGGTATAAATTGTTGTGAGATAATTTTAATCCTTCCAGGGTTTTAGATTAAAATTTTGTTCAGTTACTGTTAAAGTAAAATTTTGTTTACTCATTTCACACTTACAAGGAATTTTGAGCTAGAAATACGGTAGTCATGTGTACATATGTTGGTTCATACATATGCATCATATGTATATATGTATTATACGTATGTTGTATTACATCTGTTCTACAGTTTTGTCTTGTCTGTCTTGGTTTTCTATTCCATTTTCCACCTATGAAAAGGACAAAATGATAGCCATCAAATATGCTTGCATTAAGTTATGCACTAATTTGTCTTACAGAGAGAAGTACAAGGCAGTCGATGTGGTTTTTAATGAAGGAATGTTCTAAGAAATATTTTTTTGCTGTTGTAACAAGAAGCAACTTCATAAAATTATCAGTATATAGACATGATCACCTACAGTCAGTTTCTAAGACTTCTAAATATAACGCATGCAATTCTTGCAATAGAATGGATAACTATTTTAGCAGCTTGCCTGGAAAATTCTGTTCTTGAAACAGGAAATTTATTTGCTAAGCTGTCCTGTGCATAAATTCAGCATCCAAGACTTTCCCATTCATGTCAAAATAAACTAATAATTAATATTTAAAACTATTACTTTATTCTAATCATAGTAATTAAATGAGTTCTAGGGGTAGCTTATAATTAGCCTTTCATAGCACCCAAATACTTCTTGCGTAGTTTGACGTGCTTAAAAATTTCTGTTGCCAAGATGCTAGAGCCGAAAGGAAACTTAAAGAGCTCCTCTTTAAGTTTATTTGCATAGAGGTTCAGGAGTAGGTGATATTTTATCAGTATCTAGATTAAATATATATATATATATTAAATATATATATATATATAATATATATATTGAAGCCTTTTAATTAATTACTCTAAAACATGAACAGCAAGGTTTAAGGGAGGTGTAAGGGGAAATACGACTTCATACAGTCACCTCTACAGATTAAGAAAGAAATTATTCTCATCAGTGATGGACACACCCAGCTCTTCTAAGAAGAAATAAACTAAATCAGTTGAGATCTTTCCCTTGGTATTAGCAGTCTGTGACCTGTGTGCATTTACAAGGCCAATGTGTACTAAGCAGTAGTTAAGTTTCAAAATCCAACTTGCAGTTACTGATACTTACAAAGCCGATTGTTATTCCCTTTTGTTTGAAGTGAAGTTGCTTGCCTCTCTGGCTCTGGATCTCAGCAGCGGTTCCTGGAAGCTTTGCTGCACTGGTGCACGTCTCATTTGCATCTGTCTTCTATGTAAGGGATAATGTAATCATGCGTCCTTTTCTGGGCTACATCCTGCTCCACTGCAAATCCTGATGGCCCACGAAGGTTTGAGGAAACATGGCACATCCCAGGCTGTTTCCCCATCTGAGACTTGGGAAACCAAGGATATCCTGCAGCAGACAACTTCTTTGACATCAAGGCATAGTAATGACTTTTCTTAGGTAGGCTGCCTGTCGTTTCTTTTTCTTGTCTGGGTGCAAAACCAACGTGTTGTATTCAGAAGAAGCTTACCTACCAAAACATAAAGGAGAAGATGGGTGTTTGCACATTCGTTTTATAGGTATGGAAAAGGGGGACTAAGCCTTCTAAAATCTTCCCCATAGCAGTGAGCTACAAAATTATCTTCTCACTGGACTAGCAAATATTAAAATATCCCCCAAAAGATAATTTCAAAAGCTCATGTACTGTGATTTTCACGTTAAACCATCTATGTAGGAGACCTAGAATTTTATGTCTTCACCTAAACAACTGAAGCGTTCAGCCTACTCTGCCAGAGGGAAAGCAGTATCACTTGTTTGGGATATGGTGTTGCACTTGTGATCTTATCTGGAATTGTTTTCTTAATTACTTTGTGTTGCTGGACTTCATAATTTAAACTGTTTAAGATCTTCCTCAACTAAACTTAACAGAATTTATTTAAAAGACCCGACAGCTTGTTTGTAAATATTTTCACAAGAATGACTCATTCTGATAATCTTGATGTAGTTAACATGAAGAGCGCTGTGGTTTTAAATCTTAAGAATCACTGACTGTTTTGCAGAGTAGCAAACTTACAGTAAATAAAATTCCTCTTTTTCTCCAGTTCTTATTTTTAAAAAATGGGACTTCTTGGTTACGTGGGGAAGGAAAAGACTTCAAGTCTGAACTAATCTATTTGACAACTATTTAGTGAAAACCTGCCTTCTAACCATCAAATTTCTCACCTCCCTCACACATTTCATTATAGGTAGTTCAGAGGCACAAAAAGAGTAAGTCTACATGATAGGTTTTCTGTATGGTTTTCAGTTATTTGTAAAGGGCTTTGAAATTCTTGCATGAAAAGGCTTATCAAAAGACTGATTCTGTTTTCTGTGCTTTGTGGAATACTACTTTTAGGCGGTCATATTTGTACAACACATTAATGCGTTCCACATTAATGCAGAACTTCTCTTTGATCCCTTCTTAACTAGAAAGACTGAGTCCTGTGGTTCCTGTTAATGTTCTGCGGATTAATTCTCTTTTCATAATTCTCTTTTCATCTCTCCATAATTCTACTTATTTCTATTTTGTATTTTTAGTTGTTATGCATCACAAAAACAAGCCTGGAAATGTGGAACTTTCACTGAGCTTTCCTCTCTCTCCTAAATCAAGCAATGGTGTGAGCTCCTCTATATCAGCCCCCCTGATACAATGAATTTTACACTTCTGGGTGCCTGGCAGACCAGTTTCAACTGGGGGAAGTATCCCATACTCTTGTGTCTGAGTCATTCTTTGGACCTGAGGGAAAAGTTGGTTTATGGCCATGTGCTGTAGAAGTTATATGCTGTAGTCTAAGACCTGTACTTTAGGGACAAGGTTATTAGAACGTGATTACATTTTTTTTCCAGTATGTTATGGCCTGAACTTTACATGCCAGGTAAGCTCAGAAAATGCCTAGAAAATAGGCACTCCAGGAGACATATGTAGGAAAAGGATTGCTGAGTTTCTGAATACCGAATGATGTGGGGGAGAAAAGAGGAGCTGCCAGAGCTATCAAACAAGTATTTTACCTGGTATTGATGGAAGGGCAGATTTTTAAAGGGGTAGCAAAAGACTTCAGAAAGCTGAGAAAGCTGAGATGTGTGAGATCCTGAGGCATAGGAATTCTAGAGCATTTCACTGCTTTTTTGAACTTATGACTACCTAGCTATGTTGTTACGACTGCAAGATTTCATATATGTGCATGGGGATAATATAAGTAAAACCAAACTGAGAATTTGGCCCATAAAATGTCAGCTGGGCACTGATCACTTTTCCCTACAGTGCAGTTAAGTAAACCAGTTCCCTGCTGCCACTCGTCCATAACGTTATGTTGCTTCTATCAATTTGCTGGCTGCAGATGCTGCTGTATTTCCTAGGAGTGATCCAGGCAGTGATATTCAGACAGCTACTACTTGGCTTAGGTGGGGCTGTGGCTGATATGCCACAGCTTCTGGGCAATCCAGCAATCCAGTCTTCACTTTGTTACCTCTTGCTGGCAAGTGCAGTGAGTATGTGATTTCGTTCTTGAAGAGCAACCAGACATCTTGGACTCCTTTACGCTCTGAGACTGAAACCCAGGGACTCCCCCTACTAGCCTTCTGAACAATGCAAAGTCCGCCACTTTGCTCACATGAGTTTGTTTTTGCAGTACCTAACTGAACAGTGTAGCTGGATAATATGTCAGTGCAGCACAGTAATCTGCTTTCTGTGCTTTGATTTGTCTTTTTAGTAGAGCCTCTCGTATTTGCAGTTTCCTTGATTTGACTTGTCAGGCATCTAGAAGATTTCCAACATCTCCTAACATTAGAAGGGCAGGCATTCATTTTTATTCCTAGCTCTATTTTCACTAAATGCTCTTTTCAAGACTACAGCCAATGTCTTAACTTTCTGTTAATGTGCTGATCTAAAAGTGGAAAATATCTTTTTCTAAGTCATTAGCTATCTATCGTGTTGTTAATTCTATCTTTTAAGCCATGAAAAGCCATTGATGATTGAATGTAGAAATGTTAAAATGCATTTCAAACTGTGTAATAAAGGACCACTTTTGTGTCTGCTAGGTGAGGACTTGTTCATAAGGGTTCTTGTCACTCACTGCCTTTGGCATTGTGGAAATGGGATTTCTATTTGTAGGGGTTTGTTTTTGTTTTTATACCTGGTACTTCCAACTCATGTCTTCAGCACTTGGCAGAGCTGAGCTTGGCAGCATTGCTTGCATTCTCTCAGAAATAAATATTTGGCTTTTTTTTTTTTTCTTCCCATTTTTCCCGTCCTGCAGTGTATGTGAAACGTTGAACATGCTTTAGCTATGCCATTTGATCACATGCCTGTGGATAAGAAACTTAAAGCAAATATCCCTTGGTGCTAGAGACAGATATTGAAAAAGACCCTGTGTAAAGGGCACATTTATTCCAGTGTTCCAGTTTCATGTTTGACAAAATCTACATTCTAAGGAAAAGAAAATTGAAACGATAAAAGTATTTATAGAGATCTCAGGTGATCAGCCTTGTCTTTAATTTACAAATTATTGGTCATTTCTGCGAGTTCTTGTTTCCAAAGCAATTAAGTAAGAAGAGAATGAGTTGGAATATTTGGAGATGTGTTAACCAACGTTATCCAGTTCAGTAGTTTCTAGAGTCAGCAAAAGCTCCTCTTCTTTGTGTTGTTGTTTTGTGTGTTTTTGGTGTTTTTTTAAAATTAATTATTATTTCCCTTTCTGTTCTCCTCAGCAGCTGCAGTCCTACAATCTGCAGTTCTGTCATAGGTTTGGGGACAGGTATCTGGACTTGCCCTGCACTGTAATGAAGTCAGGTTACCCCGATCTTGTAATATACAGGCGCAGCTATGACAGTCTGCCAGTTTCATTTTCTCTTTGCAGAGTTGGTCAGTGTGTTCCCCAGCACTGACAACAAGAAAATTCAGATCATTCAACCCCAGAAAACAGAAGTCCTCATTCTGGTATAAGTGTATCAGTATTAGCAGAGTCATATAAAACCTAGGAAATCTGTTTTGTCTCTGCCATAGTGTAAATTATTCATTTTGATAGCAATTAATTCATAATTATTTTACAGGTCTCTTCTGACACTTGATCCTCAAACTCTATAGGTAAGGCATATCTTATTGTAGATAAGGTGAAACTTATTCACATGCTATCTGGCATGATAAAAATAGCACAGCTATTTCTGCAAAGTCTGTCTTACTATTTCTGCAGTGTTAAAGGGCCATTCACTGCAGTTTTCCTGCTTCTGGAGGAATTTACATAACTCATGCTACTAATTCAGTGTACTACAAAAATATGAGGTCAGCTGACAGTCTGTCTATGCATACACAGATGGCAGAAGATGTAGAAATATGATTTTAACTCATGCCCCTGCATTGGTCTATAGAAACGTTTTTCTAGATGTAAAAATGGTATGGATGTAAAATATAATACTATATTTGTACTGTATGACACACATAAGTGAAGCTGGGTGAAAGACAATGTATAGAAAGTTCCTTACAAAGTCTGTGGCTTGTGCTGTAAATTTTTTGCATGCTTTCCTTCAACTGATTGTTTAAAATCAACTTATCCTCAATTGTATGTGCTCATGGCTTTTAGATTGTTTCTTCTTTTTCTACTTCCACAGAGTTCTTTTGTTAAAGATAAGGTTTGCTCATAAATGTCAACACAGATTTTCATATACTACTTAATAAGCTGGTTGTGCTCTTATGTTTTAATGTTTTGTGTTTTTTTTTTTTTTTTTTTTTTTTAAATCCTGAATTTTCACTTAGCTAGTGAAAATTTGAAGCAGTTTACCCAAAAATGTTTCCACTCAAAAGCTGGAAATCTATGCACCAGAAAGAAATAAGAAGAGAATCTGTAGAATATACACATATATAAAAATAATAATAATAATAATCAAATGCAGACTAAAGAAAAAGACTTAAACTCCAGCAGATTAAATTTGAAACTGTAGCTGGGAGGGCAAAAAAGAGTTTGAGGAGCAATGAGATACTGGGATGAAAACTGGCTTTAAATACATCTTCAAACGTTTCAGGGAGGAAAAACCTGCTATTGCCTACAATATCAATTGCTATTCATGATATAAAGATAGAACTGAGAAAGGATGAGATTATTGCAGATAAGCTTAGTGAATTCTTTGAATTGGAGCAGTGAGGAAGAAACTGCAGAGGTCCTGATTTGGGAGCTATTCTACAGAAGAGAGTACAAATGGACCGGATAAAGACTAGCACAGCACCCGAGCCAGACATTCAATGACAGATTTTAGCAGAACTCAGTGAAGACACACCTGAACTATTTATATACATGTTACATATGCAAATATATACATCAGCATAGAAATGCAGATGAAACCTGGGATGGAGATGTAGCTTTCCCTTTAAGCTCATGATTAACATAAATTTTAGCTGGGTGGAGTTCTTCTATTGTCCTTCTCCTTTCAGGGGACAATCTGACAACCTTCTTATGCTCCTCACATAGGAGCTGTAGAGCTCCTCAGCTTTTGTTTCCTGCCATACCCCACAGACAGATTTCCCTCCATTTGCTTAGCTCTCCACAACTTCAGTTTCCTGGGAAAGCAGTGGAATGGTGTCAGAACATCTCACTCCTTGCTTCTCAACTTTTACTCCCCAACCACATCACAGAAGCATACTTTGAAATCAGTAGCTGTGTGCACACCTGCAACATAAATATTTCAGAAGGCTGTAATCCATTGCCCTTCTCACTCCAGTCTTGATGTTCTTTCAAAACTCTATAAAGAGACATGCTGTGATGTCAATTCCTGTATTGATATTTGCTTTCAGCTGTCCTCTGCATATGTTATTTGTCAGCTTACTGACAAATAAGTAACTGAGTAATCGTTAGCTTTTCTATTTCTTCTTGAATGAATTTCAGAATTCAGACCTACCCTTAATTTCTTGAAGTACATGCTTGTGAAATCTATGGAGATAACACTCAGCGCAGATTGTCGCAGCTACTAAATTAAGTACACACAGGTCGATATGCATATACCACAAAACACAGAAAGCACCACTGCAAAACTGCCCTTTAAATCACACACCTGTTTTTGAGTGAGGAATTCTCAGAAAACTTTCTGGTCTTTGGTATTTTACATGTCCAGGCATTTTAGTATTTCTTGACTGAGACTAATATAATCCTAAAAGTAAATGTTTTTTCATTAATAGGGCATACAGGCAATTTTCTTTCTTCTTCAACAGGTAAAATATTATATATTGTCCCTCAGTAAAGGAATGAAAAAAGCTTGAAAATATGCGTGGCCTTTCAAATAATTATAGCATCTGTGTAGTCAGTGCTTTGAGATTTGACATCAAGAAGATGCACGGTGATGCAGTCTGCAGAATGAAACATCATGAAATCGCAGATTGTAAATATGGGAAAAATAAAACAAGCAGGGAAAGTCAAATAGAAATTGCACGTGCACAAACTACTAGTCTATTCTGTTCTACACCTTAAATAACACTACAGGAAACTGTAATGCATTATTCTTTGGATTCCAGTCTCAATATTCTTCCAAAGGTCTCATGAAAAATATTTTTATACTCAATTTATTTTTTTTTTACTTTCTCTGCTTTCAGTAATTCAGAATTCAGTAATTCTTAAGAATTCAGTAATTCTTAAGCTATATTGCCTTCCCTAGTTAAATCAATTCCAATTTTCTTTC